>NC_137816.1:53935102-53960102 GCF_963921795.1 Nannobrachium achirus
AACTGGGAAATCGAATTCTAAAACTAAGATCATCATCATTTGTTATTACATTATAAGATGTTCTCAGTGCAATGTGTGACCATACTGTATATCCTACTGTACATGTTACTCTAGCATAGGGCTGTCACAATTATTACATAATCGTCTAATCACAATTATTTGACATAATCGCGATTATCTTTCATAATCGTTTCCATGTTCAAAAATGATCATATATTTATTAAAAAAAGTCAAAAATAGTGGAAATAGCAGATCTACAAGTTCAGTTGTGAGCTTGTAGATCGGCTATTTCCACTATCAATTCTTTTTTAAGTAAAAGTTGTCAAAAATGTCATAATTTCTTTGTATATTTAGGTTATGTGTCATATCTACCATGTGCAACTTCAAAGCCTATAAGCCAAACAGAAATGTAATTGTCAACGACAAAAACACAATTAAATCGTTAATCGCAATTATTTGAGTGACATTTAATCGTCATGTAAATTGTCAAAATTGTGACAGCCCTACTCATGCATCAATAAAATGCTGATCACGGAAAGTGGATTCATCTTCTCACTTAGGAATCAATGGTGTAATTTTTCAGCTATTATTAAAGCTAGTAAAGCTATTATGACAAAAGTGCCATCCACTGAGACCAGAGGTCTATCTAAACACTAACTTGTTCATCCTAGGTATTTTAACTCATTGTAAGCTGGGATTCATTGATTATTCAAAATGTAATAATTCAATAATTCCTAGTTCACTGATGCTACAAGCAGCCAAAAATAAGTAGAGGCCTCAAAACCACAGGGCCCAGGCCACTAAACACACATGTGTGTTATTGTATCCTTACAAGTATGCATGTATGTCAAAGAAAAATACAATCAAAGGGTTTTATTTAAATCTATATTGGGCAGAGCATGTGAGCGGGCCGTTTTTGACGTGAGCGAGCGACTTTTCAAATGGGTCTGAGCGGCTTTGGAGCGAGGATTTTCCTCCGCTCCGTTCCTCCGCTCCGCTCCAAGCCGACCCTATTGGGGCCGCGCGCCGCATGTTTCCAACAAAACAGAGCCGTGCAGTACTAGGCAGTGAAGCCATGTCGGCACCGCGGAGACGGAGAGGAGAACAGACAGAGAATTCCCTATCACGATTTCACTCAAGTCAAATGTATCTAAATTTATATCATCCACACACGTAGGCTATGTTTATAATAAATTGCCTAAGCCTACCTACCTTGTGCCAGTTAAGTTACCAGCAGCCAGTCAACGGATACGATTTGAAAATCAAGTGAGACTGATTTGGCTGAATGAAAAACACACGCCACGAGTCGCCTCCCTCTCTCGGTTGTGGTGATTAATCAATAACCAACTGGATGTAATATTGCCCGTCTTATTAAAAAATACAATGCCTTAGATTAGATGGCGTCTTTTGTAACAGTGAAGGCAGGTTTCCATCAAGCCGAGGCTCACGTCGTTACCACAGGCATTTGTGTTGGGAACACTTGTTGTGGCAAAGCAAATGAGAAAGTGTTTCGCATATGGTAGCAAAATACTTTTTTTATTTTGGCTGCTGACTCTGATTGATGACAAGGTGAGCGACGGAGCGGCGGGGAGCGGAGCGGCGCGGTGGCCAACCAGAGCGACGAGCGAGCGGGACGAGAGCCCTCTGGAGCGCGGAGCGGCTTCCGTTCCCGCTCCACTCCGCTCACATGCTCTGATATTGGGGGAAACTCAAGTTAAAAATATTGTTCAGTATTTCAAGTGCTAATTATTTTTGAACTGATGCCATCTTTAAGCATAAGTCTACCCACGACCAAAGCACTTAAAGACATCATGAAATGGCTTTTTGCGACTCTTATTGTGATTCTAGTCAAACGGAGCCTGGTTGTGTCTCAGCCAATCACAGTCGTTCCCTCGGTCTATATAATGTAAAACGTTATATATTGTTATTGGAGTTTACGGTTTAAATCTAAACTGGGAACGTTTCTGTAATGCACTGTCTGGCCGTCATCTTGAATTAGATTCACAACAGTAGCAGCCCAACAGTAGGCTATTTAAGCTTTGCACTGCAACGGCAGATGACAACGGCAACCGGAAATGAAAAGCGCTCGATAGATCAACCTGGCGCAGTCGCGGCCGTCTCTACTACGGCAGAGTCTACCTTTCCACGTAGCGGCTACAACGCCTGCTGCGTGGTAGCGTTGCCATGGGAACCAGAGCGTTCAGCGAAAGGGGTGGGACCCCGTCGCCAACGGCTGGTTGCTTAACGGTTGCTTTTGACCGCTACGGCGATTACGTCATTACAGCCGTAGTCCCGCCTCACGTCGCCGTAGTAAAAACGCGCCCCTTAAATTTCCTAGTGTCTCCATAAGGAGGAACAGCCAAGTGTGGAGGAACATAAGCCACTGTATAGGAAGGAATCACACAGGTGAATGAAATCATGAAGGGATCAAGCCATCAAGGTAATGCTGATGTAATCACACATTATGTTTTTGTTTGACAGGAAGTAATTAAGATTGTACTTTTAGGGATTTTGAGATAAAAATAGTAGTGCTGTCCAACGATTAAATATTGTAATTGCAATTAATCACTTGATTTAGCTAGTTAATCGCTCAATTACATCGCAAATAAGTCATCTGTATACTGTATGTTGGTTAGTTTACTGTTGAGTGAGAAAACAATATTGCACATTAAGCTAGTCATCTGGAGACCTCCCCCAAACAATTGTTGAGATAGTAATGTTGGGAAACAGTGTCGTAAACTACGGGTAGGTCGTAAACTACGGGTAGGCCAAATGGCTATAATATAGGGCGGCATAGCTCAGGGGTAGAGAAACTGGTATTAGAGCACGAAGGGTATAAATCCCGAAGGGTTCCCAGTTCGAATCCGGGCTCCCCCTGAGTTAATGTCGAAGGGTCCTTGGGCAAGACTCTGAACCCCTAATTGCCTCCGGTGAGTAGGTTGGTGCCTTGCATGGCTTCCTCCGCCACCGGTGTATGAATGTGTGTGTGAATGGGTGAATGTAATGCACAATCTATGTAAAGCGCTTTGGATTAAAAGCGCTATATAAATGCACCATTTACCATTTACCATTTATATGAATATGTGATTAATTGCGATTAAAATAATTAATCACAATTAACATAACGGTGAGTTAATTGTGATTAAATTAGTTACCTCGAACAGCCCTTAAAAAGACACAAAAAAACAAACAATTTGTCTAAAATAATATGTTAATTACATCTCCATTGTGACCACGGATATGCTCTAAAAGTGTGAGAGAAAAAGAAAACGTGTTTTTCATTTCATGACGTATTTAAGATGTAATTCAATTTACATTACATTGGTGCCTTTCCCTAGCCAATAAAGATAAGATGAGTGGCTGATGAAAGACTCTTGGGCTATTTCCGAACTTGACCTAGATTGACAGTAACCGGTCCCTTATTCCTCTAAGTCACGTGATGCAATTAGCACCAACCCAGCATAACCTGGGTGATTGAAGGAATGTGTGCTACAGGGCAAACTTCTAGTGAGATTTGTGAGTATTTGTTTTTAAGGACATTTATGCTTCATTCAGATAGGATCATGAAGGGAGAGAAACACGAATGGAAAGAGAATATGCTGAACGTTGTGAGAAACAATCCAGGGTGTTAACCCTTTACGAAAATTAAGAAAAATAAAAAATCTTCTGAAGGTTTTCTGAAAAACATATTGTCGTTGTCGGGTGGAAACCTTGTATGTCCAAAACCGTTCGTTTTGTATTTATCATTTTAAAAATGATTTAAACTAGTGAAAACAGCCGATCTACAAGCACACAACGCCTCGCACCGCGAGGCGTTGTGTGCTTGTAGATCTGCTGTTTTCACTACTTTTGTGAAACAGCCTTGTCTGATGAAGCACAGCTTTACTTTGCGAAAAAACATACAAATTTGAAACTTGGAGATACGAGATTTCCACCCGACAATGACGATATGTTTCTTTATCTGTGGTGCTCAAAGTTTTTAATGTCAAGGACCTCCTAGAATGATATGTATTTGACCACGGACTCCCATCTCAAAATATTTTGTTCCAGCAAAGATTTGAGTAAAAAATGTTCGCTTTAAAAAAATTGATATTCAAAGATTTGCACACATATATTTTCAAGTTTAAAAAATATAGCAGATCTACAACCTCATAGCGCTGCACTCAGTGCCGCGCTATGAGCTTGTAGATCTTCTATTTTTGAATAGCCAAAGTATAAAAAAGAATTGTTAAAGTGGTTACGTGAAGCGTTCCCGGTTCTTAATGGGTTAAACTCTGAAAACGTATTTACCCACAACGGGACAATTTTTACACAGTGTTAAAATGAACAATCCAGATCTTGCTTTGTAACTAGTGGAGCCACCAGGGCACTCCATATCCTTCTGTTCTTGTTATCCTTTGTATGAATGGGATTGTACAAGGCAGCTCCCAGATATGGAATGTGAAGAAAAATGAAAGCAAGGCAAACTTGAAAAAGCTGCCTAGCATAAATCCATCCATGAGAATAAAGGTTTGATCCCTAATAGACAGGATCACACAGTGTATGCATTATTACTTTGACCATTCGTTTATGCTTTAACTACTAGTAAGACGCCTCCAGTGATGTGGACATCAGGGATCTCCATATATGGGCATAAAAGGGATTCTGTTAGTGTGACATCACAGTGAAGCCAGAGCGTGATGTCAGAGCTGCAAACCCATTCTGGTAGCGTGGTTCCCCTGACATCACAGTGACATCAGAGCATGATGACATCATGATGACACTGACACATTTTTACGGTCTATGGGTTGTGACGCTTCTCATGGTAAACTGCGACCTTCGGTCGCAATTAAAACATAGCAGCCATACAAGCTCACAGCGCTGCACTGCAAGCTTATATATCTGATATTTTTTAATAGCTAAAGCATCAAATATTTCCTTAATGGGTTAAGCCAATGCATCTGAATCCCATTTATTTTGTAGTTATTTCCGAACTAAAAAAAGCATTACTGACATGAGGCCTTACCGAGACTGCTACTCAAATGAAGCCTATAGTGCAATTTCTATTTGGCTCCAGTGTACAGCAGGAAGTAGCATTGCAGTTGAGAGATCTAGTCTAGACACCAAATCTAGTCTCACGATCCTACGGTCACGTTTTAATTTGACTGTTATCTGGAACCACTGACAGCGGTGAGCGAGGGTCAAGGCCACAAATCCCTGTGTGCAACAAATATATTCTGTTGCCAATATAATTGATAAGTATTGTAGAGAATTGCTAGACACAGAGAGAGAGAGAAAAGGTCAAATAATCTTGTCTCTTTTATGTGTTCATGTGTGAGAACAATGTGGCGTAAAAAGCTTGTGAAAGGTGGTAATAGCTAAAAGGTTGTTATGCAACTTGTCTGTCTTGCTGTTGCTCCCTCAGCCACTCTCGGAAAAGATTTCTCAGTTTGCGTTCAACAAGATCCAAAAGATAAATAAAGAGGTCTTCTGCCATGGTTGCAAACATCACATTCTGTGACAGATAAACTGAAGCAAAAGCATTTGCTTCGGTAGACAATGGCCCTCTTTGTTTGGCCCTCTCGTACACTGTGAAATACAGAGTGTTAAATTATTTTCACACTCTCGTGGTGTAGTTAAATTAACACTTAACATGGCCCAAAGATGACCCAAAGGCTCAACACGGGGGCTTGGTTCCACAAGTTGGCTTTTCTTTATTGTTTTTTTGCAGTTTTCGTAACAGAACATGCAGCCCCCGGGCGGGGAAAACATCTGACAGCTCCTTTGAACAGAGGACTCCACACAGTCAGAGAGTCACTCAGATAAACCCCTGGCATCACATACTCACAGTGTCACCAGACTGTCTTCGTCATCAGACTGTGATGAGGCCTGTGATTTGCCTCAGTTCTGCTGCAGTAGGTGAAAGGAGAGAGGACACTGCTACTGTACTGGAAGTGCCAGCAACGCTAATGTGTCGTTTCAATGGAGTCCCTGTGGTGTTAATTTATTCTTCATGAGACTGTAGGAAGACAAAGACGCACAAGAGTAGAGGAGACACGTCGCAGACCGCCGTTAAGACAGGCAGACGGCGACATAAACTAGAAATCCTTCTGGTGGGGGGGTTTATCCCAGGTCAGCAGAGCTGAGGTGTGCAGGGGATCTTAAACGCCACCTCTAGCACAATTACTTAGCGAGGGACAGGAGCTGGTTACCACCATTTTTGTTGTTTGTTTAAAAAAGGTCCCAGAACATGGCATCGAACAGGTCAGGACTACTGCTGTGGCTGCTGTCGGTGGTGGCCATGGACTTTGTGGGACATTCCGAAGGAGCCACATTGGAGGATCAACTGGTGGTGAGTAGAGGCTTAGCATTTTAGCTATATTTCAGCATGACTGACTTTACCAGAGGTTTTCACAACAGCCTGTAGTTGTTAGATTGTTGGTTTCAATGCTGTTTCAGTCTGAATATGTGAGTCTACAGAAATAACCAGCTTCCTTATGAAATAAGTTATGCATTGACTTTTTTTTTTAATATTTTGTTTAAAGCTAACATATAGAGCTTTTTTTAAACATTAAAAAAATAACCATATTAAGTAATGGAAACCTAGTTTTACCAGACAACCATTAACAGAAAGGACAAACAAATGCACACAGGCAGGTGCTAGTTATGCTGTAAACATATACTACAGACCTGAGACCTCCATATCTTTTGAACGAGCAAACTTGAATTGCACAGGCAAAAATTTCACTGACAATGACAAATGCGATTAAATTAATGTCTAAAACTTTTCTCTGACTTGACAACAGACAGTGAACTTGACGAACAAGAACCTACATAGCATCCCCACCACCAATTATGGACATAACGTCACTAGAATGGTCCTGAAGGACAACTCCATTGAGTTGTCAGCAGCGGACTACTGGGCTCTGGCCAACTACAGCAGCTTGGTAGAGCTGTATTTGGAGAACAACCTCATTAGAACGGTGCCTGGGAAACTCTTCTCTGTGCTGCCAAAGCTCAAAGTACTCAACCTTTCCAGCAACAACATCAGCAGGTAAGGCTTTTCACCCCTTACTGACACATATCAACTAGGGGTGTAACAATATAGTAACTGAATAAACAATCTATTTTAATGTGCAACGATCTACTATATCGATATGCAAACAGCAAAATTGGCTTTGTATCGTATCATATAGTTTTACAGTGTAAATAATCAGTATCAAATCGTTTTGCAATGCAAATAATCGATTGTATGGATACTACAAGGTCGCCCGAATCGGCGACATTCTGGGTCCCAGAAAACGATGGTTTAGTGATGAAAAGTGATGAGTCATCACTTTTCAGGGTTTTGTGGGTGTTTTCTGGAGCTGTGGCGACCCCGAAGGTCGCCGACTCGGGCGCCCTAGCTAAATCATTAGAGCATGCCCTGGGCTACATCTGTGCAAAATTTGATTAGCACGAGAAAAAAAACCCTAAGGCCTCCGACTAACATGAATGCTCACCCATATATGCATCGTTTTCTGAGGCCATTTCTAGCCCAAGGAATGTTTTTTATGCAAAACAAATGCTTGCAATGGATTCAGCATCATGACAAACCCCTAGTTAGACCCCTCAGATCCTACTTAAATACCCAGAAAAGAAAAAAAAATCTGGGTATTTTCCTCTTGTATTGAAAGTCGATGGGAGCCCAACTTGATTTGGCCGCTGTGGCGACCCCGAATGTCGCAGACTCGGGCACCCTAGCTAAATCATTAGAGCATGCCCTGGGCTACCAGGGCACTTTTAGACTGATTAGCGCGACATTACCATGTCATCTCTCTAACACCCCCGACTATAGTGCTCAAACCTTTTAATGTCAAGAACCCCCAAAAATATACTATGTATTTGACCACCGACCCCCATCTCAAAATGTTTTGTTCCAGGGACCCCCCTAGACCCTATTTTGAAATACACTTCCTCTAACAGACACTTTGGCAGGTAACAAGTCATCATACAGAAGGTATTTAGGCAGTATAGTAGCATGGTTTGGACTTAGTTACTGTTTCTCTAGAAAAAAAATAGCAGATCTACAAGCTCACAGCGCGCTGCGAGCTTGTAGATCTGCTACTTTTGAAAAATCTTGAAAATGTTTGCAAATCTTTGAATGTATATGTATTTTTACAGCAGACATTTGTAACGCAAATCCTTCTTTCTCTTGGTCCCTGGAACTAAATATTATCAGATGGGGGTCTGTGGTCAAATACATACATATAACTCTAGGGGTCGAGTTGACATGAAAAAGTTTGAGAACCACTGACAGAGAAACATGGGTTTTTCAGAAAACTGTTAGGATCTAGAAGACTTTCTTTCCAGGTCTAAATGGATTAAACAAACACTATACATTAACCCTATACTGTATTGTTCTGTTAGGGTGGCTCCTGATGCATTCTCTGGCCTTGATAACCTGACAGAACTGGACCTCTCCCACAACCTCATAACGTCTCTACCCACAGAGGTTTTCAGGGGCCTTGTCAACCTGCAGGTATTTGCAGCAATGTAGTTGTTTATTCATAAACAAATTATACACTGCAACATATTGACTGTAAAAACAGTATGGGCTCTATCTTCATCCATGCTAAACCCTAAACCCATAAACTTCTTTGCCTTTTTTTTTTTTTTTTTTTGAAAAACATTTTAAAATACTTCAAATAGCCGATCTACATTGACACGTTGTGAGCTTGTAGATCAGCTTTTTGAACTATTTAAAAATGTTTTTTCAAAATAGTAAAAAAAGGCAAAGAAGTTTAAGAGTCTAAGGTTTAGCACGTTATTAGTTATTTGTATATTATAAAGTTTAAAAGTTTAAAAAAAGTTACAGTATACCTACTGTACCTGGCACACCATAACCATTCTTTCCATCCATTATGATTACAGAAAGCTTCTCGATGCTGATAATACTTGACCTTAAGTATTATAGTTACACTTGTTTATGACTTATGATAAGATAAGGCATTGTGAAGGCTTATAAAAACTCTTATATTGCATAATTTATGCATTTTAGATAGAAAGTGTTGCAAATGGGCATAACAGACAAGATTTCTTCTGTTTGGCTTACTGTAAAGTTGATAAAATCTATTTCTGCAATGGCCCACGAACACCACTAATACCGTTGCCAATACTGTAACGTAACACAGTGGATCTCAACGTGGGGTACTGGCTGGGACCCCCAGGGCTCCATGAGGTGGTTCCAGCTAAATGATTGATAGTTAGGAACTTAATGGCCTTCCACACCAAGCACAAATAGTGTATATACAGTATATTGTTTTAAAAATCGTTCTAACTCAAGTGGATGTAAGAGTTCACACCACAACTATAACCACAGCAACGATATTGTTCTAGTCAGGCACGTGCACACATAGACATCAAAGGAGGCTTGAACCCCTGCCCTTTTATCAGTCTGTAAAAAGTGCCCTCTCCAGACCATGAAAGCAGTTTTAACTTTTTACTATGGTGAAAGAAATGCAAATGCCTCCTTTCCATGACATACCCGAAATCCATGCCGTTAAGCCTCATCTCCAGTATTGACTTGATTATGCTTAGTTCAGTGTGGTATCACACATCAAAAATAGCCGACCTCCATAGCCGACCTCCACAACGCGACGCGTTGTGAGCTTGGAGGTCTGCTTTTTTCAATATTTCCACCTAAAGGCCCTTTTATACATTTTAGCCCCTGCCTCTCTACAGTAACATTCTCTGCACGTCCCTGGTTCTAGTTCTAGTGGTTGGTGTGGATGTCCCGAGAGTCACTGTAGATTAACACTGAGGATTTTACAGTGTAGATTGGGGTCTCAGAGATAGAAATCATCTGGGGGTCTAATGCGCCTAAAGTATAATATCAGACGGGAGATTCTTCAAATTAAAACGTTTCAGAATCACTGCTGTACTGTATGAGGCAAATAGCACCTCTTGGCTGTGGCTAGCATGTTTTCCAATTCTACAGGTCTGTCCAACTAACCATTATTTGGACCTTATTTCATTCTGAACAGCTGACTAGTAAAACAACTGTTCACATACTCAGCCTTTATATTTGCCCTGGGTGGGGGCAGTGACCCGAGACAGTGATAACTGATAACCACTCTGATAATATGACAGGTAGCTGACTGGTAGCTCAGTGGTTCTCAATCTGTGGGTCAGGACCCCCAGGGGCGTCCCCAAATTTTTTTTTTTTAACAAACCAACATAAAGTTTAAGTGTAAAGAGGGTATCTACACATTTCTAAAGTGGCAATGTTAGGACTTATACCTCTAAAATGTCAAATTAAACATTGGCCAAATGAGAAAATAGCAGATCTACATACTCACAACGCAAGGCGTTTTGAGCATGTAGATCTGCTATTTTCACAATAGAACCGTGTTATACAAAATGTAACTCTTAGTGCTCGTCAGGATGGGGGGTCCCCAGTTAAAATATGATTATTTTGGGGGTCGCGGCCTGAGAAGGTTGAGAACCATTGAGAACCAGCTGACCAACCAATGGAAGCAAAGTCAATGATCTTCGCTGTGGAACTACAACAAACATAAAATCACCAAACACTAATATATGTATTGAACTAAACAAACTAACGTTGTCTCCTGTGTAAGTAAGCTGTAAAAAATAAAAAATAATAATACTAATAATCAGGCTGACTGGAAAAAATCGAGACAGTGACAGATCAATTTTGGCATTGGCCACCAACCCATGTCTATACCTGTAACACACTGAAGTTGTTTCTTGTCCTGTGAGCTGATTAATGTGGTTGTGTTTCTCTGAGGTGCTGAGTCTGAGAGCTAATAGTCTGCAGGTTCTGGACAACAGAACCTTTGCGGATGTGAAGCGGCTGAGGTCAGTGGACCTACAGGACAACACATGGAACTGTTCCTGTCAACCACTGCAACTCCTCAACACACTCATTACCTTACAAGTCAATCTAGGTAGGAATCGTAGGATACTATGTTTTCTTTTATTTTATTGTTTTACTATTGAACAATTTCAGATAAATCTTTGTTCCCCCAGTGCACTCTGTGGTTATGAAGGTTGAAATACAGTATATGTTTGAGGAAGGCTTGACTTGTCAATGACTGTTCTTGCTGGCCTGTGTGATGAATGTATACCACAGACAACGTCACAACATGAGCACCCACCAATATCCATTTTAAGCCATTATTACATGGCTTGGTTGAATGCTTGATTCTGATTGGTCAATCGCTGAAGTCAGCGGTGTGTTATGTAAGGGATAACGGTGTTATGTAAGGGATAACGTCTGTCTCAGCGGACGTTATCGCGAAAAAAAAATCCCGACAGCCTGAATTTACAACTTAAACGTTGCGCTCAAGAATGTTTAAGAGCGATAAACAACGTCTGTTTAAGCGATAAACAGACGTTGCGGTTGCAGTAACAGAAAATGGATTCTATTTGACCAACACTTGCTTTTTTTCCAAGGCGACGTGTTGCGCTGGGGGGACGCCAAGTGCAACACTTGTGGAATACTTTCACTACTGTATGCAAGGAAGGAAATACTTGTACGTTGTTTTTTGTTTTTAGTTTCGAGTCAAATTATTTATTTTATTGAGTAGCCGTGTAATAAGCAGGATAACGTCTGGCTCAGCGGTCGTTATCAAGAAATAAAAATCCCTTCAGCCTGTTGGGTTTTTTATTTCAAAGTGGGTGACGAAGCACCCTGGGGTGCCGTGATGCCAGTCCAGGGGTGCCGTGAGATAATTTGATAATATTTGGAATTCATCAATGTCACTACATCAATATCACTTCACTATGCTATGTAAAACAGACCTGATTTGCCTTGTACTTGAGTTCTTTTTCCATCTACGACAAGTCTCTTCACCAAAAATAGCAGATCTACAAGCTCACAACGCGTCACAACGTGACGTGTTGTGAGCTTGTAGATCGGCAGTTTTTGGTGAACCTTCCCCCCAGAATAGGGATGCTGGGTTTCAAGTGGTTAAACGTCAAGTATAACGTTATTTTCAGTCAGTTCTGATGGAAATGTATATTTCCCCGATAGGATGTAAGATTCTAAAAATTAACAGTGTAATTCAGGGGTGCCGTGGATGAAAAGGTTATTTACAGGGGTGCCCCGAGTCAAAAAAGTTTGAAAACCCCTGCCCTACACCACAATGTTCCTTCTTGATATGTATCTCATTTTAGAGGAATTACAAAAAAGTCTGTCTGTCTGTCTGTCTGTCTGTCTGTCTGTCTGTCTGTCTGTCTGTCTGTCTGTCTGTCTGTCTGTCTTACCTACAGCTGGTGCACTGTGTGCTTCCCCAAAGGACAGGGTCAACCACACCATTCTAGAGACTTCAGGTGACTGTAACCCAGAACCTGTACCACTAGTGCCACTGCAAACGTCAACACTAACTCCAACACTACCCTCCACAACTACAGCGACTCCACTACCACTACCAACCACCCCCGCAACAAGTACAGCTCAACCCACCTCACCAAACCAGCCCACCACACCTTCAGCCACAGTAGTGATGATGACCCACAGCACCAGCACTTCAGGTTCTAACAAAGGTAGGACGGGTAGAGGGATTTTGTTTTCACATAAGACCCGTTTCAGCAGATCTACGAGCTCCTAGCGCGGCACCGAGTGCAGCGCTATGAGCTTGTATATCTGCTATTTTTTTAAAGCAAAAAAAATATTTAAAAAAAAGGTTAAAGTGGTTACGTGGACCAGATTAGTTCCCGGTCTTTTAATGGATTTTAAACCAGTGATATTTCTCATCACAAGTCCTCCATACTACTTCATTCCAAGTCACAAGGGCAGGTCACTTGGCCTCTGGCTAGTGCTGACTAAACTGTTGGTAATCAACAACGTATTTCTTCTAATAAAAACACAATAGGAATTTATTGCAGTGAACCAACGTAACCATGACAGAGCGCACTCAAAGCATGTGATTGGTCACGCCAGAGTATTGGCTGCTGTTTATTTTTTATTCTTTTATATATAATTTTTATCCCACGATTTTGTAACCCATTTTTCACCCAGTGCCAATTGCCTATGCCTGCTCCCCCTCTGCCACGCCTGGGGAGACAACAGACAAACCTCATGCTTCCTTCAATGCATGGGTAGTCCAAGTTGTTTTTTTCACCTGAAAGGGGGGATTTCCCTGGGATGGACGTAGCACGTGGAAGGAACATGTTATTCCAACCAGTTCCTTTCCCCTCCATCAGGCGCCCCGGCTGGCCAGGGGGAGGCATTATTGAGACCAGGATTACTGCATGTTTTTGTGAGGGTATCAACCCTAGGGGACACGGGGAGAACATGCAAACTCCACACAGAAAGGCCCTATCGCCAACCCCACCTAGGGTGTGGGCGCTGATGACGCGGAGGGAGGAACACGCCCCCAGCACCCACAGCATCCCCCAGCAGGAATCGAACCCAGGACCTTCTAGCTGTGAGGCGAAGCGCTAACCGTGCCCCTTGGCTGCTATTTCTGACTGAGAGAGAAGCCATGGCTATGGCTATAGTGACTAGTGAGCTCACACTGCTGCAAATTAATACAAACAATGAGTTGCAGTCTAAAATGTAAGCACTTTGTTATTTCCAAAATTACTGATCCAAACTAAATTAAACCACAATACGGTACTTATTTGTGTCCACTTGAATGGCGGTCGATGATCATGCGCAAAACTGTGTCAGACCCCCCGTGGGTATTTGGTGCCCGGCGGCTATTTGCCCCCGGAATTTGGAAATATACGGTAATACATCAAATGCATAGTAATGTAAAATAATATATCTATTGTAATATAAACCAGTGGTTCTTAACCTGTGGGTTAAGAACCAACAAATTATTTTGGGAGGTCCCCAGATGATTAATGTGCAACATTGTTTTCTCACTCAACAGTAAACAAACCAACATAAAGTTTAAGTGAGTAGAGGGTATCTGCACATGGTTTCCTCCGCCACCGGTGTATGAATGTGTGCGTGAATGGGTGAATGTAATGCACAATCTCTGTAAAGCGCTTTGGATAAAAGGCCTAACCTATAGTTAGGCCTAAATCAGAAATTAGCCTACAAAAACAAATATGCTGCTACATACTGTACATGTACTGTAAGCCCCTCCCATACACTAAAATGTGTACCCGGCCTGAATGGGTTAAGGAGTTTTTAATACCTCTAAAATTACAAACCAGTAAGACTCCCTAATCGGGAGATAAGCGACCGTAGGTCACATGTATACACAAAGAGCAATGTGTAGACATACTGTGTACCGATGTGCGTGATTTTAGGGCAAAATCTGTAGGAGCAGTGTCCAAAAATGTGTTTTGCAAGAATCGGCCTCATGGTGGCGCTAGAAGAGGGCCATGTGAGAAATGAGGGGTGGGGTCTCCGCGTTGCCTTGGCGGACGAATAGGTACCGGCCCTGGCTCTCCCGGACGCTCCTAGCCCGAGTTATGGCATTTTATGTGAGCTGCAGTGGAGGGGGTCCTCCACTGGGGGCGCCACCACTTTTGCATCCGTTCTGGAGCACCAGGAGTCGGTGGTCCCCGGGAATTCCCCGTGAGCAGCCCCGTTGGGGTGGTCATTTGGTCATTTTTGCACATTTGGTCATTTTTTACATCTGGGGGTCCCCCAGGGACCTGGGGGTCCCTGGGGCTCCGGGGGTCCTTGGAGGTTGTAGTTTGGCAGGCAAGGAGTGTGTGTGTAAAATCTGGCATGGATCGGGTCAACGGGTGCGGAGATATAAGCAGGGAAAAAGTGTGACGTGTGACGTGTGAGCACATTTGGTCATTTTTTACATCTGGGGGTCCCTCAGGGACCTGGGGGTCCCTGGGGCTCCGGGGGTCCTTTGAGGTTGTAGTTTGGCAGTCAAGGAGTGTGTGTGCAAAATTTGGCATGGATGGGGGCAACGGTTGTGGAGATATGAGCAGGGCAAAAGTGTGACGGACTCACTCACTGACAGACAGACAGCCCGTGGAGGTTTTGGTAGTAAATGCGACCTACGGTCGCAATTAAACATTTTGTCAAATATTAGAGGCAGAAATTTTGAAAATAGCACTTGTGAGGCGTTGTGAGCATGTAGATCTGCTATTTTCACAATAGAAACGTATTATACAAAATGTAATGCCTCAACTCTTAGTGCTCGTAGGGTGGGGGGTCCCCCAGTTAAAATATGATTATTTTGGGGTCGCGACCTGAAAAGGTTGAGAACCACCGGTCTAAAAGTGGGTTCTTTTCAACTCTTACAACCTCTCTCTCTCTCTCTCTCTCTCTCTCTCTTCCCCTCCTCTACACCAAGCTCCAGTAGGCGGCTCTGACGACAACAGCAGCCCCGGTGGTGGCGGCGGCGGCCCGGTTCTGGGCAACACCTGGAAGCTGCTGGTGGGCGTCCTGGCCATCGCCTTCTGCATCTCCACCGTCATCGTCTGCGCCGTCAAGTCTCCGTCCTGGTACAAGCTGCTCTTCAACTACCGCCACCAGCGGCTGAGGGAGGACGACGAGCCGCCGCACATCTTCACCACGGCGGGCGGACGCTACTCCAACTATAGCCTGGACACGCAGCAGACCGAGGCCTCCGCCTACGAGCTGGAGGTCAGCAGTCAGCACGGGGACGACCAGGAGGACGAGGACGGGTACTGTAGACACTACTTCTTCTATCACAGTGGTTCTCAACTTTTTCCGGCCGCGACCCCCCAAAATAATCATATTTTAACTGGGGACCCCCCCCCCCCCTACCCTGACGAGCACTAAGAGTTGTGGCATTACATTTTGTACTACACATTTCTATTGTGAAAATAGACGATCTACATGCTCATGACTTGTGAGCATGTAGATCAGCCATTTTCACAATTTCTGCCTCTAATATTTGACAATTTGGCCAATGTTTAACTCAGTGAATGCCACCCTTTATTCAAAATCTACAAAACTGGTGCCAGCCATTTTGCTTAATTTTGCCTTTTTATGGGGGCCAAAATCATATTTTGTACTTAAATTACATATATAAATCTATGCTTCTATCGAAAGCCACACTACCCCTCTTACAAAGGAAAACATGTATATTTATATATATATATCCTATCATTAGATTTGGGCTTCAATAGAACATGTGTAAGATGTCTTGATCATCATCATATGTGTGTGCTGTGATGGGCCCTGTGTGCAATCTGGAGTGCAATACCATTTGAAAACCACCAGAGGGTGGTCTCCTACTATCTGATCAACTAACAGAAGAAGGAAGAAGACGTCCATCTTTTTTTTGGTTTGGGCCTGTTGTTTACATTTTGGCCAGGCCTTTTAGCTAGCATGCTACACACTTCGGAACCCTGGCGATCGCGATCAAGGATAGGTAGAGAAGAATGGATGGCACCGCTGGAATCCTGAGAATTTTCTGCGTTTTTTGAGTACTTATAGTTCGTCAGGGATGCACGGGAAAGTGTATAAACGAACGTTTTAGATAACATTTAAACGGCCGGAACCAATCTTCGGCTATACCGATTTTCCGCCGGACTGTGTTACACTGGTGCTACAGTCAAATCGGCCGTATCGCTCAGGTCACGGAGGCATATGGCCAACTTCTAGAGCGATTTTTTTGAAATTACAATTATGAAAAAATTAAAAAACTTTTGATTAATTAAAAAGACGTAAAAGACGTTTATGGCACCGAGGTCCAAAGACGTATAAGACGTTTATGGCGTTCAGTGAGTTAATTTGTCATTTTAGAGATATTAAAAAGTCCTTAAATTGTCACTTTAGAAATGTTCAGATACCTTCTTTACACTTAAACTGTATGTTGGTTTGTTTACTGTTGAGTGAGAAAACAATGTTGCACATTAAGTTAATCATCTGGGGAACCCCCAAAATAATTTGGGGACCCCCCCTGGGGGTTCCGACCCACAGGTTGAGAGCCACTGTTCTATCAAACCATTTAAAAGTAGAGCGTTGGCTGTAACTGTGACTCGTCGTCCAAACGAAACCAGCGAGCTTCTTGCGGTTAAGGTGGTTTATTGAGTCAAAATAACGAGGGTAAAAAATTTACTGAGAGATAAACTGAAATCAAAAGGCGTATAAAGTAAATTCAAACGAAGGCAAAACGGTCAACAGAAAATATGGAGCCTAGCTCACCCCCGTTGTTCTCCCTGAATGCCTGGGCCCAGACACACACCCGACCTAAACCCAACCCTGATTAGCGGACGCCAGTGATGTAAAAAGTACCTTACATTCTTTACTTAAGTAAAAGTATCAATACTGCAAAGTAGATGTACTCTGTTACAAGTAGGAGTCCGGTATAAGTAAAAGTACAAAAGTATTGGTATCAAAATGTACTTCAAGTACCAAAAGTAGAAAGTACTCATTATGCAAAATGTCCCATTTCACAAGTTTCAAATGTACAGGTAAGTAAATATTTGAAAATAGCAGATCTACAAGCTCACAATGCGTATTGCGACACATTGTGAGCTTGTAGATCGGCTATTTTCAAATGGCCGAAATGTATACAGGGCTTAAGTGGTTAACGTATGTTTTGTAATAATAATCAATCTACAAAGTAACTAGTAACTAAAGTTTTCAAATAAATGTAGTGGAGTAAAAGTACCATATTTGGATCGAAGATGAAGTGGAGTAGAAGTAAAAGTATTGGAAATTGGAAATACTCAAGTAAACTACAAATAACTCAAAAGTGTACTTAAGTACAGTACATAAGTAAATGTACTTAGTTACTTTACACCACTGGTAGACGCACAGCAGCCACTACTCAATCAATTAGAAGGGACATCAAAATAGAGTGTGGGAAAAACAAAACAATACAAAAATACAAGATCAACAAACAGAATATACATTTTGGCTCCTACAGGTACATCGAGGACCGCTACATCGACACGGCCAACTACAGAGCTGGAGGCGGGAACGGGAAGTACAGCAGCACAGCCACGGCTGAGGAGGACATACCGTGATGAGCCGACGACCCAAAGAAAAGACACAAAGGTTTAGAGGGAGGATGTTTATAGATTCTTACAACAGCATCGTATTTATTTTTTTCTAAGAAGTGTTCTGTATGACTGACTGATGAAAAAGGATGGACTGACACAGTGAGGAGAAACTTCTTCATCTTTGTCCCAGCTATAGAATCAAATAAGCCCAAAACACTAAGATTATAATCATTATCACAAGGTGGGAAATGATTGTAGATTTAGTTAGAGCTGTTGTGTAAATCAGTGGTTCTCAAACTTTGAAATTTGAAGGTCCCTCCTTTGACAGTGTACAAATTCCATTTGCACACTTTCAAAGGTAGACATGGAAGGGTCAAATTAGACCCCCATAAAGGAACCTAGAGAGTCCCTGATATCCACTTTGAGAACCACTGGTGTAAATGATATCCTAATCTTTCCGATTCAAAACTTCACGGGCAGCCACTTTAACTATATTGCCAGGATATAGGTTTGAGAGTAAGACTTCTGAATGATGGTCGAGTTCCTGTCAAAGCATCTGGCACAGTAGATAACCCAGCCTTTTTAAACGTAATGTAAAATCTACCAGCATCTGGAGGGCCCTCAGGTGGCACAGGGGTAGTACCAGGGGGTAATTACCTGCCCACCACTGCAGAGTCTAGCGGTTTGAATCTGAATTTGAAGTGTCTAGACGAACAAGATTGGGTGTGTTCAAGAGAAGAGACCCTGGTGATCAGCGGTGATCTGTCCACTCTAAATAAAGCTTAGTGGCCTGGTGGTTAGAGTGTCCGCCCTGAGACTGGGAGGTCGGGGTTCGACCCCCGGCCGGGTCATACCAAAGACTCTGGGGTAAGTCCCAGAGACATACTAGCGTCATGTCCAGGGTGTGTGCTTGTACATCAAGCTGCCTCACGCTACAGAAACAGAAAATAGGCTTCTGCCCTATGGGCCTCATGGCTCTGCAAGACTTACTTACTTACTCTAAATTTAGAGAGGATTTGACAAGGTAGCTCAGTGGGTTAAGTCATATAACATTGTGGGTTTGAATTTGGTTTACAGTCAATACTTTTTTCCCCTGCATACTTTCCATAATCTTGACATTTGATTAACATCACGAGCATCAGAGCAGCAGTTCTTGCAGTTAAGTTGCAGTTACTGACTGTGACTCCAACCTCACAGACACAGGCCTTAACTGTGTAATCTGAACACGTCATGTACTGTAGCTGCTGACCTGCGCAGCCAGCCTTATGTGCACGTAAATTAATATCTGCTTCTCCTAACCTTGGCCGAACCGGCCAGCAAGCTGGGTCCACCGTCCGCCTGGCGGCTCCTGTGACTCAGGCATTTTGCACAGTGTTTGTTGGGTCGTCTCAAAACACAAGACAAAGACTCTTTTGAGTCTTCAAAACACTTGGCCTCGGGCCAACGCATCAAAGCCACAACTTGGAATCTTCGTGGCTTGGTGAAACAAAAGAGTCTCAGTCTCAACAGACTACCAAACAGCTGCTGACAAAGCAAGATGAAATGACATGGGTTGAAGGGGTGGGTTGGTTCTTTGCAGGAAAAAAAAGGGTTAGAGGATTGATGTTACCAATGAGGTTACATCATTATGTTTGTTTACAGAATGCAGGAATACAGCTATATCCTTGAGGAAGACAGAAGTCATTCTGAGCCAAACTAAATGCACTTCAAACACGGAGAGGTCTGATAACGGCATGACTCATGTGGATCACGGACTTTGTGTCGCCACCGTATCGCGCCAGTCATCTATAAAGACAGGGTGCCGTGATTGTTTTCCCTCTACAACATGATCATCGAGTATTATGATTATACTTGGAGGAAGATTTTTGTTCAAAGACAAAGTGTACAGGGGCGTCCGGTGGCCTACTGATCAAGGCACATACCACATGGGCACCGCCGCATAGGCATGGTTGCCGCGGCATCGCCGGTTCGATTCCCGACCCGGACGACATTTGCCGCATGTCATTCCCCATCTCTCTCCCCATTTCCTGTCAGTCCACTGTCCTATCAATAAAGGCAAAAAGCCCAAAAACAAATCTTAAAAAAAAAAAAAAAGACAAAGTGTACAGAAGGTGTTAGAATTATGTTTTTATGTGGCCACACCCACCTGTTAATTAAGTATACCTGGTTTGCATGTGGGTGGTGACCCAGCTGAAGTTAGAGACACCCACAATGTTGTGGTGTGGTAAAAAAGGGGTGGGGATGATTTTATGATGTCATTAAAGCAGTGTACCGGTATTTCAATTGGGACTTTTGACTCCGAGGCTTTCAGCTTTCAGGAAGAAACCAAAGATACACAGGGAAGACTTATTTGCATATTATAACCACACCTGGGGGTCTATTAGAGTAATGTTAACTCCATAGACACATACAAAAGAGAAAAAGTACAAAACTATGGCACCACCTCTTTAATGTATCTACAGTATGATGAACTAGAGGTTCAGGCACCTTTCATTTCCATAAAGAATATATATATACACACCAGGCATGTGCACACATGGACATCAAAGGGGGCTTGAGCCCCTGCCCTTTTACCCGTCTGTAAAAGGTGCCCTCTCCAGACCATGAATGCAGTTTTTACAATGGTGAAAGAAATGCAAATTCCCTCTTTAGATGCCATGTTCCTGGAGGAAGCATTCAATAGAATTGCCTTGTCCAAACTCTCTTGAACTTGAATGCAGCATCTTATGTTGAAAGAATTGCCCTCTCCGTGTAGATCCAGCGATTTGCAAGATAAATCATGGAAAAAAACAGAACATACGGACAAAGCCGCTTCCAGGCAGCTTGCACGCTGCAGAGCCATGCCATAAAAAACAAAGCGTCTCTAATCAAATGGGCCAACCTACTGCCATGATGATGGTACACACAGGGCATGAGTCCATTTCAGAGGGGAGGAGGGTAACTGCCTGGAGAACAACGCCCCTGTTCCACGTTCAGGTCTTGAAATTACACCAGAGAACTTGCCAAACTAATAATAAAGATTTTTGATGACTTTTCACTCAGACAGATTTTCTCACAATATCAAGCTTGCAATCATACAGTACGTCAGAATTATTCTGGAGCAGCAGTGGAAAAACTTTGTATTTAGAGCCCTGGAATCCAGTCAGAACTTTAAATTGTCTTTTGCCTGGGACAGCTTACGTTGGGAGTTTTAATGGACTTTATTCATTGCACTTTGTGTATTAAATAATGTCCCTAGGTCCATTATTTAATGGAACTGTACTGTACCGTTGGACAGCAACATCTAACATCATGCATAATGACAGGCTACAGAAAAGAAGACGCTTATCTGCTATTCACTGCAAATCTGACAAAATGGGTTTGTTGCTATTTTTGTCTGTGTACAAATCAAGAGATTGTTTGCTATGAATGTCAATGAACTGTAACACATTCAAACACATAACGCTGTTCCGGTGTATGATAACCTATGATTTGTGTGTATTTGTAGCTAATTCATTCCTCAAAGCTTCAGACTGAATTGATATGAACTCTTAAAAGATTAGTGTAATCAATACAGCACAGAATCAATCATCATCTCAATTAATCCTTTGAAGAGCTGTCAAATACATGTTTAGTGTTTTGTTGCTTTACAGACAGCGCTTAGGGGTCTGTTATTACACTTTCAGAGTTGAATTTGCATTTTGGATATTGTAGTGCATGGGTCTTCAACAGGGGGTCCGGGACCCCTAGGGGGTCCTCAGAGTTACTACAGGGGGTCCTCCAAATCTTTTGAGGGATAGAATTTTTTTTCTCCTTTTTTTACTTAACCACTTGAACCCTAGTGTCCATATTCTGAGAACTTTAGCCAAAAATAGCAGATCTACAAGCTCACAACGCCTCGCAGTGCAAGGCGTTGTGAACTTGTAGATCAGCTATTTTTGGCAAAGATGTTTGGTGTAGAGGGGGGAGAGAGCAGACTAAGTACAGAGTGAAAGGTAAAGTTTATTAAGTATTGACGGTTCAAGTGGTTAAACACAAATTGACATGAATCCAAAATACACTGACGATTGTGCTGTCAAACAATGAGACTATATGGAATCTATGAACAGGTTGTGGGGGTCCCTGCTTCATCTCTCTCTCAACTAAGGGGTCCTTGGCCTGAAAACGTTGAAGACCCCTGTTGTAGTGTATTTCTTAGCAGTGGAACCCCAAGATGCCCAAGCAATACAACACCGTCCAAAGAAAAGCCATGGGTACTTACTCTCGTCTCTCTGTGAAGATGACATCTATGCTCCCTGCCTCTCTGTCATTCTGGGCTTTCAGCTGCGCAAACATAATGATATGGAGAGAACATCACTTTGAATTATTTTGTGAAATAATGAATGAACTTCAAAATGAAAGAATGAACCCGTCCTATTTTGCAATGAGCAGAACTCATTCATTTGTACATTGTATTAATTAGTCTTCTGAGTGTGAACGCTTGTACTCACCATGTTGAATTCCTTCAGCACATCCTCCATGTCAGTGTTGGTGTTCAACATGTCCACCAGCTAGTAGATACAACCAAAAAAAAAGGATAATGTATAATGGATTCTTTTTTTTTTTTTTTTTCATAATAAACGTGACATGAAATGTTCATATGGTCCCATTCCTAGTGCAAACAGGTTCCTGGCCTGTGTGAATGAAGTAGCTCACAGATGCCTCATGGGGACCATAACAATGGATGTCACTCAGGGCTGTCACGATATGACATTTTACATGACAATTAATTGTCACTCAAATAATTGGCGATTAACGATTTAATCGTGTTTTTGTCGTTGATAATTACATTTCTGTTTGGCTTTTAGGCTTTGAAGTTGTACATGGTAGATATGACACATAACCTAAATATTAAGGCTGGGACTTTAACTGATTAATTGCGATTAATTAATTACAGAAAATTAACGCGATTAAAAAAATTAACGCATTTTAATCGCACTTAGTTTTTGCACCACAGAACCTTCAGTTTCGGGCATACTGATCATAGCGATGCATCAACCAAGAAGAGACAACAAACACAAAGGGAGAAGTAGCCGATCAGAGCGCTTTGCTTGGCCCAGTGGATGCAAAATTTAGATTTAAAAAACTCACTCGTTGATTCACTCGTACAACAAAATGTATTTTACTTGCTTCTCAGGTCAAATATCGATGTGCGATTAAAATGCGATTAATTAATCACAGAGCCTATAATTAATTAGATTAAAACTTTTAATCGCATCCCAGCCCTACTAAATATACAAAGAAATTACTGACATATTTGACAACTTACTACTTAAAAAATAACTTTGATACTGGAAATAGCCGATCTACAAGCTCACAACGCGATGCGACGCGTTGTGAGCTTGTAGATCTGCTATTTCCACTATTTCAGACATTTTTCAACATTCACGATTATGACGATTATGACAAAATAATTGCGATAATGTCAAATAATCCTGATTAGACGATTATGTAATAATTGTGACAGCCCTAATGTCACTCATAGAGGTGATGTCAGTGTGCAGGGTTGTTTACCATGTTGTGGTCGGCCAGGTGTCCCTGCAGGTCCTTGATCTCCCCCGCCAAACCCTCCGCCCTGCAGAGGGCCGAAGACAATGAAGTACATGGAACTATGCTATACCTTTTTTCCTCTCTTTTCTTTTCTTTTTTCAGTTATATACAGTAGAATTATTATTATTAATTTAACTCTGACAAATCGAATCAAATTAATTGAATTTCTGATGTTGAGAATCTACTGAGCATGTGTATTAAATGACACTCCTGCATGAGAGACCACATTTCTTAATCTAGCTCTCACTTGACCAGGGGAAACATTATGTGCTTCAGGCACTACACCTTGTCGACCAGTAGGTGTCCTACCCAACAACCAGGTACCATACAGCAGTGGTCCTCAACTTTTTCAGGCCGGGACCCCCAAAATAATCATATTTTAACTGGGGACCCCCACACCCTACGAGCACTAAGAGTTGGGGCATTACATTTTGTATAACTCAGTTCTATTGTGAAAATAGCAGATCTACATGCTCACAACGCCTCGCAACGCACAATTTCTGCCTCTAATATTTGACAATTTGGCCAATGTTTAATTTGTCATTTTAGAGGTATTAAAAAGTCCTTAAATTGTCACTTTAGAAATGTGCAGATACCCCCTATACACTTAAACTTTATGTTGGTTTATTTACTGTTGAGTGAGAAAACAATGTTACACTTACACATTAAGTTAATCATCTGGGGACCCCCCCAAAATAATTTGGGGACCCCCCTGGGGGTCCCGACCCACAGGTTGAGAACCCCTGCCATACAGAGTGGTAAAATGACCTTTTATTTGTTAAGTAAATTCTGGATGGCAGCATTAATTACCACTCAGCTTGGACACTGAGAGATTCAGTGTGTGATGACATCTAGTGGTAGAGTTACAACATTACATAAAAGATAAGTAACAAAATTCCAATTAAAATGATTTTCTAGTCTGTAAAAAAAAAGAAAGAAAAAAGGCGAGTAGCATTTTTCGAATTGAGATATTTTCTCACATCCGATTGGATTATCCGGTCTGAAGACTAATCATCTTAAACACTAGCTTTCAATCATGCAGAGTGAATATATTATTCATTATTAAACTGAATTTCCTGGCTTAGTACGGGAGTCCCTGCAAGGCTAAGCTGCGGAGGGTAACCACCTTGGGGGTCTAAGCTCTGTGGGGTGCAGTGCTCTGCCCTTCAGCATCTCTACGACCAGAGGACAGTGAAGAAAGCAGGAAAGATCGCTAGAGACCTAACTACAGTATAACCTCAGCACCTGCTTCAAGGTCCTTTCCTCGGGTAGGAGACAAGGGGCCCTATTTTCGTCCATGCCTTACCACTTATCCCTAAACTTCTTAAATCGTTCAAACAAGCTCACAACGTGTCGATGCTATTTAAAGTTTTAACAGTTTTTAAACATTCTGTATTGTATTTTATGTTGGTTTAAAAACACAACAGCATTCGTTGGTAGATGTTAACTAATAATTATGGTTATGTCTTGTTTACAGAAATCCATCCATACGGTAGATTTAAAACAGGTCCTTACCTCTTTTCGTAGGACAAATAGACAGAATTCTCCT
>NC_137816.1:53965102-53992602 GCF_963921795.1 Nannobrachium achirus
GCTCGCCATTAACGTCTCCTGAGGTCCTTTTCTAGAGATAAAACAACAACAGCTGCTGGCTCGCCATTAACGTCTCCTGAGGTCCTTTTCTAGAGATAAAACAACAACAGCGCCATCAGCTTCACAGTTATCCATCCATCCATCTTCTACCGCTTATCCGGAATCGGGTGGCGGGGGTAACAGTTCCCTCAGGGAGTATACCGAGGCGTTCCCAGGCCAGTTTGGTGACATCTGGTCTTTTCGTCTGCCACGGGGTCTCCTCTCCTCCCAGTCGGACGTTCATCGAGGACCTTCCTAGGAAGGCACTCGAAAGGCATCCATACTAGATGCCCGAAACACCTAAGCTGACCCCTTTCCAAGTGTAGGAGCAGCGGTTCTACTCCAAGAATCTCTCGGGTGACTGAACTCCTCGCCCTATCTCTGAGGGAGATACCAGCCAGCCACCCATCTGAGAAAACTCATTTTGGCTGCTTGTACCCGCGACCTTATACGTTCGGTCATGACCCACACTTCATGACCATAGGTGAGAGTAGGAATGAAGATTGACAGAGAGCTTTGCCTTCCGGCTCAATGAGTTAGTTTATGTAATTATTATATTTGTTTTGTTGCCACTTGTTGCAAAAATGCTTTCTCATGGGGTTGCTCTATAATAACCTATATAAAGGGGGTCTTGTACTCTTGATACAACAACTTGTTGTAATTTGGCACTATAACAAACAAAGTTGTTGGCATTTATTTACTGGACCCAAGGTAATAAGAAATGTAACAAGACACCTATTTGTGTGGTGTTCAAAGATTGTCATAAACAAGCACCAGGTATTATTATGCCAGATGAGATATAATATGCTATCATTAAATGGAATGAACATGAATGAGCAATCTGCCTTGACCATGTCGGGTGAAAGTGAGAAAGAGATATTGATTCATTGAATACTTTATCAGAAGTTTGCATAGGAAAAGGTACAGGAGCCGGGGGGCAGTACAGTTCACTGATGAAAGGTCAACTAAAGGAAAAAGACTACAAGAAAGCTTTGGGGCTTGCTTAAATTGGTGTCCCATGGGGAGGGAGAGAGGGAGAGAGAGAGAGAGAGAGAGAGAAAGAAAGAGAGAAAGAGAGGCAACTGGGTTGAACAAATGTAGCCTATTAAGACATTAAACATCTTTTGAAGTTGTCACCAATCTACTTTAGCTTACATTGTAAATAGAGATTATATATAGGCTATGAACGATCAAGTACTCTGAGATCGACCAGGACAATTATGCTTGAATCAGGATTAGCTTTCATATAACGTGTTCTTATGAGAAATGCATGTAAGTCGCTACCCAGAATGTAACCGTGTGTTTCTTATTAAGTTTAATTCACAATGTAACGCCGCATTTACCTTCTTTAGTTATCGTACTGTAGTGTTGAAGCTTGAAGGAATGCTGTATGACTGTTAGCATGCAACCAGGTTGTTGTTGTTGTTGCTCTGGCAACCGCTAGCTCGCAAGTTATCGCGAGACCTTTCTTCTCCAGTTGGAATGAAGTGGCAGTAAGGTAAACATCGCCCTCTGCTGTACAAAGAGCAGGCTTGACATGTAACATGTTTGTCTAAATGAATTTGAGTGAACTACATATATTACCAGAAACACATAACGAGATAGCCCCCCCCTTTATATATACTCTATGGATAGCCCTGAATGACCATAACAGGTCAGTAACTCTGAGAGTGTACAAATAGCACCCTGGTTCCATTTGTACACTCTCAGAGTTAAGGGGGCCCTTGCAAATAAAACATTTGAGAACCACTATTCGGAGCTGTGTTGTAATAAATAAGTGTCTTACATTTTCTGATAAAACCCATGGAGACTTGACATTCAGTAATTGGGTCTTCAAAATAAGAACATTATAATGGTGTGTAAATCAAAATTGTGTTTTTGTCTGTGCAGGCTACGGACATATTGATGACCCCTGTCAAAGAAACAAATCATACTGGAGAGACGCCCAGTCTGGATATTCTAGAGAGAGAGAGAGAGAGAGAGAGAGAGGGAGGGGGGGGGGGGGGGGGGACTTTTGGTGTAAAATAACATATTTTTTAAATGTATTAAATGAAGTCCCTCACATTTGTGCGCAAATTACATCCTGCACATAATTCTACATTCAATCAAACTCTGAACTCTGACTGGGGAGGGGGTCTGGGAGATAGAACATCTTTCAAAAGGTTTGTTATTCATGGACAATCCAATTATCCAAATCTGTTGATATGGCACGCTAACTATAAGAAAATAAACAAATTTCACTTCATGTCAAAAAGGTTGCTGACCTGTTCTAGACTTTGTGGTTTACGATACAAGCTGCATTAGATTAGGCCTACTGTAGGCCTATATGTGACAGACTGACAGTCCATATACTGTAGATGATTATTTATCATTATTCTAGCACAAAGGACTGTGTTTTGACACATTTTCTCTTTCAGCTGAGCAATAGGCAGTCTTTTCTTTATGGCTTATAAAACTCTTGTCAATTGTTTTTATAATCAACTCAGTAGATTGACAATAAAGGTGTATGAGTGTGTGTGTGTGTGTGTGTGTGTGTGTGTGTGTGTGTGTGTGTGTGTGTGTGTGTGTGTGTGTGTGTGTGTGTGTGTGTGTGTGTGTGTGTGTGTGCTTGTGCTTGCGGTATACATACATACATACAGACAGACAGACAGACAGACAGACAGACAGACAAAGCCAGAAGTAGGAGCGGTTAGCACTGCTCAAAAAAAAATGACTGGAAAATAGAGGAACAAACTTGGAGACCGTGTTTTATTTGTCATGACCTGTCCAGTTGATAATGACCATACAGTGTTGTACTGTAAAGAGGAAACTCCAAAATGAGGTATTCACCAGTTAAAGTAGGGCTGGGCGATAATAATAATAGTCATAATAATTTAGCTGAATATTGGTGCTTTTAGAAAACATTTTCGCAAGAAACTTCTGAGAAACCGTAAAGAAGAAAAACAGGTTGAGGTGTTGGTTCGTTTGACTCAGTTAAAAATCGCTATACATCTACATTATCACATTATTACAATCCCGTCTATTCTCATATCACATATCAATATTCTTAATAATCGCCCAGCTCTAATTTAAACATTTAATGACACCCACCTCTGTGAAGCAAATTATGGTACTTGTTATAAGGCAGTTTTAAATCCTCGATTGAGAAAATATAACCCTTTTTTCTGCTTTTAACATTTTAGCTTTTCCTAAGACAAACATCTTTATCACAGCATCTGAGAAAGTAAAAGAAAAATGTTTTAGCATGCGCAATAATGTTAGAGTTCAGGAGGTGGTGATTTAACTGCCCTTATTGTATTAACCTGTGTATTTAATCTGTTGTATGCTTGGTTGTTGGTTGCTACAACCTTAACCACCCCAGTCAACTGAAGAAGTTGGGTTAAGTGGTAGTACATCATAGCGTATTTGTGTACAGTAGTGCACGATACTTACACAGTGATAAAACTACATAAAACATTACAACAATATCTGAGCTTGAATAAGAACTTCAAAATACAGTCATGACGTTTAATATGATCATAGCCGTGATAACAAGAGTACTATCCTAAAAAGAATGTGTCATTGTCATCATATTTTTTGTATCTTGGGATAATGCATATTCCAAAGTGGACATGATGACAGTGATTCATTATTTTAAGATATATGGTCAGTAGTTATTACAGAGTGCAATCTTTATCTTCTATTAAGACTACACACACTATCTTAACATCCTATACAGCCTTATAACTTCAGATTTGCAGGAGTAATATTTATATCAGTAACACTGTTACTAACAGTTTCCAGTGTTCACTTTCTTCATTTAGCTCTTTTTGCTCATTTGCTCCTTTGTTGTATTAAATTCTTTAGAGGTTTCTACTGTAGAAACAATGGGCAGATCATGCCACTGAGGCACAACAAACGTCTCCCCCTTTGACCAGCGTGACACTTTAAATTTGCTCGAGGTCAAAGCTTGCCAAAATAAGAAATATATCGTTGCTGTCCGGCAGAAACCAGCGAACTCCATTTTTTACTTTGACTTCCTACTGTAGATACTGCCTCTTATAACCATTTTTGAGTTCAATTGGAAACATTTTATTATGACCTTGATCACCAAAATGTCTAACCCTATATTACGTTAGATAGGCTTTTAGCTCAGAAATCTGGTCTTAGTTTGAAGTAGATCTGTATATTTTTTTACAGTTATATCCATACATTATATATTTTCTTTTGACTTTGAACTTCCGTTTCCCAATTTGAATTAGGTAACCTAGGGACCACTGACCTACTGTCCTGATAGTTTGACCTCATTGCATTAGGCCGTTTTTTCTGTAAAGTTGTAACCGACAACCACACCGACAGACAGACTGGACACAAACAATGTAGCGGATGTTAAAATGACAAAGATTACATTACAGTTAGAGATTAAAAATAATAATTCTGTCACCATCACTTGTTCTTATAGACCGTTTTCTCCGAGCGGTGCGGCTGCAGTATCAAGCAGCACCGAAAAAGGTCTATCTATACCAGATAAAACAGCGTTTTGTGTCGCAGTACAGCAGGTCCAGTAATACTGGAACACTTCAAACACCATACAGTAATCCACACAGTGGGAGCAGGATTGTGCTTTTCATAATAGTGTCTTCCTCTGATGCATAAATACAAGAACCCATTTCACCAGAAGGGTCGGAGTGCATTTGCAGTACCCGCTAAAAGCAAGTAAAGGGGCCAGTGCCTTGCTCAAGTACATCTCAACAGAGATGAACACGTTGGCAGCCGCAGGAATTAGACCCTCCAGTTTTTCTAGCTGTGTCCCATTCCACCAAATCACAGTGCTCAAAGTGGTCACTCATTTGTAGTCTGTAGCCGGATGGGCAGTCTTGATGACTTTAAAACTGCTGCTAACGTTGACCTCTGAAGGTTCTGCAAGCTGTTCTCTGGAAGTCTGCTTCTTCTGTGGATATAACAAACACAATATTATAGGTGATAGAGAATGATGGAGAAGCGACGAGAAGGATGACGTTGTTGGAAGGGTTAAAACACTGTGGTGGTGTGTGTGCTGTAGACCAGGGGTCTTCAACAGGGGGTCGGGGACCCCTAGGGGGTCCTCAGAGTTAATACAGGGGGGCCGCCTAATATTTGTTTGATAGGATCATTGATGGGAACAAGTTGAACCCTCGCATCCCTATTATGAGGAGAACTTTAGCCAAACATAGCAGATCTACAAGCTCTCAACACCTCACAGCGCGAGATCTGCTATTTTTGGTGAATAGTTTTGGTGTAAGTATCGACGATTTAAGTGGTTAAATGTCTGAAAAAAATACATCAACACAAATCCAACATAGACTGATGCCAGTGCTGTCAAACAAGTCTATGAATCTATCTATGAAATCAATGAAAATCTGCAACACAATATTATACAACATATAGTGGGGGGTCCCTGCTTTATCTCCCTCTCGGCTAAGGGGTCCTTGGCCTTAAAACGTTGAAGACCCCTGTTGTAGACCAACCTTTGAAGGGCCAGAAGAACCAGGGGTGTCGGCTGTCCGAGTCACAGGTAGAGGAGGGACGAGGTCTGTCCTTGCACTGAGGAGAAGACAAGAGGATTTGGAATCACTTCTGTTATTAACCTGCACATAGCAATACATGCATGGGTAGGCTTATATGGGTATATGGGTATAGTGATCGGTATTTCTGTCAGCAAAATATTCAGAGAATGGATTTTCATTGACCTTGGTGGGAAAGATCAGTATGCTGCCCTGAATAGATGATTAACATTTTGGTTAAAAAGGTGAAATGTCAAGCTCACAATGAAAGCCGAGATTATAATTAATTTTCTTGTATCTTACTGTATAGAATGCTGTTCATGGTACCCCTATACTAAATTGATAATCAATTAGCTGCCTGACAGTCGACTAACTGAACGAGGAACCCCCCCAAAATTGATGATTTGATCGATTGACAGAATCTCTGCATTTTGGCTGCATCTTACTTCACTTCGGAGAGTACGGATCGCTCTCCATCCGAGCAGTGCGATCGACGGAACTGTCGGAAACTTCTGGGAGAATGGGAATGTCGAATTCTGACTGGATCGCCCTGAGTTCTAACAGAGAGAGGAGAGACCCAGTTTAATTCACACATACATTTATTGGAATCATTTATCTATCTATCTATATACAGTACTGTATATACGCGAGGAGCTAAATCGGCTGAGGTTTTGGACAAGGTTGATGGCCCCTTAATGGCAGGGAACATTGAGTTTTGAGTGTAGCAAAATTTTCATAAAATACCAAAGAAGTGTTTTTTTACACATCGCCCACTTCCACTGTGCTTTCTGCGGAGACGCGCATTTAACATGGAATGACAGACAAATAAAACGCAGTACTATGCAGGAAGAAAGGATGAAATAAGAAGTGTTTATTCTTTTTATTTTCACCACCGCTACCACTGTGCTTTCAGCAGAGACGCGCTTGACACAAGAGGTCTCGATTTAGCTCCTCGCTGTATAAACACACAGTAGAACTTGGGTATGTATGCATGCCTGTGTACTGTATGTGTATTGACATGTACACATACAGTACATTCAGTATATTACACAGTATGCATGAATGTATGAATGTACAGCATAATGATGGTATTACTCACTCCACTTTGGTGTAAGAAATCTCTTTTAACTGGTCTTCAGAGAGGCCTACTGTATCCACCAGCTCTTTCCTGCGCTCGCACGCACACGCACACGCACACGCACACGCACACACACACACACACACTCACACTCACACACACACACACACACACACACACACACACACACACACACACACACACACACAGTTGTACACAACCACTGACTTTACTGAAAGTTTCAATCGTTTCAAATCTATTGGACCCTACTTCACTAGTAGGTTAACATTAGTTGTCTTGAACCAACTCACTGGATGTGTTTCCATAGCTGTTCTTTAGCTTGAACATCAGGACTTCTCCTGTGAAGAAACAGAACACACCGGTACGTACAGTGTTTAGCAGAATTCTATCTAGTAGCAAGACACACAAAACCAGGTTGCGAGAAGAAAAGAAGTTTGTCCCCGATGCTGGAATAAAAAATAAAACAAATATTTTGGTGCATGACGGACTCAAAGCCAAATACGACTCTGATGCCAGTGGAGCATGAATCACCCAGTTGTGTCACGGTAAATGTAGAAAAATGGGAAATAGCTAGATTTCCCTTCAGACTGGAAAATGTCGTTGAAATGTAAAAAAGGAATGCTGTCACCCACCCACCAGAGAGAGCTGTGAGGCGGTTAGTGCTAGACCGGATGCTCTGGACGTCCATGGAGGACGGGATGTTTGTTTTGTTTCAGTCCAAACTGCATAAAGATTGTTCTTACATGCATGACGAGGCGGGCGTGGCGACAGAGAGGCTTTGAGGTTGCCGAGCGAGCAGCTAAGCGTGCAAGTCCCCCCCCATCACAAGGGACTTTGTATAATTACTTTCTGGCAGTTGACTAAACTAGACATAAGACTAATACAACTTAAAAAATAGAAGGTCAAATTAACGGAATGCATGATAATCCCAATGTGTGGTTGATTGGTTCATTGAGTATACCTGAATGAGGTGTTAGGTTGCTGTATGTAAACAGTCATAATTGAGGGCACAGTATAGAGGATATGTGTATTGAGTACACTGAGCACTACAATCAAGATAGTGCAGATAAAGTGTACAGTACACAGTGGTATGGAATGTGTATAACTGAAACATCACTGCACAGTAAAATCCTTAGGGTTATTATTAGACAATCAAAATAGAGTCCTGAGAGTGTACAAATGCAACCAAATGTACACTTACATTTGCACACGCTCAGATCTCTGAGTTACAAATTTGGATTTTTACAGTGTGAAGACAACATGTGCAAGAAGTGAAATAGCAAGCCAATCAATAAGGCATTTAGCGGGATTTGCAGTTCAGCATTGCAGCACTACTGTGTTGTTTCTCTCTATCTCTCTCACACTACAGGTACTTACGATCTAGAGCGGTGCCGAGAGCGTCGTTGGTTGGGGTCACTCTGTCCTCGGTCCTTCTGACGCCTCTGTACTGCCTCCCACTGAGGGCCAGAGTCAATGAGCTCGTTCCCCTGACGACACCTGGAACGCAAACATGAATATTTGAATACTACGTACTGAAAGATACTACTGCTACTTACAACACCTGACCAAATTACTAGCACTACTAGTACTAATTTCTACTAATAATAATAAAAAAATGTGTTAATACTTTATTTAATTTTTTTGATAATAATACACAACAAGACAATAAAATAAGCTTGACAATACATACATAAAGAAAACAATTAGACAAAAAAGGGACACATGGGTGGGATCGATGACTATCAGAAAGCAGTGAAAGTTGCACCATGGCAGCCAGATATCAGATGCTCAACTGCTGTCAAGCAATGCCAGGAAAGGCCTCCACATTTTTTGATACTTAGTTTGTGTATTCTGTCCGTCATGATGGATTTGTTCCAACTTAGCAATGGAGAGCATCTCGTTAAGCCATCTCTTGAAACATGTAGTCGGAGGCCTAAGGGAGATGACATGGTAATCCCGCGCTAATTAGTCTAAAAGCGCGAAATTTTGCACAGATGTAGCCCGGGGTATGCTCTAATGATTTAGCTATGGCGCCCGAGTCGGCGACCTTCGGGGTCGCCACAGCGGCCAAATCAAGTTGGGCTTCAATCAACTTTCTATACACCAGGAAAATACCCAGAAAAACACTTTTTTCTGGGTATTTAAGTTGGATTTGAGGGGTCTAACTAGGGGTTTGTAATGACGCTGAATCCATTGCAAGCATTTGTTTTGCACAAAAAACATTCCTTGGGCTACAAATGGCCCAAGAAAACGATGGTTTAGTGATGAAAAGTGATGAGTCATCACTTTTCAGAGTTTTTTGGGTGTTTTCTGGGGCTGTGGCGACCCCGAAAGTCGCCGACTCGGGCGCCCTAGCTTAATCATTAGAGCATGCCTTGGGCTACATCTGTGCAAAATTTGGCGCTTTTAGACTGATTAGCACGAGAAAAAAAAACCCTAAGGCCTCCGACTAACATGAATGCTCACCCATACATGCATCGTTTTCTGATGCCATTTCTAGCCCAAGGAATGTTTTTTTGTGCAAAACAAATGCTTGCAATGGATTCAGCATGATGACAAACCCCTAGTTAGACCCCTCAGATCCTACTTAAATACCCAGAAAAAAATGATTTTCTGGGTATTTTCCTCCTCTATAGAAAGTCAATGGGAGCCCAACTTGATTTGGCCGCTGTGGCGACCCCGAAGGTCGCCGACTCGGGCGCCCTAGCCAAATCATTAGAGCATGCCCTGAGCTACATCTGTGCAAAATGTCGCGCTTTTAGACTGATTAGCGCGAGATATCCTTAAGTCCCCCGACTAATGGAGAATTTGGAGATTTCCAGTTTACCAGTATACATTTTTTGGCAGCAACCATACCTGCCTTGAGAATCAATTTTTGGTGGGAGGGAAGGGCCCTTGTCTCATCAGAGCAACCAAATATTGCTAAACAGCAATCTGGCTGAATATCACTTTCCAACTTTGGAAAACCAATTGAATATATCTCCCCAGAAAGTGGCTATTATAGGACACTGCCAATAATAATAATAACAACTTTGATACTGATCATTCTGCCAGTGCTCATCATAGAGAGGGTGGGAGGGGTTCTCCAGGAAAGCATTGAGCTACCTGCTCATCCTGGATGGATGGACAGGCAGACAGATAGATATAGATAGACAGATAGATAGATGGATAGGATAGGATAAACAGACCTGTTTTTCTTCTTGCGGTGCTCTCTGACATTTGAGGAGTTTTCCGATTCACTGCCACTGCTTGTGTTGCCACGGGAACGAGATCTAGGTTGAGATGTCCGTGGGGTAACAGAGAAAGAGAGGGTATTGAGAGAGATAACGCTGTACCCCATCCCACTGTATAAACTGTATATACCATTCCCCTTTTTCAACAGTTTTTTATTATATTTTGACACTTGCTTTGTGCAATGTGAACCTATGTTTTCAAATTCCAAAAAAGCTCAGTTTATATTGAATTGAACTGAGAGAGAGTGTGACAAACACGTAAACCTCATGGAATTCTTAAAACAGACTGTTAGAAATTACATTTGCCCACTTTCAACACAAGGCTTTGGGATTTAGTGATAAATCACTTATAAATGTATGACTACTCACCTTCTCCTGTATTGTTTATTCTGTTGGTCAGTGACCACTAGGCCTTTCCTGAGAAAAACAGCAACAGACAGACACCATCAGTCAGGTTAAGTCACACAGAATAGAAAAACATATCCTTTGTTACGGTCAGATCCAAATCCCTATTGATTAGAGTACACTACTTAGTGTTATGTACCTCTGTCGCTTTCCTGCCTCATTATTTTCACTGCCTCCAGAGTGGGTTTGACCCCTGGATGCCGGGAACTTGGGGGACTTATTTCGATCATTGGCTGTGTTGTATAAGCTACTAATTGATCGACAGACAGACAGATAGACAGACAGACAGACAGACAGACAGACAGACACTCAGAAACATCATCATGTCACCTGTCTATCACAGATAAAATCCTACGGAAATTCAAATGAGTGCTGCCAAATGTCCACATGCGAATTCCGTGGTAAATCGCTTTCTTACCTTGTTTTCTTGGTATTTAGCCTCCAAAAAATAGGTAGAGGTGTTTTTTGTCCATTTCGGCCAAGCCTTACGTAGCAACCTTATACAGTTCACAACGGCAGCCTTGGGCCATAGGCAATTCCGCTTATTTACATTTAAAATCCACCAAGAAAACGAGGTAATAAAGCGATTTACCACGGAATTCTCCTTTAAGGTCACCTGTATGTGACTTGGGGAAAGGCCTCATAGGCAGACCATAACATTATAAGTCAAGCTATGCATGTCTACAGTTCCCAATGATCTGTCAGTTTAACGTGTCAGTTCATTGAGTGTACCTCTGTGGGCCGGTTTCTTCCCATGGTGCACTGGGCTTCCCATGACGCTCTTCTGCTCCAGTTTCTGGCCTGGTCGCCTTGGAACTGTAATATTTGCACTCATCATCATCCCATTCCCCCACCATCTATACTTATTGCATTCTGGCTTTATTGTCAAATAACTATTTAAAAAGGGAAACGTTTCATCGGAAACAAGTGTTAATTTAACTCAGAGAATGTACCCTATTGTACAGTGCAATAAGGATCCTCATAAACAGAATAGAAAGATGTTACCTTTTTGCAGGCAACGGGGAGGTTCCACCTACATCGGTATACGCTGGCTTCGTCGTACAGCTGTTTCCATTGGTGAGACCTAAACAAGAGGAGCAGAGAAAGAAGAGGAGGCACAGGAAGAGAACAAGGGAGAAGACAGTTGAGAAGAGGGAAGATAAGGAGAAGGGATGAGGCATGTTCATTTAACTACTGCATCTATGATATTCTACATTTTAGCACAGTTGGTGGGAACAATGGCTTTTGGGTTTTGATCTCTGTGTGGATTATTTGATTAATCAAAAAAGTTAGAATCGTTAAAAAGATAATCGATAGTTGCCTCTACCGTAACCCAGCCATGTCAGATCTTCACAAATTTGATGCATGATCTGACCTGGTCAGCCACTAATTTAGCTGAAAACGCTAAAGTCACCGGGCATGAAAAGAAACCTCAAGCCAAGGAAACATAAGACATCAGGCCTCATCTGCACCAGGTCAGGTTACAGACCTCAGAGTCCTGTGACATAAGGCCATGTGTCCTGTTGAAATGGGACCATGTGATGTCTACAATGTCAAATCCTTCATGCTTACAGTATTTTATTCTATTCTACAGAAGCTCGTTTATTTTATTGTATTGTTTTGAAACGCTATTCGTACAGCTTTGTAGCTTTTTGGTCATAGACAATTTTTTTATTTCATTGCCTCCAACGTTGCCACATACAGAATGTATTATAAGTGTATGTGAAGAATAAAAACCTTGGACGCAGCTCATTCTACTGTGACCTACATTATAATAGATGGTGTAAAAACGAAATCTCTGGAATGTAAAAAATATAAATATATACGGTAGATTACAGTACCTGTATTTGGTTGTCTTTTAGGGTACGTCTTGCTGCGCGTTCGGACTACAGTGAGGTTTGGTCTGGGCAGCACAATGCAGTCTTTTCTCATCTGGTTAGCCGTCCGACCACTGGAGGACAGAGAGAGAAAGAGAGGAAGAGTCAGGGTTCATCGCCATGCTGGCTTGTGGTGGACATTTTTGTCAAAATATTTTTTTTTTGGCCACGGACAAAAAGAAATTGTGGACAATAATATTAGATATGAGATAGCCCTGAATGACCATAAAAGGTCTGTAACTCTCAGAGTTAAGGGGGTCCTTGCAAATAAACATTTGAGAACCACTAGTAGGCTACTAGTGGACTCCTAATATGCCATAGTGTCCTACATACCGGTATTCTGAAGAAAACCTGGAGACATTCAGTAAGTAACTGGGTCTTATGGTGAAAATAGGAACATTATAATGGGTGTGTAAAAAATAACATCTAACATTTGCCACGGACAAAACCAATTCATTTGTCTGTATAATCACATTTTATACGATGTGTGTGTGTGTGTGTGTGTGTGTGTGTGTGTGTGTGTGTGTGTGTGTGTGTGTGTGTGTGTGTGTGTGTGTGTGTGTGTGTGTGTGTGTGTGTGTGTGTGTGTGTGTGTGTATCTACCTATATCGATGTTTGGATCCTAGATTACTCAGTTTGGATAATTTCCGGGTCAAGGTGTTGTCCTCGTTCTCAGGCATCCTGTGTGCACGAACACACACACACACACACACACACACACACACACACACACACACACACACACACACACACACACACTGTCGCTGAAGTTCATGTACAGTGTTATGTGTAGTCAACAAACCCAGCATAGAAGCATTAATTACAAAAATCAATTGTGTCAACTGTCAACAACAACAAACAAAAAAACAGTATCGCTCAGCGTGCTACCATTGACACAACAACCAACTGGCTAGCGAGTACATTTATACTGAACAGTTAATACGTGGTCACATTTTTTCCACATTAGTGGGGCAATGGGATTTGTAGTTGTAAGTCTGCACATACTTTGGGTGCGAGATACATACATAAGAATAGGTATCTCATAATACTTATCAGGGACGCGAGATTGTTAGAGAGGCAGGGGACGAAAATAGAGGACCTCCAAGTTCACAACTTGTCGCGCTGCAACGCGTTTTGAGCTTGGAGGTCGGCTATTTTTGGTGCTTGATACCACACTGAACTAAGCATAATCAAGTCATGGCATAACAGCATGGATTTCTACACAGAGAGGGCAATTCTTTCAACATAAGATGCTGCATTCAAGTTCAGGAGAGTTTAGACAAGGCAATTCTCTTGAATGCTGCCTACAGGTATGGCATGGAAAGGGGGGCATTTGCATTTATTTCAGCATAGTAAAAACTGAATTCATAGTCTGGAGAGGGCACTTTTTACAGATGGGTAAAAGGGCAGGGGCTCAAGCCCACTTTGATGTCTACCTATGTGTGCATGTGCCTGACACTTATACGGTAAACTTTCTATTCAGCATCACCATTCTCTTCTCTCCCCTCCTATTTCTCCTCTGTTGTGGTAGGTCCTCATTCCGTTTTCTCCCCTGTCTCTCCTGCTCTCTCACCCCCTCTCCTCTCCTCTCCTCTGCCATCATTGATATGGATGCAGCAAAGTCAGTTCAAACAGAATCCTGATGCAGGTGGGTTTAGAAATTTCACCTTCACGCATCTACAGCGGGATCACCAGCCTGACGGGGCTTTGGGGGCATTTGATCTCAATGTGGGAGTGTCAGAGTGAGCCTCTGGGGTGGATTTCCCTATTGATGGGAACGGAGGCTGGTTGAAATGAAAAATCTTTTCCCACCAGTGCAATAATCCGTCAGAGAAAGGTGTTGCTTTATAGGGAGACCATAGGGAACTGTTGCATCGATAACAGTGTCAGACTGTTGACGTCTCAGATGTACACTCCCGGGAACATACCTCAGATTTTCTCAGTTTGAACTGGCCTACGCTACACCATAGGATTGTTAAAAACAAGCAGTGCCCTTGGGTAGAGATGCCGTCTGGTGATCAGAAGGTCGCCGGTTCGCCTCCCGGCCTTCATAACATGTCTTAGTGTCCATGAGCAAGACACTTAACCCCTAATACCCCCCAAGCGCTCATCATAACTATCTGAGTGAAAACGGGTCTGTGGCTCTATGTGTTTGGGGAAACACTGAACTACAGAAGTGGCCTGGCTTGTAGCTGAAGTAATTATCTCCAATTTAGCAGACACTCTTAATACAGAGTGACTTACAATAAGCAAGGATAAAACACAAGGTAATACATCAAATGAATAGAAATTATAATCTAGGATCATAGGTAAATCAAGAACCTATCATCAGTAGAATAATCAAAAAATCTATACCGTAATCTGTACATTGAAACTATACACACTATAGGATCCCATCAGTCTATGCTATCTAAATTCATTTTAGCCCTTTCATAAGTCTGCAAGGCCGTTGAGGCTAGGGTAAGTGCTATGGGCTAAGGTGGAGTCTCTCCTCCCTTAAATATGAACTAGTCTTTGATATGCCCTAGAGCAGGGCAGTTCCCAGCCAGCCGTTCAGACATAAATCACAGTCTAACTTGTCTGCCGTTATTTTTCACTGTTCGTTTACCTGAAGAAGGTGTGATGCTCCACACAGCATTTCCAGAGGTGTTTGCAGGCGGCCTTGTTCGGTGCCTCAAAGAAAAATGATGTCTCTGAGCACTAAAGACAAGAACAATAACAACATTACTAGTAAGACGCCTCAGGGCGACATGCGCTAGCCAATTCTTGGCCATCTGGCCAGTGATGTATATCAGACCAGTTACCCATATATGGAGACTCCTGGTACCCATATATGGAGATCCATGTACTGTATATGGAGATATGCTGTGAGAGCCCAAACATGCTTACTCAGTTATTCGTTATGTGAAAGTCCGATGAGGTCTATGACATCTGACATCATACCCTTTTATGCCATACATGGAGATCCCTGTCTGTAGAACCAGCTACAAAGATATGGGCTGTCTTGGCCATCTGTCTTGGCCATATATGGATTCTGTTAGTGTGGTATGTGACTGATGTGGCCTCCATATATGGGCATTCCCATATGAAGTCCTGTTAGATATGGGCTTAATATTGATGACATCAGGGAACTCCATATATGGGCATAAAAGTGATTCTGTTAGTGTGACATCACAGTGAAGCCAGAGCGTGACGTCAGAGTGGCAAACCCATTCTGTTAAGAGTGGTTGCCCTGACATCACAGTGATGTCAGAGCATGATGTCAGAGTGAGAAACCCATAGAACCACAGTGTCAGGCGTTATAGACAGTGATGTATACATACTGTACATACAGACAAGCTATGACCGTTCACATACTAATCTCCGACCTACAGACGCAATCAACTTTCAGAATGGCACAAATAACACAAATAACAATGGAAAAGTGTAAATATCAACTATATGTGCATGTTTCAAAATATAACTCTGGAGAGAGGTATGTACTCTGGAGAGAGTCATGTACTTACATCTTTGCCAATGACTCGCACCTCAAACTGAGTCTCTTTGAAATGCACCTTAGTGATTCTCGGCCTGAAAATAAAAAAGTTAAATATGAATTTCCACCAAATATCTTCTCAAATACACAACCTTATGGACTGTGAAACTACCATATTAGAGTAGTATGTGATTTATGAACAAAATGAATAAACCTGGACCACTGGAATACTGTTTGATATTTTAGTAATTATGTTTAAAACCCCACTCCTGCTGAACAGGAACCACCCAACAGGTGTCACTAGTGTAGTAGTCTCGCGTAGCCAGACAACTATTCCACAATCTCTGAATGCTATATAGAGTCTGGAAGAGCAGCTCCCGAACGGCGAGTATCGGAAGTAGCCACTGCTGCACTGAACTGTAGTCCCATTGGAAACATAACAGAAACACAATAGCTCAGACAAAGTCATTCGAGCTGCCTATTATTGTTATGAGTGTATAGTTTAAGAAAACGTTTGAAAACATCATGGAGGTAACACCAATAACACCAGAGAAAGACGAAATAAAGCCCCCAGAAATGTTGAAAGGAGACATAACGCTTCCAGTAGGACATGTTATTGTTACTGCACCAAGGGAGCGGTTGCGTCATATCCACTTTATCTCGCACTCATCGTTTCTTCCCCGGTTTGCCAGACTGTATGCCGGGAGCATTTGACAAAATCGCGGAGGCAACAGTCTGGCCACGCGAGACTACTAGTGTAGCAACAAAGATCCCTTCCTGGTTTCTCACCCACATACAGACATCCAATGATTTAATGATTAATTTGACACGTATATGTGAGTTGTCACAGAATATTAAAACTGTTAAAAAACATTAAAATTAAAATAAGATTAGCTGCTAAAATAACCCCAACACAAGACAATAAGTAAATGTACAAGTAGATGCAAAGGACATACAACCCTCCAGCAAGAATAAAATAATACATGAATCACTTCTAAGTAACAGGCTTGGCGATTTTAGTGATTTAAATGCATTTAACAGTGCGTAGCCTGACACTGACATTTCGTTTCACAAACACATTTTTAAAGGGGTGTGGCTAGCGATTCAGGGTCTGGAACCAGGCTATGTGTTATGAGTAATCCTTGTGTACTGTACCTACCAGAAGTACTTGCCCACTTGGGTTTTATTCTTGTAAACGACCACGCCCACTGGGGTCAGACCCAGGAAGTACTCTGAGTGACTCTCACCCTGGAAAGACAGGTCAAATATGAAGGAATGACGGAAATTAGCATTTTTCTAACAAGGTCATTCAATGGGAGTTAAGCCTGATTTATACTTAGTTGAGCGCCAGTGTCGCGCATGAAAACAGGCGATTTACAAGCTTACAATGTGTCACGAGGCATCCTGTTGTGAGCTTGTAGGTCAGCTCTTTTTGGCGTGCATCACTTGCGCACAACTAAGTAGCTTGTAGGCTGTGTTGAGAAAAGTGCCTTGTTAAACGCAGCTCTAAAAGGTATTACGGTACTCACAAACACAGGGTGTAGGTCCACTCCATACATGTCCAGAGGTTTAGCCAGAGAAAGGTAAGTGTTCTCTGCCTCTGATGGGACCAGACCACTGCAGACAGATGGGAGAGAGACAGAGACAGTGAACGAGAAATACAATCAAAGATTTCCACAATCATTTCTATCCTCAGTGGAGTGTCACGGTGGGCCCTCCACTAGGAGCCAACAAGGAGAGGAGAGTTGAATGCCTTTGGCATACTGTACTTCACCACAGTGTTGATTTCATCCAATAAAACTACAACGTAAAATGTTAGTCGACCACCTTTTTCACTGACAAAAACTACACCAAAAAAAAAGAAAAAAAACAAAGACTAAATACATTTACAATTTCGTAAACAAATAAAAAATAGACTAAATTGTTTGGGAGGGACTAGAGGAGAAGAGATCCAGTAGAACTAAAAGACAAGTTATTTTATGTTTTGTTGAAAATAGCAGATCTAAAAGCTCACAACGCGAGCTTGTAGATCGGTTGAAAATCAGCCATTTTTTATTTCGATGCCATCACGGCCCGCCAAAAATTGCTTTTAGTCGACAAAATCAACTGTAGATTTAGTCGCCTTAAACAAGACTAACACTAAAACATTTTAGATTATTAAAATATTCCTAAAGCTGAATTGAATATATTCAATACTCCTAAAACTCCTAAAACTAAAATCAAAATTAGCCATCAAAATCAACACTGCTTCACCATGTGGGATAGCAACCGGAGCTAGTAAGGGAAGATAGGCAGTATTCTTTCAAAGCAAGGTGTACATAACTGAGTCTCATATGGTTCATCTGCTTTCATTTGGTGTGTCAAGAAACAATTAAGGCATTGTATTTATCAGACTTATCTTATCCAGAGAAACTTACGCTAAGTGCAAGATCAGAGTAAGCAGAGTGTAAGCAATACTACTAAGTATGAACTCCAGTCAACAACCAACCAAAGGTAAATAGTCACATATAAATAGAGTGCAAAGAGAACAATGTAATGCCTCAAATAAACTAGGATACCAGGTAAATATCAAACCTAGCATCTGTCTAAACAACACACTATCTAATAACATTCTTAACATTTGAGATCGAGAAGTAACCAGCATCTATCAAAAAAGGTGAATGAAACAAGGAGCCTTGGAGAGAGGGGGAGAGGGAGCGTCTGAAACAAGGAGCCTAGGAGAGAGGGGGAGAGGGAGCGTCTGACTAGGTGAGTATTCTGACGTCGGAGAGTTAGGAGCGAGACTGCAAGTCCTAGAATTCAAGGGGGTAGCCAGGAGAAAGAGGGGTTTACTCTAGGGCATTTTGAGCTTTTGACGGTGTTTTAGGTAAGACTTGAACAGCCTCTGGGCTGTATTTTGATTGTCTTAGGTACCAGCTCTAATGATCCCTCTTAACTTAGGCCTGTCCATACTGTCTCCGACCACCAAACTTTTTGTTGGAGAGTTCTGACTTTCCGACGTGCAGCTTTCCGAACTCTAATTCGGGGTAATGCTTTTCAGAAGATGCGAGTGATGTCATTTTGTAGTTGAACCGGACTTGCAGACGAAAAGTTTGGTGGTCGGAGACAGTATGGACAGGCCTCAGTCTAAGATAATGCATAAGTATTTAAGACAATCAAAATAGAGCCCTCTGTGTGTTAGCTAAGAGAGCAGCAACATTCCAATCATTCCATCTTGGTAAATGATTTACCATCCGTTAGTTTGGCCTCTGTTTTCTTAACAGTTAAACTGACGTGAGGTTTACTCACAACTCCCTCACTTTTAATAGTGCTTCTTTTAAGCGAAGGCTGAAAGACCATTATTAGGTTGATACCTGGTTGGACACACGCACACACACAAGTGCACCGCGTCCGCCGTGTGCACACACACACACACACACACACACACACACACACACACACACACACACACACACACACACACACACACACACACACACACACACACACACAGAAACACACACCCACAAACACAAACAAACAATATAACAAATTAAAATATGTGACCTGCTCTATCAAAACCAGTCAAATGTCACTAAGACAGAAAAAACAAGATGTCATGTAACCAGTACCACTAGATGGTAGTCTTTTATAAGTTGACCATTGATTGTCTTTACTGTAAAGTAGCTGTTTAATAGTTTACATCAGGATGGATTATTATTGTCCTCTAGTTGTACACATTTTGGTGTTCAAACCAACCTATTTAAAGAGTTGCACAATCAGAGGCTAAGCTTGCAGCCGTGCACCCATATAGCAGTGCCATGTCTGGAGCAAATCATATTTCCATAAAAAAGTAGTTTTCTGTCAAAACATTTTCAGACTTTCAGACTCACTCCAACCCTAAATCATTGACTATTGTAGGTGCAGCCGTAAAGTAACAGATCGTCGCTGTCCGGCAGAAACCCTGTATCTCCAAGTTTCACATTTGTATGTTTTCTGTTGTAAATTAAAGCCCTACATCAAACAAAAGTGCAGCACAAAAGTAGTGAAAATAGCAGGGCATTGTGTGCTTGTACAGTAGATCGGCTATTTTCACTTTTTTAAAATAATAACAATGAAAGGAAGGTTTTGGACATACAAGGTTTCCACACGACAAAGACGATATACTGTGACTTATCACCATGTGTCTCACTGCACTCTGGAAAGAATAACATTTGCACTTTTGCACTCTATGCACCATTTGTCTGTACAGCCCTGTAATTTATCAATTCCAGACTGTAGACTGAACTACTTTTTTTTTCTCGGTGTGCAATTCCTCCCTGTTGCACGTAACATTTTCATACCAGAGAAGAAGACAAACAAAGGACAATGATATACTTCAAGGCCATATTAATCAGGCTACATTGTCACTATATCAATTCCACAGTCGCCGTTTTGTCCTCTACAAGGTTAGCCTGGAAACCAGACAAATCCGCCATTGCTAAAAAAAAATCTGCCCTCGGAAGATTTGGTCTGGCACTGCTCGGTTGTGATTAGATTTCACTCCCTCTGAAGTTGTAAGGGACCAATCAGGGCCCAGTATTTTTTTTTTTAATTAGTCCCTTGTAAATGCAGGTTCAATACAGAGATTCAAGACTAATATCTAGTATGCAGTGATATTAGTCTGGCCATGCCAGGCTAGTACAAGGAGAATTACCACTAAAACCACCAAGGTTAGAGGTTCCAATCCTACATGGCTGGCCCACTAAAAAGATAAGCAATCAACACAGTTGAACACACTATGAGGCACTTTGCATAAATGTATGTCAGCATACTGAAATACAGTATGTTTGGCCTATGTTGATTAATTTTATATTCCTTTGCTGAAATAGAAGACAGAATGCAGAATATCCACAACTTTCCAACGTCCCATTGTGCATTGCGCAGAAGGAGTGCGGCAGTTCCGGCGTCGCAGACGAGAGTGATCTACAAGTTCACAACGGTTGCATCTGCGATGCGACGTGAGCTTGTATGTCTGCTGTTCTCCCACAAATTATTCTACAGTAAATTGTCACGGAAACAGGTGGATTGAAAGTTGAGGAAGCCCAGAGGCAATAAAAACATTTTAGAGACTGAGTCTTGCACTTGTACTTTGTTGCATTCTACGCATGCATGCATGTGTGCACACACACGCACGCACGCACGCACGCACGCACGCACGCACGCACGCACGCACGCACACACACACACACACACACACACACACACACACACACACACACACACACACACACACACACACACACAGTGGCACGAGGGGATGAGCTAACCACAAAAACATGCTAAATGTCAAAAGTTAGTCATTGATATCTTATACGCCTCGCTCCACTCTTCTGCTCTCTCTCTTTCTCTCCCTCTCTTCCCCCTGGCTAATATGACTGCAGTGTCTAGTGTGGTGGTTAGTGTACTGCAACATGTATCTGTGTCTGTTTTACTGAATCACACCACAACAGCCACAACCTTCTGACAGCATAATGTGTCATCAAAATAACAATTCTTCTCCATTCTCTAATTGTGTAGACTTCTTGTAAATTAAGTAATGCAGATGTTTAACAATTATTTAACTCTTGAGAGCGTAAAATGAATTGTTTCATTTTACACTCTCATATAAGGGTCCATTTGGTTACCAACTCTCCACCATTTAGCTGGGGACCACCTGGAACCCCCCCTCTTTCTCTATCTTAAACTAGACTGTAAATTCCTGAGAGTTCATTTACCTTTGATAGTAGTGTAAAATGCACCTGTAAGGGCTATTTTTCCACTATCAAAGTGAAATGGATACTCAGTTATCGTCCACAGTAGCTCTGATGTTATGTTCTATACTGAGTGTAACGTGAGTCATTTCTGTCAAAGGCCTTTGTGACTAGTCCAACAAAGTTGGTAGCAGTTAAATAATTGTTCAATTGCTTCCTACAGGGCTGCCAAGGCACTACGAACCACAGAAGATTCCCTGTATCCTTGACAATGAAGTGGTTTCCATGTTTTAAATAGAATTTGGCTGCTGCTGCCAACTTACGTAAGTGTCCTGTGGATTTCCTCAATACCATCTTCTAGCGGTGCCTTCTGGTCCGGGACAAACCTGTATTCTGAAACGTAGCCTACTGTGTTTTTAGACGGATCGTAGTCACCCAACTCCGCTGCAAACACAAATATATAGGACATTTTATTATTATGACCACGGTCCTCTACTTTTGGTCACTGGAAGATACCTAATAATTAGTAATATTACATACAGAGTAGCTGCTGAATGTCATTCATAAAGCCTGTATCTGGCTATCTGCCCAAGCAAGAATAAATACAAAATAAAATAAAAAGATCTGAGATTAATTAAAGGGATAGTTCAACCCCAAAATGACTTTTCTTATCGATTACTCACCCCATGGAGACTTGATTCATGGATATTTCTTTGTTTTTGTCACATTCCTAAGCCAATACTTTTATGAGACTCTTTGTGTCTCCATAGGGAACAAAGCAGGCTCTTTATGTCTCCATAGGGAGACAAATTATTGGTTTAGGAATGTGACAAAAACAAAAGAAATATTCATGAATTCAAGTCTCCATATGGGGTGAGTATTTGTAATCGATAGAAGAAAAAATAAAGTTATTTTTTGGGTGAACTATCCTTTTAGAATGTATCAGCGTATGCATATTCCCACGCTGGCCATTTTGCTCTCACATCATACTCTGGGGTGATTGGGGTGTTACTTACATTGTAATACTAGGGCTGCCAGCCTGGCGGCGACCTCAAAGGGACACGGCAGCCTCCCCTGTAAAACATCCTGCTTCACCTGAAGAAAAAACTGATACCTGGACAGAGAAACACATCAATCACACAGTAAATCAGTGGATCATTTGAACAGTATATACCCCCCAGCCACTGTCATTCAGGTTAGTAGCCTGCCTGAATTGTCATACAGCCCTCTAGCATGCTGACAAAAGCAGATCTACAAGTTGTGAGCAGCAGAGCTTATAAATCAAGCTGCAGTGACTTATACTCTTACTACTTACCTGGTGATTTCTTCTTTTAGCTTGCAGGGGTCTTCTGCATAAAACTTAACTCCAAAATATAATGTATATGGTGGCCCTGCTGAAATATAGACATTTAACATAGAAATAAAAGACAATATATGAGTAACCTATCTAGGAGGTTTTGAGCTTCAACATTGTGCCACTATTGTAAACCTGTCAAATGTCATGTCAAAATGAGGGGCAGAACGATCTTGCAGACAGACTGACCATGTGCAGCATAGCATGTTGTCCTCATTTCAAGTGAAATCCAAAACTCATGAAATTTGCAGATGGTTTTGCATTTTGGCCATCTATATACAGATTACGGTTTAGCAAACACAAAACACACAGCCTATACTTACTGCTAATGAGATCTCTGTGTTCAGCAAGTGTTTTCCAGGGATCCAGCCAATACTGTTAACACATACGATAGAAACAATACAACAGAGTCTTATAGTAGCAATAATGTTGTTCAATAGCAAACAAATATAGCATCAATAGCAGTATTATGTAGTAACCAGTTCATATATAATGAAAGATTGTAGATAGTAGATTGTAGATAATTGAAAAGAATTATAGGGGTCAAACTAAGTTTGACCCCTTAGCATGACAAATCTTTCTTTCTTTCTTTCTTTCTTTCTTTCTTTATTTCTCTCTCTCTCTCTGGGGGAATGAAATAAACAGACAAATGATTTGAAAATCATATTAGTTTAATCCTTTACATTTGGCCCAAAGGTAAAAAAAAAAGTAAACAAAAGAAATCTTCTCAAATATACTTACCGTATTAAGTAAAAGTGGGAAGTACAGTATATTGCATAAAAACTACTGCCATTACATTAGGATGTCATGGTAAAAGACTATTACAACTGGACAAGGGCAAATTCAGGCATGATTGTATCTATGCTTCATGTCTATATGCATTATGTATATCTATGTACATGTACTGTATACTAAGTATTTATCATGTGTTCGCCACGTCTATGTATAAGTGTGCATAAGTAAGTGTGTGTGTGCGCGCGCGTTTGTGCGTGTGTGCGTGTGTTTATGTGTGTACTGTATACTGATGTTGCCATGCCTACCTTCCATAAATCAGAGCTAGGTTGGTTGCTTCGTTGACAGACATTACCCATGAGGCATTGCAACATTACCCAACCCATGTCATTGATTCTTACTCTATAAGTTTTATGGGCACACACATTTACCCTCTTAAGGTTGTTCTGTGTGTGTGTGTGTGTGTGCGTGCGTGCGTGCGTGTGTGTGTGTGTGTGTGTGTGTGTGTGTGCGTGCGTGCGTGCGTGCGTGCGTGCGTGCGTGCGTGCGTGCGTGCGTGCGTGCGTGCGTGCGTGCGTGCGTGCGTGTGTGTGTGTGTGTGTAGGTGTGTGTGTGCGTGTGTGTGTGTGTGTGTGTGTGTGTGTGTGTGTGTGTGTGTGTGTGTGTGTGTGTGTGTGTGTGTGTGTGTGTGTGTGTGTGTGTGTGTGTTTGCGTGTGCGTGCGTGCGTGCGTGCGTGTGTGTGATGGTCTCTCAACTCACTGTTTGATGATGCCGGTCACAGTACCTCAGACCAAAGTAATCACTTTCCACAACATTGATATGGCTGAAAACCAGATCCAACAGTGCTGAACCTTTAGATGATTTCTAGCGAGAGGGGAAGAGAGGAGAGGAGAGGAGAGAGTATTAATGTATATTAGTAGCTTGATTGGTTGAATGGACAATTGCAAATGGGAAGTACTATCCGCCTTCTCAAGACCTGCCACTGTACTCTTGAGCAAGACTCTCGACACACGCACGCACGCACGCACGCATGCACACAGACGCGTGTGCATGTGTGCCTGAGAGTACCAGGCAGGTCCCAGGTGTTCCTGTAAAAGAGTCAAACTTAGCCTGCTGGACAATACAACAAATGAATTCAAAAGCAGTACAACATCCTTCTATTGTTGATGATGATGGTGCAGCTCAACAGGAATGGCAAGCGTTCACTGAGAGTCTAAATTAGTATTTTCCACACACTGGTAACACTTTGACATGTCTTCAAACTAGTCAAGCTAAAGCCAGACCCATTGGCTGGCATAGGTCTGTAAAGGAGTACACTTTATTGGCTTATGATCAGATACTGGAAATCTATAATTTATGAAAATCATATCATATTGGTCTAAATAAAATCCTAGTTACAGCTAGGCTGTAATTGATACCATATAATCTTGCATAATTTTTCCTCTATAAATACTTGGTGTGGTTTGAAAGACGTCATTTGGAGACAGAAGGCTACTAGAATGAACTTGTATGAAAGGGCTGCTGTATAAAAACTCATGGCACTGCAATGACGGTTGTTTTCTTTACATTGGCTGACTGTTTATCTGTGGGTTTCTGGTTAATGTTTCAGTGGGTTTCATAACTTGTGGGCCCTTGAAACAAGATAAACCCCATTGTTCCCCGGTGTCTCGATACAAAAAGGTGTTAAACACAACATTCTGGGTTAGTCCCTGTCTTTTCAATGGTCTAAAAAGCAATTATCTGTATTGCAATTGTGATTCTATCCTGCGATACACCCTTCTCTACCTCAGGGTGAAAACAAATCAAAACAACTCTCAGCACTTTGTTTGGATAACTAAGGTAATTGTGCAGAAGGTTTTCGTTTCAAAACATGGTGTCATTTTGCTATCGTTAAGGGCATAGCATAATTATGTGTGTGTGTGTGTGTGTGTGTGTGTGTGTGTGCGTGCGTGCGTGCGTGCGTGCGTGCGTGCGTGCGTGCGTGCGTGCGTGCGCATATGACTTTGAAATGAACATGTCAGGATTTGACAAGACAGCTGGATTGTATTGGTGAAATATGAACAGATAGAGCCACTTGTAAACCAGCAGCAGGGACTGATTAACTCCCGCGAGGGCCCTGGGGCCGAAACCCCCGATATGAGCTGTAGTCTTCTGTGTGCCCAGGTAGTGTCCCCGACGGGGACACTACCTGGGCACACAGAAGACTACAGCTCATATTTTAAGGCAGTGTTTCTCAAATGGGGTACATGTACCCCTAGGGATACGCGGAGGTACTGCAGGGGGTACTCCCCCCCAAAAAATAAAATAATACAGTACAAATCATGATGGTATTATTCATTGTTAAATAATTAAAAACCATTGAATTAGGAGGGGGAAAAACATGTACTGTTATGTTTAGTGAGGACACATGGAGAAACTTGGTGAGCCTGAGTTGCCACCCCAAATTACATAGTACCAGGCACCTGGGATGTGCTTGAAAGTTTTAAAGTTATTGACATGAAAACTGGACTGAAATGTTTTGGCCACAGTATTGAAAATAAATCTGCTCAGTGCTCAGGAGGCACCATTTTCAATTCTTTCACTCCATTTCTTATTTGTGATTTTATATTCTTGAAATGGGGGGTTATCATAGCTTCGTATAGGCCTACTATTGGCTCAATTGCAATTGTATGAGCAAAATGGTGTTGTCGGCTAAGGGAGGTACTTGGATTCAGAAATCAGGGAAAGGGGGTACTCAAGCCAAAAAAGATTGAGAACCTCTGTTTTAAGGCATGATGATCATGTGTGTGTGTGGGGGGGGATTTTGTAAATTGTCGATCATGCGGCCATTTCCCCCCAAGGGCCCATGGCTAATACAGCCCTGACCAGTAGTATCCTACCTGACGCTAGGGTCAAAATGTACCAATGGAGGAGGGGGGAGAGATTTAAATGATGTTATATTTTATAAGTTTCAGATTTAAATTACATTTATTAATTGTACACACTATTTCATATTCATCTTCCAGATATAGACAGACAGACAGACAGACAGACAGACAGACAGACAGACAGACAGACAGACAGACAGACAGACAGAACCAAACAAACACACCACAGTCCACTGATGCTTTTAAAAATGGAACCTACCTTTTCAACAAAGTGTTTTCTTAATTATTCTTGGGACTTTTTTATTTTATTTTTGTCTTTACGCTGTTTTTATTACCTAGTTTTAATTTGACCCTTTAGTCTAGCCTAGTTGGGTCCCATGTAACTGTTTGGTTGTCTGTTTTTATGACTTGTTTCTAAACCCTGTAGCACTTTGAGAATGACGAGTTATAAATAAAATATATTACAGACAGACATACTACTATACAGATAGATTCAACGTATTCTTTCTCTTCTCTTGTTTGGTGTCTCTGCCTTTGTTATACTCTATAGTTACGTATGTCCTTCCTTACAGGACTGAGTAATGGCCTGTTAAAGTATGTGTCATGCTTTGTGCGTATCTGTGTGTATTTGCCCTCCAGCCCTGTATACCGTAAGTGTGTGTGTGTGTGTGTGTGTGTGTGTGTGTGTGTGTGTGTGTGTGTGTGTGTGTGTGTGTGTGTGTGTGTGTGTGTGTGTGTGTGTGTGTGTTACTGTTTATTGTGTCACTCTTTCAGCTTAAATTCTTACAGCTTTTTTCCTGTTGACTTCTCCATCAATCTCATGGGATACATGTAACCCTAGGGCCGACCTTTTACTGTGTACATCCCTATTTGTTCTAACATACTGCAACTACAGTCTACACAGTATAAGCATTGTTATAACTTATATGTTTCATCTGAAAGGAGACCCACATGTTCTCCCAAACCTCCTCCCTCTCCCACTACACTGCATTCCTCCTCTATCTGTTGCTGATAAAAGTATTCTGCACGCTGGGGAGGAGACGGGGAGGATAACAACCACAGGAAAGGAGGAGAGAGGAGAGGAAGGGATGAGAAAGAGGAAGAAAGAAGAGAGGAAATGAGAATGGACAGATGGGAGAATGTGATACCTGTATGAATTATACTCTATCAAAAGGCACCTTGGCA
>NC_137816.1:53995102-54297602 GCF_963921795.1 Nannobrachium achirus
TTTTGAAAATGCATATATTCAAAGATTTGAACACATTTTCACGACTTTTCAAAAATAGCAGATCTACAAGCTCGCAGCGTGGCACTCGGTGCCACGCTGTGAGCTTGTATATCTGCTATTTTTCAATAGCTAAAGTATAAAATATTTAGTGGGTTAAAACATAAAGTAAAAGGTACAAGTCTTTACTTTTATTAACAAGTGCCAATTCCTGGATTGTCAGAATTACAAATAACTGTCATAATGCAGTTTAAGTCCCAACCACAACACCAGTGCAATGATCGGTGCAACGTATCCTATATCTATAGAAAGTGCCTGCATTGCAGTGACTGTTAAATTTAGCTTTCTGCTGACTTTAGGAATAATTGATAATGGCAGAAATAATTCATAAGCCATGCCTTGTTAAATAATACATCAGAGTGTAGCTTTTGATCTTTAAATTGGGAAAATAAAATGCATTTTGCAGAATTATAGGCGTTATAAAAAAATAAAAATAAACATAAAAGTCAACCCTCTATCTATGCTAAAGAAATAATATTTTATGCTACCTTGATTTCCAAATTATGTTTGTTGCTAACATTAAGGTCACGGATTATGCGCGAAACGAATCATTTTATGGGTGGAACGCACTGAATCTCTTCAAGCAAGCATACAACAACAACACCAACCCCATAATTGCTATCAAAGGGTTGGAACATTTAATAGCAGTAAAATGACAGAAGAGGAAGTCATTCAAAGTTCAAAATTGAAGACGCTGAATGCAAAATGTTCGAGAGACAGCCGCTGGCCGCCGCGTCCACGTCCATGGACGCGACCGTGGACGCGTCCATGGACGCGGCCGCGAAAAAAACGTCCGTGGACGCGAGGCCGCGTCCACGGACGCAAACGGCCGGCCGTCCCGGCCGTGGACGCGACCGTGGACGCGGCCGTGGACGCAGACGGCCGGGGACGCGGCCGTGGACGCGGCCGTGGACGAGGCCGCGGCCGTGGACGCAAACGGCCGGCCGTGGACGCAAACGGCCGGCCGTGGACGGGTCCATGGACGAGGTCGCGAAAAAAAGGCAGCGAAAAAGAAAAAAAAAGGTGTCTATTGTATGTATTTTTTGATGGAGAATTCAAATATGACCTTCTTTTTTGCATAGGACAACTCTAACCTGCATCAATTGGTATTTTATAATTGCCAATTGTACCCTATCCATCTAAAAAACAAATTGGATGTCTATTGTATGTATTTTTTGATGGAGAATTCAAATATTACCTTCTTTTTGGGATAGGACAACTCTAACCTGCATCAATTGGTATTTTATAATTGCCAATTGTACCCTATCCATCTCAAAAACAAATTGGATGTCTATTGTATGTATTTTTTGATGGGGAATTCAAATGTTACCTTCTTTTTTAGATATGACAACTCTGACCTGCATCAATTGGTGCATCAACCTACTTACTATCTATCTATCTATCTATCTATCTATCTATCTATCTATCTATCTATCTATCCATCTATCCATCTATCTATCCATCTATTTATTTATACTTCACCTTTAGTCCAGAAGAGAGTTCAGCCTCAGGAACTTGCACACATGGAACTGTGTCATGACTGTGTCATGGAGCTAAAACAGAGCCATGTTAAATACTCACAATGACTCTGATGGACCAATCAGGGTGGTGGTGGGGGAGGGATCAACAATAGACAGAAACTGGATAATGCTTTGTTAACTGTCCCACCTAAGTCCCTGCTAGTCTGAACAAACATCACCTTCCCTCTCATAACACTACTACTACTACATTTATATAAAGCTGCTCTTGCATTTGAATTCAAGTCTGACACAAGTTAAGGTTAACTTAGGTAGTATTTCATTTTGCTGGCTTTTAGGGTCTGTGTGAGTGTGTAGGCTCACAAATTATTATAATTGTCATTAAGTGACTCTGAGATCTATCCATCCATCCATCCATCCATCCATCCATCCATCCATCCATTTATTTATACTTACTGTTTACATTTTCTATAAATATTTATTTCTATATAAAACTCAGTTGTGTGGAGTTATTGTGTGCCTTTTCTTGTTGCTAAAGAGTCCATTTGTTCACTAGACATTAAGTCAAGGTTACTATTTTGAGTTGAAGCTAAGTGTTTTATTGCTTTGTGGTTTAACATGATTTAAAAGGCAAATTCATTGTTATGGTTACTTTAGAAGACTGCTTTTGCATTCATGAGTTAAGAGAGCCAAGCTAATTCAAAGAGTTAGGTTAAAGGAACACAAAACATGACCTAACTCACAGCTGCCATTGGACAGACAGTTACAACATACTCTTATCTTTCACAGAACAGACAATTATCATTTATTTGATCTATTTGAGACTATGTAGCTGCTCTAGGGGAAATAGAGCATTATATCAGCCTATTCAATTGATAATGACCAATGGGTGCCAGTTTCTAAGTAGTTAAAGAATATTAACATAACAATATATGTGGCCTAGACATGGACATTGCCCAATCAACTCGTAATCTACAGAAATGTCCACCACATCACACAGTATAAAACCTAGTAGGCTTAGTGGATTACCTATGTTAAATCATGTCAGGTTAGTTTGGTTCAAGATTCAAGTATAATAATTTATGAGACAAAAATGTAAACAGCACAAATGTACAATCACATCTAGGCTAGAATGATAACATAAAGTCCTGACTACTCCTTGTTATTGTGGTCCTAAATACTACAATGATTAGTTTGGATGCATTGCTTCTATCATGTCCAATTAAAAATAAATACATTACATACATACAGAAATCTGCCTTCTCCTGTATTGTATTAGTGACATTCATTATAAATAGTAAAATAACAGGACAGAGCAAAAAAGGCCTCTGTTGTGTCTTTATCTGATCACATGCAATCAGACACTCACACTGCACAGCAATACTTTATTACAGGCTCAAGGCCCACAGGGTAAGAAGACCATACATTACAAAGATAATAATTAAAAAAACAACAACAGAGTACATTCACCAAGCCCCAACAGAGCTAAAAAGGCACTCATGCCAGTGGCCTCTAACGGTAGACATGTACCTGACAGAGTTTTCCCCACATTGGTTACAGATATAAGGTTTCTCTCCGGTGTGAATTTGTTGGTGTATTTTGATATGTTCCAGTCTAGGAAAGCTCTTTCCACACTGGTCACAGCAATAAGGTTTCTTTCCAGTGTGATTTTTCTGGTGTGCTTTGAGATGATGAATATCACTGAACCTTTTCTCACACTGGACACAGCAGTATATGGCTTCTCACCAGTGTGGATTTTCAGGTGTCTTTTCAGAGCCGTCTTCAGAGTGAACCTTTTCCCACATTGGTGACAGCAGTAAGGTCTCTCTCAAGTGTGAATCTTCTTGTGTTGTACGAGGCTAGATTTTACAGTGAAACGTTTGCCACAGTGTTCACAGCAGTAAGGCTTTTCTTCGGTGTGAAATCTCTGGTGTACTTTCAGAGCAGCCGTTAAACTGAACTTTTCCCCACATTGGACACAGCTGTACGGTTTCTCTCCTGTGTGAATTCGTTCATGTATTTTGAGATAAGACAATCGAGTAAAGCTTTTCCCACACTGGTCACAGCAATAGGGCTTCTCTCTAGTGTGAATTCTCTGGTGTTCTTTTAAAATCCCCTTTTGAACAAATCTTTTCCCACACTGGTCACAACAATAAGGTTTCTCTCCAGTATGTGAACGCTTATGATCTTTTAATTGTCCAGACGAGCAAAATACTTCCCACATTGTTCACAGCTGAATGGCTTCACTCCGGTATGAATTCTCTGGTCTACTTTGAGATAATAAATTGAGCTGAAGGCTTTTTCCACATTGGTCACAACAGTACTGTCTTGGTTTAACTGAGGACAGCACAGGACAGGGAGAGAAAACACACACCTGATAAGAGCCAGATTCACACATTGATCAGCATTTAAGTAACATCATCATTATTATTGTTGAGTCTGAAAAGAACAATACAATGTGATAGATCTTTACACATCTGACCCATAACATTATTAGCAATTCACATGGTTACTATAATAGGTGAGTCTTCTAGCTTTTAAAAAAAATATATGTCATTAATTCTTTCTCTTACTAAGTGGAACATCCCACTTCTTAATTGTATATTATTTGGAAAGGGTTGAGTAGCAAAATGTTTGCCATAAATTCAATGCTGAGTTGCATTTGTTTTCCTACATTTCCCCTTCAATGTATTATTACAATGTATTTACTATTTCTTACTTAGGTCTACTTAACTTTGTATTTTTACATTATTATATTGATCAACATTAACACATAGTGTGTGTTAGGTTAGGTTAGTTGCAGAGGCCTTTTTTGCAGAGGCCTTTTTTGCTCTGTCCTGTTATTTTACTATTTATAATGAATGTCACTAATACAATACAGGAGAAGGCAGATTTCTGTATATGTAATGTATTTATTTTTAATTGGACATGATAGAAGCAATGCATCCAAACTAATCATTGTAGTATTTAGGACCACAATAACAAGGAGTAGTCAGGACTTTATGTTATCATTCTAGCCTAGATGTGATTGTACATTTGTGCACATTTTTGGCTCATAAATTATTATACTTGAACCTTGAACCAAACTAACCTGACATGATTTAACATAGGTAATCCACTAAGCCTACTAGGTTTTATACTGTGTGATGTGGTGGACATTTCTGTAGATTACGAGTTGATTGGGCAATATCCATGTCTAGGCCACATATATTGTTATGTTAATATGCTTTAACTACTTAGAAACTGGCACCCATTGGTCATTATCAATTGAATAGGCTGATATAATGCTCTATTTCCCCTAGAGCAGCTACATAGTCTCAAATAGATAAAATAAATGATAATTGTCTGTTCTGTGAAAGATAAGAGTATGTTGTAACTGTCTGTCCAATGGCAGCTGTGAGTTAGGTCATGTTTTGTGTTCCTTTAACCTAACTCTTTGAATTAGCTTGGCTCTCTTAACTCATGAATGCAAAAGCAGTCTTCTAAAGTAACCATAACAATGAATTTGCCTTTTAAATCATGTTAAACCACAAAGCAATAAAACACTTAGCTTCAACTCAAAATAGTAACCTTGACTTAATGTCTAGTGAACAAATGGACTCTTTAGCAACAAGAAAGGGCACACAATAACTCCACACAACTGAGTTTTATATAGAAATAAATATTTATAGAAAATGTAAACAGTAAGTATAAATAAATAGATGGATGGATGGATGGATGGATGGATAGATCTCAGAGTCACTTAATGACAATTATAATAATTTGTGAGCCTACACACTCACACAGACCCTAAAAGCCAGCGAAATGAAATACTACCTAAGTTAACCTTAACTTGTGTCAGACTTGAATTCAAATGCAAGAGCAGCTTTATATAAATGTAGTAGTAGTAGTGTTATGAGAGGGAAGGTGATGTTTGTTCAGACTAGCAGGGACTTAGGTGGGACAGTTAACAAAGCATTATCCAGTTTCTGTCTATTGTTGATCCCTCCCCCCACCACCACCCTGATTGGTCCATCAGAGTCATTGTGAGTATTTAACATAGCTCTGTTTTAGCTCCATGACACAGTCATGACACAGTTCCATGTGTGCAAGTTCCTGAGGCTGAACTCTCTTCTGGACTAAAGGTGAAGTATAGATAGATAGATAGATAGATAGATAGATAGATAGATAGATAGATAGATAGATAGATAGATAGACAGATAGATAGATAGATAGTAAGTAGGTTGATGCACCAATTGATTTAGGTTAGAGTTGTCATATCTAAAAAAGAAGGTAACATTTGAATTCCCCATCAAAAAATACATACAATAGACATCCAATTTGTTTTTGAGATGGATAGGGTACAATTGGCAATTATAAAATACCAATTGATGCAGGTTAGAGTTGTCCTATCCCAAAAAGAAATTAATATTTGAATTCTCCATCAAAAAATACATACAATAGACATCCAATTTGTTTTTTAGATGGATGGGGTACAATTGGCAATTATAAAATACCAATTGATGCAGGTTAGAGTTGTCCTATGCAAAAAAGAAGGTCATATTTGAAATCTCCATCAAAAAATACATACAATAGCCACCTTTTTTTTTCTTTTTCGCTGCCTTTTTCCGGCCTCGTCCATGGACCCGTCCACGGCTGGCCGTTTGCGTCCACGGCCGGCCGTTTGCGTCCACGGCCGCGGCCTCGTCCACGGCCGGGACGGCCGGCCGTTTGCGTCCGTGGACGCGGCCTCGCGTCCACGGACGTTTTTTTCGCGGCCGCGTCCATGGACGCGTCCACGGCCGCGTCCATGGACGTGGACGCGGCGGCCAACGGCTCTTGCTGGAGAGTTCACGGTATTTCAGATAAGTGCCTTTTCAAACAGTTTTGGGGCATGCTTAGACAAACTTTTCCCTCGGCACTCTCACCTTTGTCCATCACACTGCCTCCAACCTCTCTCCCTCTCTCTCCCTCTCTCTCCCTCTCCGTCAAAGGTAAGGCACCTTCATACCTTCAAAGGCTGATTGAACCCTACAACCCCACCCGTTCACTTAGGGGCCTTTTTTCGGGAAAATCCCAGTTGGGCGGTGTCCCAGTTGGGCGGCGGTGTAGCGTTAGGCGGCAAGCGTACAGCTATGAGACCCCATTGATTTCTCGCCGGAAATTTGATGAGCAATACAATGGTTATATGTCACAGTTATTGTCCACGACATTGCAAGCGGCGCGAAGACCAGCGGACCTTGCCAGGGCCGCGCGGCCGGCGGAGCGCTGCGCGAGTTACGAAGCCGTGGTGAATGCAATCGTTATATTTATGCAAGCGCACGATAAACGCATGAATGGGATGAAGATCGCTTGCTTTACAGTCTGTTGGAAAGGCTCCCCCACCGTCTTATCGCTGCACCGCCCAACTGGGACACCGCCCAACTGGGACACCGCCCAACTGGGACTAGCCCCTTTTTTCACCGGAAAAGAACCGGTACCTTGCTTATTGTAAAACGCTCTGGATTAAGAGCGTCTGCTAAATGCTTAAATTGTAAATTGTCCCTCACTCCCTATCTCTCCCTCCCATTCTCCTTCATCCTCTCTCTCTCTCTCTCTCTCTCTCTCTCTCTCTCCCTCCCACTCTCCCTATCCTCCTCTTTCTCCAACCCTCCCGTCCCTCCCTGGCCTTTTTGCTCATGCTTGTCCTACTTTCCCTCTTTGCTCTGTAATAATTTCTACTCCTTGCACCAAGACAATACCTTACCCTACGGCTAACAGTAAATCTGGCAATCTTAACATTCCACTCCTAAGCCCTGGGTTTGTGTGTGTGTGTGTGTGTGTGTGTGTGTGTGTGTGTGTGTGTGTGTGTGTGTGTGTGTGTGTGTGTGTGTGTGTGTGTGTGTGTGCATGCACGTGCAGGCACGCTTGCAGTCGTGCGTGGGTGGGTGGGTACAGTGCGTGCATGCGTGCGTGCATCTGTAGTATATTGTAGGTCTGCTAATAGAGATTGTGGAAATAATGTGTTCACAAAATACGTTTCTGAAAGATAGATAGACAATGATTAAGGGGAGAAAGAAAGAAAGAAAGAAAGAAAGAAAGAAAGAAAGAAAGAAAGAAAGAAAGAAAGAAAGACTACTGAACTAGAAGCAGTGCTCTTCCGAGCACAGGTCTCCACCAGGCCAGGCGTCCTGGTGGTGCTACTGTATAATAGGCCAATGTAAAAAGGGTGGCATATGTTCTTCACCTTAGACCTTTCATGCAATCGGACACTGCATGCATGATTTGAGGCATTGTGTTCCAAAAATTGTGTTCCTATGCTCTGTAACAGGCCAATGTGAAAAGGGTAGCATTTGTTCCTTGACATAGTGGGAATATGTGTGGCAAATTTTACGGTAATCGCAAGCTGCGTTGATGATTTGAGGCATTTTGTTCAAAAACGGCCAATCAGGATGGAAATGGAATATGAAATATCAGACGGATCAGACTTGATCACATGACTATAGAGATACTTTGTACTGATTTGTGTTGTTTTTGGAGAGAATCTGAAGGAGTAATATCCAAAAATGTGTTTTACATACATTAAGTCGGCCCAAAGGTGGCGCTGTAAAAGGCTGATGTGAAAAATGCAGTGAAAAGGTTTTTCCTTGGCCTCTAGGCTCTAGGGAGTGCGTGTACAAAGTTTGACACTGATCGTGGAGTAATAGGTAAAACCACAAATCGGCCTGTTATAGCGCCACCATGAGGCTGATTTAAAAAAAATAAGTGTAATTTCTTCCTTGGCCTAGTGGGAATGTGTGTGTGCGATCTTAGCCAATCAGAATGGAATATGCAAAATCGGACAGATCCATGTCGATCACATGACTGTCGAGATACTGCCAACCGATTTGTAGGATTTTTGGACAAAATCTGTAAGAGTAGTGTACAGAAATGTGTTTTGCGAACATCGGCCTCATGGTGGCGTTAGAACAGGCCCATTTGAAAAATGTCAGAGGTTCTGAATTGACATCCATGGAGTGTGTGTGCTCATTTTGGCAGTGACCGGGCCAACGGCGACTGAGATTAGGTGGTAACAAACTGCGAGGACACACACACGGACGCACGGACGCACGCACGCACGCACGGACGGAGGGACGGACGGACGGACGGACGGACGGACGGACGGACGGACGGACGGGAAAACATACTCTCCCCCATGCCTTCGGCTGGTGGAAACAATCATTAAGTCAGTAGTGCTACTGTTCTAGCCTCCAAATGTGGATCCATACATCACAGAGGAGGGAGAGAGAGAGAGAGAGAGAGAGAGAGAGAGAGAGAGAGAGAGAGAGAGAGAGAGAGAGAGAGAGAGACATTTACAGTATGTATTGTATTTGCTGACAATAAGTGATGTTCAAATGAAAGTTCCCTTGGTTCCTATGTTTGTATATACCGGTATGTATGAGTTGGGGTCCACATGCCACACATGCAGGCCTGGTATCTATTGTTTAGGGTACAGCTTGGTCCCGTGACACAAGCAATTTCCTCTCTTATCTTTGTATATAACTAGGCTCTCTCTCCCTACTGTACCACACCCCTGAATGTTTAATGTACATACACAGTTCTCCCAAGGGGCTCACGTGAAGTGTCTCCCACTCCATTTGCCTAAATAATTAATTGATACAGAAATCCTTGACCAGATCAACATCTTGTCTATTGCTCTATAGACGGGTTTCTGGTCCACGTTACACTGATAAAACTAGATGCGTGCGCAGGGTCCGTACCAAAATTAGCCAATGAAACCAGCGCTCCCCAAAACAACAGGTTTGGGGATTGGACGGAATTGATTACATGATATCAGCTGTGCATTTAGTCTCAATGTTTGTAAACAAGAAACCCGTCTATGGCAAGTTGGTCCTCAGAGTTACTAATCTTTGTGTCATAGAAAAAAGAAATCTCCTTTTGTTTATGAACCACTTGAATCCTATATATTCAAAGATGTTTAGACAAAAATAGCAGATCTACAAGCTTGTAGATCGGCTATTTTCATCAAAGAGGTTTGGTGTAGAGGGGAAAAAGAACAGACTAAGTACAGAGTGAACGGTCAAGTTTATTAAGTATTGACGATTTATTTGACGGTTCACGTGGTTAAATATCTGAAAACACAAATTGTCATGAATCCAAAGTGTTGATCGTGCTGTCAAACAATGAAGTCCCTGCTTCATCTCTCTCTCAACTAAGGGGTCCTTGGCCTGAAAAGATTGAAGACCCCTGCTCTATGGTCATCTGCTACCAGTGGTGGAAGGCTCAGTTGTCCTAGGGCAGTGGTTCTCAACCTTTTCAGGCTGTGACCCCCAAAATAATCATATTTTAACTGGGGACCTCCATCCTGGAGAGCACTAAGAGTTGAGGCATTACATTAATGTATAGCACGGTTCTATTGTGAAAATAGCAGATCTACATGCTCACAACAACGCCAGACAATTCATTGTTTTGTAATGCTGTGCATGATCATAACATTAGAGGTTCCAGTAATGGGCAGCTTGTATAACCTGGTTCAAGAACCAATGCTTTAAGGAGATAGATCTTTTATTTACCGAAAGAGTTTAGACATTTGCCCGGGACCCAAATGAGTGAAAATAGCAGATCTACAAACAATGCGCCGTGTTGTGAGCTTGTAGATCGGCTATTTACTTCTTTTTTTTTTACATTTATGGGATTTCTTAGATGTGTTTGTTTGTTTTTAAAATGTATACAATTATTGTATAAAAAAAAATATATATATATAAAAATAAAATAAACTTTCGAAATATATATTTTATTTTTAACGTGGGAACAGAAAATGCGATTCTTACTCCAGTCGTGGCCCACAAAAATCGGTCCATGACCCACATGGGTCCCGACTCCCGAGTCCGGACCCACTGTTTGGAATAATGTTTATCTAAGTGATAATGCTCAAATTGGTGCGTGTATTCATGAGGTAATAGTGCATCCCCCCAAACCATGACGGCTTATTTGACCTTTGGCCAAAATAAATGTAGTTACTGGACTTAGGCTTTGTAGTGCATTAGCAAGATGGACAGAGAGGGAGAGAGAAGGGGGGGGGGGGGGGGGGGTGAAAACAAAGAGAGGAGAGAGAGCTATTGTGTTGTCAGAGGAAGTGCGTTGGAACACACATGGGGGGAGCTGGTTGTCACGGAAATAACATTTGACCCCTTATCTAAAAAAAAACAACAGCCAAGAAAAAAAAACGATCAATCCTCGCAATGTTTCCATCGTTCACCTGACACTATCGACTGTGACTTTTGACCTAGGAATGAGTGTCACTGTCTCTGAATGACATCAACTCTATAAACAATCTTTTATACGTTTTCATAAATTCGTTTCATAAACACACATGCACGCACGCACGCACGTGCGCACGCACACACACGCACACGCACACGCACACGCACACACACACACACACACACACACACACACACGTCTGTCTCTTATCCTCTGTCATACTTTCTCCTTTGCACTTTGTTCTTATCCTTGCTTCTCCCTGCATGTGTCCCTCCAACCTGTTTCCTTGTTTGTCCTCTCTCTCATGTCTCTCTCTCTCTCATGTCTCTCTCTCTCTCTCTCTCTCTCTCTCTCTCTCTCTCTCTCTCTCTCTCTCATGTCTCTCTGTCTCTCGCTCTCCCTCTGTGAAAGGTTGGGAGCTGAAAGGTTTGAGTTGGCAGAGAGAGTGAGAGGAATGTGAACAAGAACAATACCTTTGGTGGAGTGACAAATCTCCCTCCGCCTTGTTGACCTGATAAACCCACACACACGCACGCACGCACGCACGCACGCACGCACGCACGCACACACACACACACACACACACACACACACACACACACACACACACACACTCACACACAGCAGCAGGTTTGTTTTTCAAGCATTTATGTGGCTTAATATTTGCCTACACATGCAGGCTGTGGATGGTTGTTCAAAAAGATCATTCCAGTGCTTGTGTGTAGAACAGGGTTCTTCAAACTTTTTTGACTCAGGGCACCCCTGTAAATATTTGTTTTAATCCGAGGCACCCCTACATTATAATTTTCACTCCCAGCACCTTATATTTATAGCATATCGTCGTTGTCGGGTGGAAACCTTGTATGTCCAAAACCGTTGGTTTTGTATTTATCATCTATAAAAGGCTTTGTGTGCTTGTAGATCGGCTGTTTTCACTAGTTTTGTGCGACAGTCTTGTATGATGAAGCAGGGCTTTGCTTTACCAAAAGACGTACACTTGAAACTTGGAGATACAAGGTTTCTGCCCGACAGTGACGATATTTTAGTGATTATGTTGAGAGGAAAACGTTGAGATAGCCATTTTGGTTAGAACTGACTGAAAATAACTTTGTACTTCAAGTTTAAAATGATACTAAATATTTTTTCAAGTGTCCAAATAAATCAAATATATATACACATCAAATGATCTCGTGGCACCCCTGGACTGCCGTCACGGCACCCCAGGGTGTCCCATCACCCACTTTGAAAACCCCTGGTGTAGAAGACAGACAGACAGACATACAGACAGACAGATAGATGAACCCTGTTGATTTTGGTGACCCAATGGCCAGTACAACCCTTGCAACATAACTTTGATACTTTATGTTATCTTCCTCTTCAATGCTTTTGCTGTTATAATATAACTAGTAAGACGCCTCAGGGTGACATGTGACCTCGCCCTTTTGGCCAATTGGCCAGTGATGTATATTGGACCAGTTACCCATATATGGAGACCCCTGGTACCCATATATGGTGATCCATGTACTGTATATGGAGATATGCTGTGAGAGCCCAAACATGCTTACTCAGTTATTCGTTGATGACATCTGACATCGTACTCTTTTATGCCCATACATGGATATCCCTGTCTGTAGAACCAGCCACACAGATATGGGCTGTCATGGCCATCTGTCTTGGCCATATATGGATTCTGTTAGTGTGGTATGTGACCGATGTGGCCTCCATATAATGGGCATATGAAGTCCTGTTAGATATGGGCTTACTAATACCAGTAAGACTCCCTAATCGGGAGATAAGCGACCGTAGGTCACTTATCTCCACAAATAGGGCAAAAATGTGTTTTGCCAAAATCTTCCTGATCCATGTTGATGACATGAGTGTAGACATACTGTGTAGTGATTTTCGTGATTTTAGGGCAAAATCTGTAGGAGCAGTGTCCAAAAATGTGTTTTTAAAAATCGTCCTGGAGGTGGCGCTATATGGGAGAGATTCATGTTGATGGGATGAGTGTAGACCGATTTGCGTGATTTTAGGGCAAAAATTGTAGGAGCAGTGTCCAAAAATGTGTTTTGCAAGAATCGGCCTCATGGTGGCGCTAGAAGAGGGCCATGTGAGAAATGAGGGGTGGGGTCTCCGCGCCGGCAAGGCGGACGAATAGGTACCGGCCCCGGCTGTCCCGGTCGCTCCTAGCCGGAGTTACGGCATTTTATGTGAGCTGCAGTGTAGGGGGTCCTCCACTGGGGGCGCCACCACTTTTGCATCCGTTCTGGAGCACCAGGAGTGGGTGGTCCCCGGGAATTCCCCGTGAGCAGCCCCGTTGGGGTGGTCATTTGGTCAGTTTAGCACATTTGGTCATTTTTTACATCTGGGGGTCCCCCAGGGAGCTGTAGGTTGGAGGTTGTAGTTTGGCAGGTAAGGAACGTGTGTGCAAAATTTGGCATGGATCGGGGCAACGGTTGCGGAGATATGAGCAGGGCAAGAGTGTGACGTGTGACGTGTGAGGTGTGACAGACAGACTGACGGACTAACACTTACATCTGGGGGTCCCCCAGGGAGCTGGGGGTCCCTGGAGCTCCGGGGGTCCTTGGAGGTTGTAGTTTGGCAGGTAAGGAACGTGTGTGCAAAATGTGGCATGGATCGGGGCAACGGTTGCGGAGATATGAGCAGGGCAAGAGTGTGACGTGTGAGGTGTGACAGACAGACTGACGGACTGACGGACGGACTTACACTTTGTGCAGGGTTTGATAGTAAATGCGACCTACGGTCGCAACAATGATATCAGTGAACCCCAGTCTCCATATATGGGCATAAAAGGGATTCTGTTAGTGTGCCATCACAGTGAAGCCAGAGTGTGATGTCAGAGCAGAAAACCCATTCTGTTAGAGTGGTTCCCCTGGCATCACAGTGACGTCAGAGCATGATGTCAGAGCGACAAACCCATAGAACCACAGTCAGGCGTGACAGACAGACAGACAGACAGACAGAGACATACGGACAAGCTGTGACCATACTAATTTGTGACCTACAGTCGCAACAAGGTATCATTTTAATCCTTCATTTAATATTCCTGGCCTTTGGACATTTTGCAAACCACAAGTGATTCTTTTCAATTCCTACTTTTTTATTTGTACTGTACAGTATACAGGTATTTTACCAGTAAGACTCCCTAATCGGGAGATAAGCGACCGTAGGTCACTTATCTCCACAAATAGGGCAAACATTTTTTCTTCCAAAAACTTCCTGATCCATGTTGATGAGATGAGTGTAGACATACTGTGTAGTGATTTTCGTGATTTGAGGGCCAAAACTGTAGGAGCAGTGGCCAAAAATGTGTTTTAAAAATCGGCCTGTAGGTGGCGCTAGAAGAGGGCCATGTGAGAAATGAGGGGTGGGGTGTCCGCGTTGCCTTGGCGGACGAATAGGTACTGGCCCCGGCTCTCCCGGACGCTCCTAGCCAGAGTTACGGCATTTTATGTGAGCTGCAGTGGCAGGGGGTCCTCCACTGGGGGCGCCACCACTTTTGCATCCGTTCTGGAGCACCAGGAGTGGGTGGTCCCCAGGAATTCCCCGTGAGCAGCTCCGTTGGGGTGGTCATTTGGTAATTTTTGCACATGTGCTCATTTTTTACACTTGGGGGTCCCCCAGGGAGCTGGGGGTCCCTGGAGCTCCGGGGGTCCTTGGAGGTTGTAGTTTGGCAGGTAAGGAGTGTGTGTGCAAAATCTGGCATGGATCGGGGCAACGGTTGCGTAGATATGAGCAGGGCAAAAGTGTGACGTGTGACGTGTGACGTGTGTGACGGACAGACGGACACCTCGAGCAGCTTTCTGTAGTAAGTGCGACCTCCGGTCGCAATAAAAGTGAAGTCAGCTAATATGTCCTTATCGCAGACCCCCTAGTTCTGTGACTTCTTTTTCTTTCCAGCTGGCAATAATACCATCTCTTGTCTTATAGTATCTGGGACTAAAGGGTTGTTCCATAGGGGAGTGTGGTTATAAATAAATTAAACCAGGGAGGAACCCTAACAGCTTATGGCTTTCCTGCCCACACTCCAATGTGAGGCAAATATATATACCGGTATATATATATATATTTTTTGTGATCTTATCTTATACAAGTTATACATCAGAGATGTAATGAAAATAGCTGATCTACAAGCTTGCAACGCGGTGCCGAGCGACTCGTTGTGTGCTTGTATATTTTTAGATTAGATTAGATTATTTTCACTAGTTTAGGTCCCGGGACTAGTTTCGGGTCTCGACCTGAAAGGTTTGGGAACCACTGCTTTAATGAGCCTATGAATGGGTTTGGTTTAATCAGTTGTTGTTCAATAATCTATTATAGTTACCCAGGCTGGGTTTATATTGTCTCTTTGAAGCCAGGACCAAAATTTGTAGACTTTGAAATTAGGTAAATTTAGCCCTCCTTTTTGAGAATGGGGTTCCAGTGTTCATATCTGTTTTTCCCAGGCCATAGCATAGGAACCGTAATTTTCGGTGGTAAAAAGGAAAATAAAGAGCAAGGAAAGAAAAGAAGACAGGAAAAAATAAACGTGAAGAAATAGAAAAGAAAAGAAAATAAGAGAGAAACACTGATCTTTTACATGAATGTAATGTGTAAACAGGGGTGGCAGTGGCTCAGGGGCAGAGAAACCGTCATTAGGACACGGAGGGTTCCCGAAGGGTTCCCAGTTCGATCCCGGGCTCCCCCAGAGTTAGTGTCAAAGAGTCCTTGAGCAAGACTCTGAACCCCTAGTTGCTCCCGGTGAGCAGGTTGGTGCCTTGCATGGTTTCCTCCCCCATTGGTGTGTGTGAATGTAATGCACAATCTCTGTAAAGTGCCTTAGATAAAGGCGCTATATAAATACACCATTTACCATTTTATTTTACCATTTAAATGACAGATGTGTTTCTTTGTACAGTACCTGTCTCTTCTGACAGGTAGGGGCTACAAGTGAACCCTAAATCTTTGATACAGTATCATAAATCTTTGATACAGTATGCACAGAAACAGCTGTTTTCTTTGTTAACTGATGTGATAAGAGTGGTTATTTTTTCAAATCAAAGAGTTACGGAGAATGGGATTTTCCCACAGAACTGTACAGTAGAAGGACGTGTGTGTGTGTATTTTGTGCAACAAAAAGAGTGTGTATGTGAATGTCCATCAAGCGGGCTAGCACACATGCATGCAGGCACGCACACATGCATGCACGCCACGCACGCATGTACGCACACACACACACACACACACACACACACACACACACACACACACACACACACACACACACACACACACACACACACACACACACACACCCCACACACACACACACACACACACACACACACACACACACACACACACACACACACACACACACACCCAAGGCAGGTAACTTAAGTATCTTCTTAAGCCTGCTATCAATACGGAGAGGCTTTGTCTACTCTCTGAGTAAGAATCCAAAGTATGTTCTGTGTGTGTGTGTGTGTGTGTGTGTGTGTGTGTGTGTGTGTGTGTGTGTGTGAGTGTGTGTGTGTGTGTGTGTGTGTGTGTGTGTGTGTGTGTGTGTGTGTGTGTGTGTGTGTGTGTGTGTGTGTGTGTGTGTGTGCGTGCGTGCGTGCGTGCGCGCGTGTGTGTTATTAACGTGCGTACAAGAGTGTGCACATATGTGTCCATGTGTGCATGACAAAGTGCCTGTTATACTGTGCTTCTCTTCTCTGCACTCTTTCTGTGTGTGTGTGTGTGTGTGTGTGTGTGTGTGTGTGTGTCATAGAATAAGTGTGTTTTTGTCCCCAAAACATTTCTCAGATTTCAGTCCACCTTGATGATGTCACAGATGCACCTTTGTTTGATTTGCAGGAACACTTCTTAAAGTGTTACCAGCGTAGATGCCACCTGCTGAATAATCCAGGATCAATTTAGTGGGTGCTTGGGTGTGTGCGTGCATGCGTGTGTGCGCATGTGTGTGTGTGTGTGTGTGTGTGTGTGTATGTGTGTGTGTGTGTGTGTGTGTGTGTGTGTGTGTGTGTGTGTGTGTGTGTGTGTGTGTGAGAGAGAGAGAGAGAGAGAGAGAGAGAGAGAGAGAGAGAGAGAGAGAGAGAGAGAGAGAGAGAGAGAGAGAGAAAATCAAAAATGCCACCCTGTCCTGCACTTCAACAAACACTCACACAAATCATTATTGACTAAAACAAAGCACAGATTCACACCACTCATTCGGGTGCAAGTCACTGGAGAAGCATTACAACATGTATGTATTTAGTCTGCTAGAATCTCTATTAAATATTGACTTAAGTGAATAAATACATGACATCATAAATGACGATGTGGTCTTACATTTTTCGCGCCTAACTTGCCGATGCTGAACGATGCGTAGCCTGCGAGCTGGTTCAGGCAGATACAGGTTTATATACGCATGTGTGCAGCTCTATGTGGCGAGCAGCTGACCAAATTGGCGGTCTACTAGCTCACCTGATTCATTGCACTTCCTCTCGCTGTCTCTCAGTGCTGCCACTGATATTGTATGTTGTATGTGCTTTGTTTGCTCTTTCCCCTAAGGGTTCTGTTTTCCCCTGGGGATATTGTTATACAGTATATCTCCCTGCTCTTTAATGGTTGTTTGCCAATATGCTGAGGTGGGAGTAATGTATAGCAGAGCCTGTATAGTCGTATTTCCATCCATCCATCCATCTTTAACCGCTTAACCGGAGTCAGGGGCAGCAGCTCCAGCTGAGAGCTCCAAACTAATAAAATGTTCTCACGCTATTACTAGTCTCATCTATTTTGTGAGTTAGACTGAACTATGGTTTATTAAGGAGTCATTAATACATTTTATTACTGTATGTCTGTATTGACAAATCTCTTTCCAGACTTTAGCAAAGCTGAACATACAGTATCGTATCTATCAGCAAAGCATCTGATTGGGAGATGTAGCACGTGACCAGGTGTTCTTGTGTGCTACAGTAAATACGGTACGATGGGAATTGGTTTGGGGTGAAAATATGTACACCAAAATATAACAGAACAACGTCATACAATTCCAACATAACGGTTTGTCGTTATACTGCATGTTTGTATTGGACATTATTTTTGTACCTCCCAGTGAGTATTACTTCCTGGGAACTTCCTGTTTTGCTTGTTACCTGCTGTGCTTCTATATATGTGCATGATGGTACAGAATCTCATGTGAAGAACAATCAATTTGTTCTTCTTCTAAGTTAATTGCACTTTTATACAGGCAAGACCAAAAAGATCTGAACTAAATGAAAGCGTTAATTGAGTATGTTTTCAGAAGCAGTACCTCACCGGCTCTTTACTAGCATGTATCTCCCAAGTTCTGAGGCACCATGGCATGTTGGCCTTTATGGGGAAATAGTCAGTCAACAATCAGTGATGTAATTTAGCAGATTCTGTTCCACCTCGATGAAGGCCGATGCATACTCCACTTTTAGAGCAAAATCTATTTCAGTTTGGTTGGGGGAGTCACAAAATCTTGGCAGCACCGAACAGCCGTATTAATGACAGTACCCAGTGCCACCCCCTGAATGAAGTCATATTGTAGTTTATGCAGAGCCGAACCGAAATAAATTCGAGTATGCATCGGCCCTTAGAGAAAGCGCAAAGGTACAGCTGAGAGAAACAGAGCCAGAGTGAAGAGGAGGGAGAGGGTGCTAGAAGTCCTACCTTGATGCCCTGCTGTTTGGTGAGGGTGATTTTGGTTTCGTCCAAAAGTAAGACTTCACAGTAGAAATCTTCCTGAGGTCCGCAGAAGCAGCTCATGGTTGCAGCGGGAAAGGAGACTCAGAAGATATATGATCAGAGTAATCTGTTATAATCCACAATAGTTGTCTTTGCTGTCCCCAAGGCACTGTATGGGATATTTTGTTGTTCCCGTGCCATATGGTTCAACACTGCATGAACTGTGGAACCACAGAGTCTGTCAATATGGTTCTGCTCCAATGTCACAGAGACGGCTGGAACAGAACTTTGGAACTTGGTAAATCAAGCGATTGGGATTGGGATTCGGAGGTCATCGGGTATGCGGTTGCTCACAGATGGGTTCAGGTTTTCCCCGAGTTTTTCAGGAAGGCAACACCTCATGACGGCCACAGGAAATGGGGTTTGGGGACGCAAGGTCGAGCCAATGACGACCCGGAAAAGCAATAACTCTAAGAGCTCAACACAGCCAGCTCACAGACACTAAGCAAAATAAAACATGTCCGGAGATAAACAGCTACGGGGTTCGATAACATTTGTCTAAAAAGTAATCAGCTCTTTGTTTGTGGCCGTACTAATCATAAATGCCTCAAATGCAAGAATCTATTTAAATACAATCTCCTGCTGCGATACTTCAAACGTCAGTAGTAAAGTGGAAGAAAATGACAGCCATGCACAGCACTGCAGAAGGTGGAGGACAAATTCTGAAGTGGTCCAGTTTGGAATTTTCAAGGAGTCCAAAGAACAGCACTTGGAAGCAAATAGGCTACAGCGATGCAGCAATTGCATCATAACGCAGTATACCTGCAATGCAACGATGCAATGGACTCTCTGAATTGAAATGTAAAAACATCTATCTAAGAAGAGCACAATCAGTGCAGGGAACTTTGACTTTGAGTTCAGTAGCCTATTGTAGTTCCAGTCTACCGTCAGCAATGTCCATTTCACATGAGGTTTCCTGATGCGCGGACAAGGACATCTGTCCTGGAAACGAGATCCGTGCTGAGCGAGTGATGAATTGAGGTTAATCACCTCTAGGAAGTTCACTTCCTAGTACTTTGTTGTCCTTCCTCCTGTTATCGGTGGGCTCTGGGTGGAAGAGAGAGAACAGAAATTACTAGACTTATAAAATGGTTAAATGATTAATGATACAATACAACAATTATTCAGAAGAATAGTGAGATAACTCTATTCTGAGATAACAGAGTTCTGCATGTAGACAGATTCAAAGATTAACTACGCCTTTCCTTTTATGCAAGGCCATCTATACTATAATTTTGCGAATGTCTGAGTGAGTGAGTGAGTGAGTGAGTGAGTGAGTGAGTGAGTGTCTGTCTGTCTGTCTGTCTGTCTGAAACAGCGTTTCTCCTCAGTGGCTGGAGCAATTGATCTGAAATCGCATCACCATCAGCATATGAACACACCTGACATAACTGTGAAGCCCGTTTGTCACTTTCACAAATCGTATGCTGTATATTAGCATTTTTATGGTGTATCTATATCTATTTAGCCTACAGTACCTTTTGTGACCACACATGTTAAGGGAGGGGCGCTGTTGTTCAGGCCATGCACAATCACACACAAACCCACACACACACACACACACACACACACACGGGGGGGGGGAGTGTGTGTGTGTGTGCAGGCGGGCGGGCGGGCTGGGGGGGGGGGGGGAAGTATCTCTGTAGCCATTAAACGAAACAGGTTTCTTACATTGATGCTCCTACAGTACATCATGCAAGCACCAGTTAAAGTTACTTTCCATCCCTCATATACTGTGTGCACAGTGCACATCCCATAACCCACACACTGCACATCATTTCGGAGCTCATATCTTTGAACGGGTAAGGGCTAGTTTCAAAAAGCCACTTTTCACTTGGGAAGTCTGTGTGGGCAAACAGAATGAGGGATGCTATACTGTCCCACAAAGGTTCCCTTAAAACAGTGGTTTTCAACCAGTGGTCCTTGAGGGGGTTCCAGGTGGAGAGTTGGTAACCAAATGGACCCTTATAGATCTTTAACTCTTGAGAGTGTAAAATGAGGTTTAATTTTACACAGTTAAATTAAATAGACTTATGAAAATATATGCATTACTTAATCAACAAGAAGTCTTCACAGTTAGAAGATGTAGAAAGAATGTTATTTGGTTAACGTTTGTAATCTCTCCTATGGTACCAACTAGTGTAGTAAAAAATATTGATTTATCGAAAAGTATCGATTTTGAATATAGTATTGATTTTCAATATGACTTTTCCATAGTATCGATAATATCGATACTCACTTTTTACCTCTCTCGTTGGTTTACTCGGACGTTACTTTTACGTGTATCCATCCTACTTTGGCTTATTCCTATTTTAAAGGCCTATTTGTACTTAGAATGTGAAAACATCAGAGGCAGGCCTTTAAAAAGTCCACTACATCTACCTCAAGAAGTTCTGTATTTTTCTTTAAATAAAAAGAAACATTTTTGCACTAAAATCGCCATGGTTGCTTGGTATCGAAAATGGTATCGCTATCGAGTATCGAAAATGTTCAAAATATCGTATCGAAGTTAGAAATTCAGTATCGTGAAAAACCTAAAGGCTAAATCTTGACCTTGACATGAAAAAGGTTGAAAACAACTGCCTTAAAAGAAGCAAGGAACCCAACTAGGTGGAGCTGCACAGTGAACAGTAGAAGACTAGTTGTATTGGGCAGTGTGAATGCAGAGTGCAACAGAACTGACCGTAGGAGAAATGAAGCAGCAAGTCAATATAAGCAGCAGTTAAGTCAATATTATTTAGTGTAGCTCCAAAATAGCTCCATAGCAAATGTTATATCATGACACTTTACTGTAGGGTCTTTACATAGGGCAATAAGTAAAGAAAGACCATTATGTTTCACTGATTTGCAGGTCCATTATTAATGGGCATGGTGCCATGCTCTACCAATTCAACAAAAGGAGAGAGAGAGAGAGAGAGAGAGAGAGAGAGAGAGAGAGAGAGAGAGAGAGAGAGAGAGAGAGAGAGAGAGAAAGAAAGAAAGAATATTTTGTAAAAAAGCAGCAGAGATGCCATAGCACCCCAAACCATCACTGACTGCGGAAACTTCTCACTGGACTTCAAGCAACTCTGACTTCAGAACATTGACATTTCTGTATTATAAATCCTTGTTTTTAGTGGTCTTGTGTAATATTGTAATATTTTGAGATATGGATTTTTGAGTTTTATGCCATAGAAATTCAAAATGAAAACAAAAATAAGGGTTTGATTTCACTATATTCAACTGCATTCGCAATATCTATAGGCTATCTAGAATATTATGAAAGTTTGATGTTTGATTGATATTACAGAATAATATATTTAGATGGCTCTGTATACCTCTTATCACCTTTTACACACACACACACACACACACACACACACACACACACACACACACACACACACACACACACACACACACACACACACACACATGGCTACCCAAATTCTAACGTGTCATTAAGATTCTAAAGCAACGTTACAGAGACATTCTTTGAATACCTCCAGTCCAAAGTCTACTTACCACCAGTGACTGCTGCCTGCTACTCTCCCCAAAAAACTAAAACAACAAAATATATTATAGTCTCTGTGAGTTTTGTTGGCCGCTCAGTCAAGCATCCTCTTCGGTCCTATAAAACGAAAGTGTTGCGAATATTCCATTTTTGTTTACGCAAAGTAGCGTTTGTGCGTAATTTTCCACCATGGCCAGCAGTAGAGAAAGCGGAGAGCTCCCCTTCTGTTGTTAAAAAAAAAAAAAAAAAAAAAAAAAGCCTTGTCGTTGCTAAGTAGCGGTGTGCTCATCTCTCCTTCTCTCTCTCTCCCTTTATTTCTCCCTCTCTCTCTCTCAGTTCAAGCCAAGGATGACTCCGCCCATCCGGACTGGACAAACGCCTGAATGAATGCACCTCTCTCTCTCTCTCTCTCTCTCTCTCTCTCTCTGTCTGTCTCTCTCTGTCTCTCTCGCACGCGCGCGCACGCACGCACGCACGCACACACACACACACACACACACACACACACACACACACACACACACACACACACACACACACACAGCCTATATCAAGTAGGCCTACTTCAAGTTGCCTACTTGAATTTGAGGGAGGGAGAACATTAAAATAATGTAACTAAATAAATTAATACAAATTCAATCGTTCTCAGTGTAACAGCCTCTTCTTGCTTAGGTCATAAAATAGCTTGGGGCTTGCTGAGAGCAGTGGATGTGTTATTGGCATAGCCTGGGGCTATAGCCACGTTTTCATCATAATGTAATATAAAACAATGTATCCCCAAGGCAGCGGTGTAGCTATTAATACATTATATGGTTAAAGTGCACCACCTAGTGTTATAGGAGGCGACTTACATATTTATTTGGTAGAAATATGGGGACTGAGTTACTAGGGCCCAAGGTGGAGGGGCCAGGGGGCCTGGAATTATTTTATACTTTAGCTATTGAAAAATAGCAGATATACTGCTATACAAGCTCAGCGAGCTTGTAGATCTGCTATTTTTGAAAAGTCGTGAAAATGTGTGCAAATCTTTGAATATATGTATTTTTTAAGCGAACATTTGTAACTCAAATTTTGCTTCTGGGTGGTCCCTGGAACGAAATGTTTTGAGATGGGGGTCCGTGCAAATACATATAATTTTGGGGATCCTTCACATGAAGAAGTTTGAGCACCACTAACAAATGTGATCGAAACCTTAGAAGGATTTGAAATATTCAAAGACTTGCACAAATGTTCACGATTTTTCAAAAATAGGAGATCTACAAGCTCGCAGCGTGGCTGTGAGCTTGTATATCTGCTATTTTTCAATAGTTAAAGCACAAAATGTGAGTGAATCCTTGCACCCAGGGTCCAGAATTTGGTGCAACATCCCTGTCCACAATATTCAGTGGCAGAGGAGATGAAACAGAAGCTCCGACATTGCTCCTACCCTGTTTCACTGCTGCTGTCCTCCGCCTCGTGGGTAAAACCTGCCTCAGGGAATCAAACTCATCCCCCATCAGCCACCACCCAACATAAACACTGGTGATGACATTGATGATGGAATAACAGACCAGTGCCTGACTTTTCTCAAGACTGAGACAAAGGGTCTTTGTTAACAATGACCCCCAGGCCAGGACTAAAATTGTGGTTTACAGCACGCTAGTGCTGCTAATTCTACTACCCCTTAATAAGCCATTATTACGCAGTAAACACGTTTCTCTGTCAGTGGTTCTCAAACTTTATCATGTCAATGACCCCCCAAATTATATGTGTTTGGCCACGGACCCCCATCTCAAAATTTTGAGGGGACCCCCCCAGAAGCAAAAATTGAGTTACAAATGTTCGCTTTAATACATAGGCCTATATTCAAAGATTTGCCAAAAAAAAAATCACGACTTTTCAAAAATAGCAGATCTACAAGCTCACATATTTTTCAATAGCTAAAGTATAAAATTATTCCAGGTCTCAGGAGGTAGCCTACTTGCAGGCAGTAGAGGAACAAACACCATAAAAAGTGCCTCAGAGAAATCCTCAATACCAGCTGGGAAGTAATCCTGCAACACCAGCATCCTGGAGGAGGCTAACATCCCCACCATTACTGCCACCATTGTCCAACACCAGCACAGATGTTGTCCATATGCCTGACTCTTGGCTCCCAAAACACTGATAACTTCTCATACAGTAGGACACGTTCCAGGAGGTTAAAAGAGAAGATATAAGGAGGACGACATAAAAGCGAACATCAAAAAGTGCCACATACGTAGACCTCAACATTTGTGAAGACAAATGCAGCAGCCAGAATCAGAATCAACTTTATTGTCACATCACAGGTTTACAGGTGTAAAGAAGTTGGGTGGAATTTGTTTTTGTGCAAGCCAATAGGCCGACCTGAAGAAAACATGTACGGGAAGGTGCAGCACAATAGAAATAACCTATCTATGCTACATAAGACCAGACTCCGAAATGTGAGATCTTCCACCAAATGGGTCCAAACGAATCCCAAAACCACCGCTGCTCACCCCTGCCCACACTGCACCAAAATGTGGCACCAGGTTTGGCCTCTTCACCCACAAGGAGTCGTAGCCAATGAATTTAGTTAGGCTGCTCAGTGTATACCCAATATTTGATTGTGATTTGTTCTCATCCCAATGGACTGTCATGAGCAATGTGCTGCAATTCAGAGTTCTTTATTGTGATCTGCCAGAGTGTAATTGAGTGGCCTATTTATTTTAAATGTGAATAAAACCATTCAGACTTCTCTCTGATAGAATGAAATCTAAATGTACCGGAGTATAATATCAAACATAATTTTCATGTTCAATACTGAACAGTAGTGTGAAGTTACAGTATGTAGGCAAATATCAGTAATCAAAATAATATTTTATTGCTTCAAGTCAAGAGTTAGATTTGATGTTCATGGCATCATGTACCGTTTGACAGTTCATGCACTCTAACCGTATACAAATCGATTATTTTGTCTTCCAGCTGATGTCATGAGACAGCACTTAAACCATCCAGTATTAAATACATCTTAGTGACATTTTATAAAAGAAATGAAAAAGATCATGGCCTAAAGCCTCATTGAGGGCCCCTGTTGAGATTATCCAGTAACATGAATAAATTCTTAGCCTTGTATCTTGGTCTTTTTTTTGGGATATACATTCAGAGATTATAAAGCTGTTAAATCAAAAAATACATGGATTGCATAAGATATTGTTGGTGAAATGCCCAACTATAGGCCCATTTTGGTATGATGTGTCATATACACACAAGCATCGTGTTTAGTAAAGAGTGCCATAAAACTCTTCCTGCATAATCTTGCATATCTAAAAACGGTTATAAAACAATCAGGTACAGTAAAAGGTCACATTTTGGGAAAAAGCTATATTCAACTCAATCATTGGAAATAAAGGCTACCTCCGTGGTGTTCTTTGTCTTTGTATGAATTAGAAGATCATATCATCAAATGCTGCTGCTTAGCAAACTAGGGGAGAAATGATTAATCAGATAATTGCTTAGTCAATTCACGGAATATATGCTGCAAGCAGCAGTTGGATGAGCTCAATGAAGATACTGCACCTCTCATACAAATTATGGTTGATGCGAGTATTGGATGTGATTGAGAATCACTGTCAATTCCGTTTTAGAACATAAACTATGAAAGGTTTAATCGAAAAGGAATCCAGACACATTACTGTGTCATAATGCTGAATTGCTTATCAATTTATTTCACTGGGTGTTTCTCTTTTAGATTTGGTTAAGATTTTCACCATTCAGCCTTACATTGATCAATGTACAAGACTTGAATGTTCTAAATAGAGTATCAGCAAGTTGTGATTGTTCAATCACAAGCTGAGTTATAAGCTCAAAGACATTTTCACCGAATCTGGTATTTTATATGTATATAGTCGTGTTCTGTACATATTTCTAAATAACAATTCACCATAATGTGAATGCTCATCATTATTCCATATTATAAAGTACGGTTTTGACCTCTGGGTAAACATATTAAACAATTTGAAGATATTCATTTGGGTATAACCTGTGAATATTAACCATCATATTGTACTAACTTATTTTACTATAGTTTTATGGTGTCAATTAATTGCACAGACTAATCAAATAATCAAAACAATTATGAAAAGATATGAAAATAATCATTAGTGGCATGCCAATGGCAAACATGCACACAGTACCTTGTAGAACATAAAATACCCTTTCTTGATGGCCATTGTTCAGTTTAGCATACATACAATATATAAAACAGCAGTTGATGATTTTAAATATAATACATTTTTCTAACATGTTCACCTGTTATTCCCGTTATTCAACATCCATTGAATCCTTCTCATGCCAAAGTGTCCTCAAGCAATATTTTATTATGAAAAAATAAGATAGAATAAAATAGACGCTTGTGTGGCTTGAAGGTTCAACAGCTGATGTGTTCCAAAAGTTTCAGATCCAAACCTTCGTGACAGGTAGTGTGTCCATCCCAGTACATGGTCCAGTCTGGCAAAAATACCTTTGAGCAGCGTTTCTTCTGTCAGACGGTGCTCTGAGTCTGAACTCTGAATGGAGGTGTGTGCGTGTGTACAATTAAAATGATTAATTCCACGTCCCTGGGATCGACATAGACATCCTAAATGTTCATATTGTGGCTACAAGCATGTAAAGCAGAAGGCCATCTTGTTGGCTTCATCTGATATAGCTTTAGACATGCTAGTGTGGATCCTTGAGTGCAAATTGAATCCTTTAAAACTTTCAAATCGCAGTGTTTCGTTTCATTATGCAGTTTTTCATTTAAATATATGTGTAGGGTGTTTAAAAGTTGTCGTTTTAGAAAAAAAGTAAAACAACAACTTGTAAATAAGAAAAGGGAAGTACCTACTAGTAGTCTGAGAATTCTAAACAAATCTATGATATTTGGAACCTTGGGATTAGAGCTGAGATCCATTAAGAATTCTACTGTAGAATTCAAATGGAACTTTATGAGAATTCCTCTGTCTATTCAGAAGAAGAAGTCTATTGGAATTCTTGTGGCCATGTTATGTAATGTTTACCCTTCCAACCCACTTTAAAATCCTCTAAGATGCTCCATCACTGATGAAGGTGTGACACATTCAAGTGAGTCTCTTCGCTTTTTGGGCCTGGTCCTTGCCAAGGTAACCTGTGAATGAGGTGATCACGGAGACATTTCCATCCTGACACCGTGCCATCAGCTTCCTCAGTGGCAAATCCGAAGGGTCATCTCTTTCTAAATGGGAGAGAGACAGACAGACAGACGGACAAATATATCAATACATGTCGTAGGGGAAATCTCGCTTTTTCGAACGCACATCATTTCGACAACTGAGCCTCGGCAGGTATCGCTACTCAACCGACGGAGGTTAGGGTTAGGGTTGGTTGTCGAAAAGATATAGTATACTGATATTGTGGAACATACATTCCATCAGTAGACACAGCAGACATATAACTCGGGTTAATATTTTGCTAGTGGTTGCCATTAACAGAATGTACAATGACCACAATGTGTAAGTGGGAAGCAAGTTCATTATAAATGGTATTATTCTGTAGGTGGCTGTAATGGGCCTGCTGGCTACCAACAAGTTGCTACATGTTGGAGCTGCCCAGCAAAGTACCTTCTCACGGTTACCTTAAATGGTTGTAAATGTTTTATTAGTGTGGTTGCTATAGGCAACCAGAGTAATTATTAAACCAATTATAATCAATTATTATCATTATAACCAGACTATTGTTCTAGATCTGAGAACTTTTATGTCACCTAAACTTTTCATTAAACTTTTCTTTAATGCCAAAAGTCCATTGGGTTCACTGGACGTTTTCTGTAACCTTTTCTGTAATCCCAAACCCCCAAAGGTCCATTGGGTTCAATGGACCTTTTCTGTCCCTTTTCCGATTGGACTATATAACGTCCAATCAGACAGGATAGGTCATGCCTCACATGACATATCTAATATAAATGGTAAGACGGAATTCATTTCCCAGGGGATTCCTCGCGACTCACGTCAGTGCAACCACACTTGCAATTTCCCCATAATTGCACCTTTCTAGTTATTTATTGCCTTGGATGTGATTTCCCGTGACGTTCTCGCTGATTAACCCCAGCTGGTCATGTCCATTTTTCTACCCAGTCCCACGACCTCACCTCGCCGCAACCCATCCCACCCCACCCCTCTGGCTACAGATAAAGATTTACAGGATTACGGTAAAGGTTTTCCGTGCAAGCTATACTCTTGATTTATAGATTACCACAGTTGAGATCTCTCTAATCTGGATTAGGCATTAAACCACAGAGGCCAGAAACAAAGAGGTTTTCTTTCCTCTATTCATGCCAGACCATACCGGTCTTTGTTCATGTCTATGTCTACACACAGCTTCCGTCATATATCGTACATAAGATAGACGACTAGACGACTATGAATTGCTTCATTTTCAGAGGCCGCTGTTGTATATTTGTTTATGTTTTGTCATTAATTTATGCTGCAATGAAAAACATTTAGATGTCTTATCCATTTTGGAAACAAATAATTTAATAAAAAGAACCATTAAATTTCATTAAAAGACTTGAAAGGTATCATGTCAGCCAAGGATTTAAAGTATATTTTTACGCTTCAAAAAGCTTCTTAAACTCTTAGTTTGCAATGCATACTTGTACTTTAAGTACAGGGTAATCTCAATATAGGTAAAATAATCAAAATATGTTATCTGAATATTTCCAGGTATCAAACTATATTTGACAAATAGAGTATATTTTTATAAACTACCTATGTTATGTTATTTCAGTATAGTTACAACAGAATGCTGATTATGGTATTGTCGAGTTCACAGAAAAATCCTGAATGTAATTCTATAAAAACATTTACCCTTGTGAGTACATAATATTATTTACTCATCCGATATTAAATGAACACTTAAATGGGTACAATACTAGAACACTGCTGGTCATGAGTAACTCTTATGATCATGTTGTTGGCAGAACAAGGACTTCATTATGACCTGACTCCCTCCAACTTTCTGTTACTTACTCTCTTGTCTTTCCTTATTTCCTTTTTTTATCCCACCATTTTGTAACCCATTTTTCACTTTAGCGCAAATTGCCTAAGCTGTAATCCTGGGCGCTGCACTCCCTCTGCCAACCTGGGAAGAGCCCCGAACTGAGCTTAAGTCAATGCATGAGGAGTGAGCAAGGCGCTTCTTATCGCCTGACGGGGGATGTGGGGAATTTTCCCCAGGTAGGACGTAGCAAGTGGAAGGAACGCGTTATTCCAAACCAGTTCCTTTCCCCTCCATCAGGTGCTCCGGCTGGCCAGGGGAGGCAGTAAAGACATTATTGTGAGGGTCCCTACCCTACTCTCTTCTTACTTCTTTCAGTCTGTCCCTTGTTCAGCATTTCCCTCTGTGTATACCTTGCCTTTAGGCTTTTTTCTTTCCTAAAAGCTCATTTAATTCCCCTTAGCAGAGAGGCTCTAAAGGCCCATTTACTGTATACTCTTTCTACGTAGTGTGGATATGGATATGAACGGGGCCTCCCAATCTGTACTCCACATATCATTTCTGCTATCCATCAACTGCACAAAGTATGTGCGGATCAATACCAGGGGAAATACTGTAGGGGGCACTAGTGATCCACTGCAAGATGGACACCACAAAGTGAACAAGAAATATACCTAAAAATAACTTCTCATAACCTACTTGCTGCATGAACATGGAATTTGCTGGTTATTTTGGTGACTCAATGGCCTTTGCTCTGGCACCACCTTTAGGCCAGAATCGCCAGATGCTCCACCATCTATGATAAATCCCAACTATTTTGACCTTTTTTTCTAGTGCCACCCCTCAGGCCAGAATGTGAGCAGCGGCACTGCACACCGTGTATGTCATAAGACTCATAGGCAGATTGTGGGATGAACTGTAACAATGGCATCTAGGGCTGCTATCGGCTTTTAGATCTTAAACTGGTTTTTGTGTGCAAGGCCACACTTTTATTCACAGCATATTACTTGGCAGACGGCTTTATCCAGGGTGACTTACAATAAATAATAAATACAGCTACACTGCTTTGTGTGACAGAGTAGATGAAGAGATGAGGTAGACAAGAGTGAGAGGGAAGAAAGGAACAATGAAGAAAGCAGAGACACACACACACACACACACACACACACACACACACACACACACACACACACACACACACACACACACACACACACACACACACACACACACACACACACACACACACACACACACACACACACACACACACACACACACACACACACAGTCCTCTCTCCATCACACACATACACACACCCATCCTTATCTGACACAGGTCCACATGCTAGTACTAAGCAAACAAGTTTTACAATCAGAATGCATCAGAAAATGCGGGCAGGCAGGTTGGACCTGGAGGTTAGTAGCCAGTTTGTCCCCCCCACCCCCCATAGCCAGTGTGTCCACCAAAGGTCTGTGTCATTATTAAGTTGCCTTTATATATATTAGCACAGGGGTGTCCAAACTTTTTTCAAAGAGGGTCACATTATTAAACATTAAAACACCCAAGGGCCAACTATATCTCCTCACATAATGTACTTTCTGTCGGACCACAACAAAGTCACATACATCGCATTTAAATGATTTTATTTAACTATCATCATCAATATTTAATATCAATGGTCTTTTGTCAGGTGTGTGCTCTGATCAAAACACAAATAAATCTTATTTCACATTACCAAATGTAACCAGAAAATACAATAAAATAGCCTTTCTTTGACCCCTTCAGAATGACAGGGGACAAGGAATCCTGACATTTATACTCTAGGAAAATATTTTTCTTTGACGGTGCTGGTGGGCTGTTTATAATACAATCTCTCTCCTCGGGACGCATTTGGCCCCCAGGCCGCACTTTGGACACCCCTGCTTTAGCAAGACAGTCAAGGCCCTGACACACTGAAAGCGTCAATTGCTCAGTCATCAAACGCACCCATTGTTTTCAATGGCATCAAGTGGACGTGTCTGAACCTGTTGACGCGTCTTTCAGTCACGGTTCTATTTTGGAGCGTCGACATCAAGGCTTTGACAAGTTCAAACTCGTATTGCAGGCGTGCAATGTTTTAAACGCTCTACATTTTCTTTTGAGAAACAAAAGTCCATTTGTAATTAAGAAGAAAGGTCAGATCCAGAGTTTTTTACCACGGCTGTTCAGTAAAGAGACACGCAACTAGTCATCACTTTCTCAACACTCTTTTTTCTCATTCGCTGGCCTTGGTAAAAGGCCAGCCAATGAGGGCTCAATATCCTCTCAGAAAATATGGCATGTTAAGAACTACGCAGCATATGGGATATAAACATGTCGATGCGTTACTGTGTTCGGCCACTGTATGTATCTCTATGGTAAATTTGTGGCGCTGTTCCTCACTTGGCCAGCTCACTTTTGCAGAGGCAGCCACCCCGTTTAGCGTTTTGTGGACAGGATCACAGACTGGCAAATGTGGTTTTATTTAACGATAAAGCGCAAAAGTACATTGCTAAACACATGTATGATGTGTCAGAACGATATGCTGCCCGTGTTTGAAGAAGAAAATGGTTATGGGACTTTTTGGGACTTAAACCCGAACTGAGCGTTTAAAAGAACGCTCTGTTTGAACTGCGCACATAGCATACTGCTAATTATCAGTGTGACGTCGTCTGATACGCTGTCTATTTGACTGATGAATGGCCCAGACAACACAGTTTACCGAGACCACCCCTCCGCCATCTGACGACGTTGTCAGGGCTCTGTCAGTTACATTAGCCCAGGGGTCGTCAACGTTTCCAGCCCAAGGACCCCTAAAGCCTCTATCAGAGTCCAGGGTGAAGAGCTATTCACTTCACCGCGTTGTAGTTTCCTAGCTATCACCTAGGCTTTGTTATGTATTTTTAGGTGATATATAAAACACTACACCGCGGTGAAGTGAATAGCTCTTCACCCTGGACTCTGATAGAGGCTTTAGTTGAGAGAGAGAGATGACGCAGGGACCCCCACAACCTTTTCATAGATTCCATATAGTTTCGTTGTTTGACAGCACAATCATCAGTGTATTTTGGATTCATGTCAATTAATGTTTTCAGATATTTAACCACTTGAACCGTCAATACTTAATAAACTTGACCTTTGGCTTTCACTCTGTACTTTAGTCTGCTCTTTTCCCCCTCTACACCAAACATCTTTGCTGAAAATAGCCGATCAACAAGCTCACAACACCTCGCGCTGAGCTTGTAGATCTGCTATTTTTGGCTAAAGTTCTCAGAATATGGACGTTAGGGTTCAAGTGGTTAATATAAAAGTTTCTACCAGACAAAGATTTGGAGGACCCCCTGTAATAACTCTGAGGACCCCCCAGGGGTCCCGGAACCCCTGCTGAAGACCCTTGCAATGGCCTATGTAGTTCAATGATTAGATGATTAGAAACTCTTTTTGTCACTAACACTGAAACCGTGTAGTTGACAGTACTTTCCAAGGGGTTTCCCTTGCTGAGAACTGATATATACCGATATCGAAACGTTCAATACGGGGGTGTACCAAACCGAATGACCCTGTACCGAAAAATACAATACAATACCACTCCACATCCACATTTCCCTTGGGGTCCACAGAGCCCAATTAGAGAACCACTACCCTAGAGGTTGGGTACCGTATTGTTTAAAGTTAAAACAAAAAAATACCTACCTGTAGTTATAAAAATACATTTATAAATCAAGGACATTTCTGTTTATTTCCCTGGAACAACATATTTTGAGAAGGGGATCCCATATAAAATATATACGGTATGTTGTGGGTCCTTGACATGAAAAGGTTTGAGAACCACTGATCATAGAAACCTGTTTTTTTCTTTAACCTTAGAAGGATTTAGAAGACTAAGACTATTTAGACTAGGTCTAAACGGGTTAAAAGAGGCATATCATTATTATGTGTATACAATTAACTTTTTTGACTCACCAGAGGTATGAAAAGATTTTATTTTGTATTACTGCTAGCACTAGGGACTCACCAGAGGTTCCAGCTCCTTGCGGTCTAGCAGGTTGAGCTCAGTGCCAAAGTAGTAGAAGTGTTTGTAGCAGGTGTTGATGTGAGCCTCGGCTCCCATCTGAAGGACTCTGTCAAAGTGGTGGATGTAGACGTGAACAAACACCCTGAACAGGCGACACAGGATCTTCTTACACACCGACACAAAGTTCTTGGGGAACGGCGTACCTGGTATAGGAAAGAGGAGAGAAGAGATAAGACAAAATTAGACGATGGAGAAATGCAAAGGAGAGGCCTGACTAACGTGGGAAAGAGAGAGAGGGAGGGAAAGGGCATGAGCTGAAGGACAGAGGAGCAAATGAATGAAGGAGTCATGTTAGGAGTAGGCCTGTGACAATTATTACATAATCGTCAAATCACAAGTATTTGCCATAGTCGTCATAATCGTTTCCATGTTGAAAAACGTTCATATATTTTCAAACATTTTCGAAAATAGGGTTGCGATGCGACGCTTTGTGAGCTTGTAGATTGGCTATTTCAACTCTCAATGTTCTTTTTTTAAGTATAAAGTTGTCAAATATGTCGGTCATTACTTTGTATATTTAGGTTATGTGTCATATCTGCCATGTGCAACTTCAAAGCCTACAAGCCAAACAGAAATGCAATCGTCAACGACAAAAACACGACTAAATAGTTAATCGCAATTATTTGAGTGACAATTAATCGTTATGTGAAATGTCATAATCCCCTAGTTAGGACAGAGACCAAAGGAAAAAGACAGTGGGAGAAGAATTAAACACGGGAAAGAACGGATGGGGGCACAGAGAAGAGCGAGAGAGGATAGAGATAGGGCTGTCAAGATTATGACATTTTATGATGATGATTACTGGTCACTAAAATAATTGTGATTAACAATTTAATTGTGTTTTTGTCGTTGACAATTACATTACGGTTTGGCTTTTAGGCTTTGAACATGGCAGCTATGACACATAACCTAAATATACAAAGAAATGACTGACATTTGACAACTTTATACTTTAAAAAATAACATTGAGGGTGGAAATAGGCGATCTACAAGCTCAAATGATATGAAACATTTTCAACATGTAAACGATTATGACGATTATGGCAAAATAATTGCGACTACCAGTATGTCAAATAATTGCGATTAAACGATTATGTAATAATTGAGACAGGCCTAGATGAGGGGCGGTAAAGAAGCAGGGTCTGGCAGACCTCAAACTACACGAGGAATTCCTGACGTCACTCGTTCGTCCCCTGGTTCCTGGAAGTAATTTCTCTACGGAAAATAACATTGGGCCATCTTAAAATCGTCTCATATAAGTATTGTGGTCCAAAAATAAACAAACTGTCTCTGGCGATATTGTCAGGGAGGAGGCTCTGTATCGTTTACTTACGAAAGTCACTCATATTTGATACAATTTGTTTCTGGCCAAAATGTTACTAATTCGGCGGCAGTAACATTAGCGGTAGGAAGTGTAAAGGACGTCAGACTTCGGTGCTCCACAAAAGAGACCTGTGAAGAACTCTGAAACAAAATCCTGTGTGTGTTTAAAACTAATTTGATGGTCAACGTATTCCTCAAATCCCATAAATACAACCTAAAGATAATGTCTGAATAACATATGATTTATCTCACTGAGGCAGAGTGGCAGTTTAACACAAAGGAAAGAAAAGGGGGGTGAGACGTTTCTCTGCCATCTGAATTTCTTCTCCTTTTCTCTATATACAGTAACTGTACGTAAATGATGAATTCCCAATTAATAGATTTTCCACTGCACATATTTGTAGCATAACAATATTTGCTTCATATTAAAAGGAAATGAATAGTTTTCATAGCCATGTTATCAGTTCTAGAGATCTCATATCAGTAAGCAATAGCTATAAAATATATGGAACTGAGCTGACATTCCTATAGGGCAGTATTCAGTGGCGCTTGTGTACACACACACACACACACACACACACACACACACACACACACACACACACACACACACACACACACACACACACACACACACACACACACACACACACACACACACACACACACACACACACACACACACACACACACACACACACACACACACACACACACACACACACACACACACACGGCTGAGGGGGTTGTGAGTCAGGGCTGTCTGGCCTAGTTCTCCATAGGAGCAGGATTAGGCAAGGCAACCAACCCGTCTGATGTCCACTGCATGCTTGACGATGGAAAAACCTCAGTCTCGCTATTGAGGTGACCTGGATTTAGCTTAAGCTACTGTTAACGAGCCAGCAAATGTAGTCAGTCTCCCTCAAAGCCTGTCAGCAACACAAAGGATAACAGCCAGCTGTATCCAAGAAGGGATGGGACGATATGACAATTTCATGTCACAATTATTGTGACCAAAGAAATTGCGATTTACAATATTATCGCGATAATCAAAATATTATCTCCAACAGCCAATATCCTGGGGAACATTTGCCAAAAAATAGCAGATCTATAAGCTCATTACGCATCACAACACGACATGTTGTGAGCTTGTAGATCGGCAATTTCCCGATGAACCTAAATCTCCAGGATACGATTATTGTGAGTGTTTCATTATCACGATAAACGATAATAACGATTATCGTCCCATCCCTATATACAAGTTGACAAATTCAGTGTAGCTGATCGTGCCCTCATAGGTCCACGTGCACGTCTGAGGAGTGATGTCATTTCATGTTTCATTACAGCTGGCTTAGGGAATCTAGGAACTGGCATCTTTAGACAGGCGACTGCATTTTAATGACGAGGCATAAATGAAAGGTGTAGCAAGAAGATGAAGGAAGTGGAACAGATAGACAGGGGGAGAGATATTTATAAGAAATAAAAAAAGAAAGAGAAAATGAGCAGACTTGCTTGGGCATTTAGGTACATCCCAAGTGTGTGAGAGAGAGAGATGGATATAACATGAGCTAATCAACACGTGTTCTTATTTGTGCTGCCAACTAGTGTTTGTTCAGTAAACAGGGTTTCCCCATCAATAGAAAGAGAAAATGAGCAGACTTGCTTGGGCATTTAGGTACATCCCAACTCCCAAGTGTGTGAGAGAGATAGATGGATAGTGTGTGTGTGTGTGTGTGTGTGTGTGTGTGTGTGTGTGTGTGTGTGTGTGTGTGTGTGTGTGTGGTGTGAGTGTATGTGTGTGTAGTCCCATGTGTACAGACAGTACACAAACAAGTTTAATTTTTGTATTGTTTAAATTCCATGTCAACTCGGTCGTTCATTACTTCAAATATGTCAATTAGCATGTGCACAGTATGTGTGTGTGTGTGTGTGTGTGTGTGTGTGTGTGTGTGTATGTGTCTGCAGTATGTGCTGGTGTGTGTATCGGATGTCAGTGTCACTACATAATTGACGAGTTTGAAGACATCGATACCTCTCTCCTCCTTTCTCACCTCCTCGCGCTTTTTTTCTTCATTCCTCTCCTCTCTCCTCTTCTCAACTATCCTCGCCCCTCCTCCCTCCCACGGCTCATTTTTATGACCGGCAGGTATTTTTAAACCCCTGTCTTTTCACTCTACCAGCGTTGTTTAATTAAAGGGGTAGTTCACTTTAAAACGCTGCTGGGAAGGGAGCTAATTCATGCCTATGCAGCTGCTCTGTCGCAGGGGAGAGGGCTAAAGGGTCATTCCCACCGGACAAGATAAAGATAAAAATAAAGCTAAAGAATATCATTCTCAATTGCAGTGGATGGTAGTGATGCTACCATCCATCCACTTCAAACGAGAAAGATATATATTTTTTTATCTTAAACTTCATCTTGGGAATGACCCTTAAACCAGCTAATTCCACCTCCTCTGGTGGAGTTAACAGGTTTGGCAGTTTGAGGATCATTGGTTCGATATTCTTTTTTTAACCAACACAAAAGACGTAAAGGGTGTTCAATAGCACTATGAAAAGAAAATGCTAAAACCTGAAAAACCCTTGCACACGCAGAGGAAGGAATGAAGGAAGGCACCAAGAAATGCGGAAACCTATTGGTCGCTCTCATAAGGTCATCGGCATAAAACGCAATACTAGCACACTACATATTCAGGTGCACACTGCACATATTGGCTGTCATGGGTGAAGGCCCTTTGGACCACAATCAACACTCCCCGGCAGAACTCAAGACACCTGAATGCTCAATTTTTATATTCTACGTCACACGCACACACTGCTCAAGAGCACATCGCCAGTAGCTAGCTACTGAGAGACACTTGCTTGAAGTTGCTTCCTCTGCCCATGTGCTCCCAGACAACACAGGGAATCCAAGTAAGCACCCGTCTGGCCACAAGGCTCACCCCCAAGCCCTAACCAACCAACTCACCGATGCTGGTGGGGAAAATGTCCTCGTTGTTGATCTGCATCTCGATCCAGTCCATCAGCAGGCTCATGTACTGCGGGGCCGGCAGCGCCGTGGGCCTCTTGTACCGGCGGTCGTCCTGCCAGCGGTACTCGTACTTGGGCCCTCCGGACATGACGGGGCACGACTCGGCCGTGCAGAACTCGCACACCGTGCCGTAGATCAGGTTGATGCGGTTGAAGAAGTCCACCACGTGCACCGCCACCCACTCGTTGAGGTCCTCGCCGTGGGGCAGCCGCACCGCCGCCCGGAGGTCCACGCCCGAGTCCAGCGAGGCCTGCGCCATCTTGTAGAGGTCGAAGCGTTGCGTGCCCGGCTCAAACTTCTTCTTGGGCCGGAAGGTTCTGTCTTTGTGGAACACTTGCTTTAGGTGGACGGACATGGTGTCGGGTCTGTGATTATTAATGGGAATTGTCTTCAATTTTAAGTCACTATGACTATATTCAGGTCCTCGATGCACGTCCCACTGGGAGGAGACGCCGTGGCAGACTAAAGACCAGATGGAAGGATTATATCTCCACACTGGCCTGGGAATGCCTACGTATACTCCTGGAAGGAGTGGAGGAAGTTGCTCAGGATAGGAAACTCTGGAAATCTCAGTTGGAACTGTTACCCCCGCGACCCGATTCCGGATAAGTGATCAAAGATGGATGGATGGACTATATTCAGCGGGAAATACGTTTCAAATGGCCCATCTAAGTAAACTACGGCAAACTTGCGGGGAAAACGTCCATAAATATTCAAAGTAAAGAAATCGTGTCCATGTCCTATCTATGCCAGTCTCATAATTTAGTACAAGAATAATGTAGCCCTAACATTGTGGTTTAGAGGGGTGTTGCAATTGCTTGTAATGTTCATAATCTGGACGTTTCACTTAATTCTGTGTTTGCAATTCTTGTAAGTCACTCCAGATAAGACATAACGTGAGCTAAAGAAGTGAAAATATCAATCACTATAAAGATAATGCAGTCGGCTTCACCTCAAGTGACAATTGGTCATCAAGAGGTCACTCAAACACTGGGATTCAAAGCTCTGAACAAATATTCCAACCGGCCAATAGTCCAAAAGCTTCTGATCAATCAGGAGAGAGGAGTCAGACTTCTTTTTCCCCCGTTGTGTTGCTCCTTTGAAACCTCATATGCTGCTTTATCCTGTTGATATGAAAACAAAGATTAGAATTATAAACACAAATCAGGAGGTTTCCATTATGTTAAATGTGTATATGAATCCCCCTGCATGTGGAAAAGTGCACATAACTAATCGTACAATTTAAAACACATTTTAATAGCCTGTGGCCTAATAATTGAATTGAATTGAATATGCTGGATGTTTGCACAATCTGGCAGTGGGTTCAATGGCAGTACGAAAGTGTTGCGTATTCGTGAAGCAAAGAACAATGAGTGTCTGTGTCTATTTGTGGACGTGTGGAGTGTTTTGACATGATGCCTGACTGAGGTTAAATGCTAATTACAGTACATAATTTAGCTGGTGTGTTGAACCACAGCAAAGTGAATTACCGTAAGTGTCACAACATGATATCAGAAAGTAGGGAGTTTGCATACAACAAAGAGGACTCAAAACGTGTTCTTATTTCTACTGTTTGCACAGCCCACAGTTAACTCATCCAGTACAACCCAGTGTGAAATCATCTACAGTACATGAAGCAAATCATGGAATAGCTAAAAAAAAAAAAAAATGTTCTTCAGAGATATTCTTCAAGGATGAGTTCTATATTAGCCTTTATATAAAATGTGATCTAAGTGATTTTCTTTTAAATATATGTTAATTAGCTCTATATTCTTGATAGTATACTGTATGTGCACTAACTAGTGTTTGTTCAGTAAACAGAGTTTCCCCATCTCTCTAACTCTTAAACAGAAAGAGAAAATACATTTTCAGGTTGAGATGCTTTTTATCTAATAAGGAAAGTGAAATCATACATGCTGTATGATTTCACTTTCATTTGTTTATCCTGTATCCTACAGCAGTGGTTCTCAACCTTTACAGGCCCTGACACCCCAAAATAATCCTATTTGAACTGGGTACCCCCACTCTGACAAGCACTTGGAAATGCATTGAAATTAGTTCCACATCCACAGATAAATTGTGAATCTAGCCTCGAGAGCTTGTAGATCGGCTATTTTCACAATTCTTGTGGGGACCTCCCTGGGGGTTCCGACCCACAGGTTGAGAACCACTGTCCTACAGGATAATCAAGTGAAATTGTAAATATTAAAAAAGAATGGTACTGGAACACTATCAAATTAAATAAAAACTAATAAATTATCTTTGTGAACTCTGCACCATGATTTGATAAAATTGGCATCCCACCTGAAAATGCAATTCTCCAGTTATTTACTGAACAACTTGGAGAGACGGCCAGACTGTTGATGAACAAACACGTATTGCTTGTTGTTTGCTTTAGTCTTGTTAGCTGCTAATGTTTACGAGTACGTATAATGTTAGACCTAGGCATGCAAGGACAGAGGAGAACGCAGCATCTGTTTAGGCTGATTCAGAAGGCTTAAAGGCACATCTGGGATTGTTTTGGACATAATAAATTAGGGTTAATGGAATGGTTAATCTGACTATTATACATCATATTATTGAATACAAATATAGGTCTATTTTACTCCAATATTTACAAACATTTATTATATAAACAGTTAACTATTACACTCCAAGCACATATTGTTTCAAGATAATGTATACGCTGGGGTCAATCTCGAGAAGGAAAGGAGAGAGAGAGAGAGAGAGAGAGAGAGAGAGAGAGAGAGAGAGAGAGAGAATAAAAAGGTCTCTAATAATATATTTTTTCAGACAACTATTAAATATAGCACAGTTACTTCCTCCCCCTACTGTTATAATTATAATCATAAAACATATTTTAATAGCCTGCAGCCTAATTGACTATGCTGGATGTTGCACAATCTGACAGTGGGTTGAATGGCAGCATGAAAGAAGTGTTGAGTATCAGTGACGCATAGAACAATGAGTGTCTGTGTCTATTTGTGAGAACTTAAGGTGGATATGTGTGTGTTTGTAGAGTGTGTGTATTATTGTGACATACTGTGAGTGTGTGTGCTTGTGTGTGAGAGAGATAGAGAAAGAGAGAAAGTGTGAGGTAAGACTCAAGAGGTATAGAGAGATCCTAGGGAATTTCCACTGTTCTGATTGAAAACAAAACCTGATCCCCTTTGAGCATTCAGGTCTGTACAAGATTGTGTTTTAGAAACAATCTAATCTATACAGCTCAGTTTAGGCTAGTTTTATTTGTCTCTGCCAGACCGAAGGTGTGGCCGAGACTTGTTTTCACCCCCGTCCGCCCGTCCGTGTGACAGGTTTGATTCCTGCTCTTCCTGCCCTTGAGCAAGACACTGAACCCTTTCCGGTGTCCTACTACGCCATCATCCAGACTTATGTCACAATCACTTGTCTTTGTGAATCAATGGCATTGAAGTAGAACATGTCTGTTTCGAATTAGTTGTAAAAGGGACCCCAATTTAAACAAGCCAAAGGCTTACTTGTGGTTACTATCCTTTTAGTTGACCTTGTACCAGTGAACTGTACTTATCTGTATTGTCCTGTACCTTTTCCTATGCAAACCTCTAATACAATCTTCAATCAATCAATCAATCAATCAATCTGTTGGCAAGGCTAAGCTTTTCATCATTGTGTTGCTGCCTGGCCCACAATAACCAACCTGGCCTGGCGCAGACCTGTGCTCCAAGGAGCAAATTGTTTCTAGCTTAATCTGTTTTAATCCAGGGAAAATGTACTGAGTACAGATGCTCTTTTAAGGCCAGAGTTAAGCAACTTTAGTCACAAGACTTGTTTCAAAACAACACAACCCCCTAAGAAAGTGTATAGCTTTATGTTTAGTTTTTATAACTTATTTATTACATCATGTGATTTTGGGTGGACATTTAATTCTGACGTGCCTGAAATAATGATGTCTCGTTCAGAAGAGACCCCCGACCTTTAAACTATGCCACATTGCCACAAAGTCAAAGGGAATATCAATAGAATATGGATATTCAACTAAAAGTAAAAGCCTGTTCTTCATACAGATAACTGAATGAATCTGTCACACTCACACATTTAATGTAGCCGTAGGTCGTCCCACAAACCGTAAGCACTAAAAGGCTCAATATTTCCAATCGAACAAAAACAGCAGCAAACAAAGCAGTACGTCACAACATCACGTCCACAAAAAAAAAGCAGTTTCACATGCAGGTTAATCTGATGCGACACGAAAAAAGTAAGTCCTGTGTACTGTTCAAACAGCCGCCATATAGAGACCATGAGCTTAATAACTCCCCTCTAGCTGAACAAACTGAGAGTAAAGCTACCATGTCAATAATTCAATAAGTGTACTTACCTCCAGGAGAAGCGATAAGAACACATCCACCACAGTCACAGACCTGCGTCGACATGAAGTACACTTCAAAGACACACATTCCTCCACACTCTCTTCTCTTCTCTGCTGTCCTGGAGCAGGAGGGGGGGAGAGGCGTTCACGTAAACTGGGATGTTCGTGGTGCAATGAGAGGCTTGTATCTATTCTGCATCTAGCTTAAGGCAAGACCCACATTTTAGAGTGAACATTTTTAACTCAAATCTTTGCTTCTGGTGGTCCAAGACCCCCACCGTCCCAGGAACAAAATATTTTGAGATGGGGGTCCGCGGCCAAATACATGACAACGTTTGACATAGGATTTAGTTTAGAAGACTTTGTAGATAGATGGTTCTCAAACTTGGTCGTGTCAAGGTCAAGGACCCCCAAAAAATGATATGTATGTATTTGACCGCGGACCCCCATCTCCAAATATTTTGTTCCAGGGAATCGGGACGGTCGGGACCCCCAGAACTGCCAGAAGCAAATTATTCAGTTAAAAATGTTCGCTCTGAATTTAGATATTGCCTTAAGCTAGATGCAGAATAAATACCCTGCCAGAGTCTCTGCCCATTGTGCCCAACTGTTGAAATTCGTGTGGTTTCGGCCGTTTCTCTACTTTAATTGGGGAACTTTAGTTCACTAAACTTCGTATCAATTATCGCTGTGTCAGGCTGTCTAAACATTTTTTTGGTATGGTCCCGCCGTCCCGCCCGGGCTTAAAATCAATATGAAATGCTTACGTTTAACTTGCAGGATGGAAAAATCCCGATTTGACAGTGTCATGAAACGCACCTCGGATCTGCTAGTTTACCCTTCCAGGCAATGAATGACGATGTAAACAGACAACTACAGAGAGAGTAGATTCTCTGACATGCTACAAAAGCACACACACAGCGTAATTCTAATTATCTTTAAATAAGCATATTTTTTTGGAATACCTTTGGATGTTAACAAGTTTAATCCTCATTTTCGCTCTGGAACTCGGTTTGTTTACTACTGCGATTAGGCAATGGTGTTTGATGTTTGGCATCGCCAATAGCACCATCTTCTGGCGAATTTATGAAATCGCACACACACACACACACACACACACACACACACACACACACACATGGATAAAGATGTAGCCTTAACTATCAATTTATCATAGGTGTATTTGATAGATTTTTACATTTGCATGTCTAAGTAAAAGTCAGACTCGACAAAATACATCTGACAGTCTTGATCCAAGGCTAATAAAGTTGTTTGGTAATTTGGTTTTAAAGCTGCAATCCACTAAGGCTAAGTGTTCTCTTCCCCAGGATTTTGCAGATGTACTAATTCTATTACTCTACCATACAGATTGAGTTGACAAAGTAATTTTTATTATGATTATTATTATTACCCTTATTATTATTATCACGTAAAGCTCAATTCTCCTTTAGTTTTTTGTATTCAATATAGCCTAATGAGATACATAAAGGTTTCATAATGTAAATAAGTCAAAAGGCTGTCTTGGGTCTCCTTTTAGTTGACCTTGTACCAGTGAACTGTACTGTCATTAAACTGTACCTTTTCCTTTGCAAACTTTAATAAAGTCTTCAATCAATGAAAACGTTTGTGATGTTAATGATAATACAAAATAACAGATTGAATGTGTGCCCTTGGATGTTGGTATACAGATTGTTTTGTAGCCTACTTTGCAAAACAATCTTACTAGTTCTCCATCTCTCAAAATTGAGTGATATCTGACACTAGGCTATAATTAAATAAGCATTGATATGGCATGACCTGAGGAGACAGGGTGGGGGGTTACTTTTCATTGAGCTTCTTAGGCACTCAGACTACACTCTCTGATTTGCCTGGATATTAGACAAGCACAAACACATTCTCACTTTTGGTTGTGTGTACACACGCGCGCGCACGCACGCACGCACGCACGCACGCACGCACGCACTCGCGCACGCACTCACACACACACACACACAACCCTCATGGCTAATCCACCAACGTTCTTGAATTCTCATCACACTTAGAACAGATTAGAATCAAGTTGATCAGGGGTTTTCAAACTGTGTTGACTCAGGGCATAACTCTGCACCCCTAGGGTTCACCAAAAATAGTCGATCTACAAGCTCACAACGTGTTACAACATGACGCTTTTTGAGCTTGTAGATCTGCTATTTTTGGTGAGGAGAGTTGGCTGTAGATGGAAAAAGAACTCATCAAGTACAGTGCAAATCAGGTCAGTTTTACTAAGCATAGTGAAGTGATATATATGCAGTAATATTGATGAATTCCAAATATCATCAAATTATTCTTCCTGGACTGGCATGATCACGGCACCCACTTTGGGAAACCCTGAAGTAGATGATGATAGATCTGTCACTGAAGCAAAGGATCTTAAAGGTGCAGGCCAAACAGGTGGATGGACAAGGTCATTCAATTTAGCAACTACTGTATAAAATAAAATCTTTGTTTTCAAGCAAGTGGAAGACATCCCTCATCTCATCCGTTTGTGGTCACAGTTTACTATCAGAACCGTCACAGGTTGCCCGTTGACGTCCGTCCGTCCACTTTTTTTAATGGTCTATGTATGGGTTTGTAATGTCATCAATATTAAGCCCATATCTAACAGGACTTCATATGGGAATACCCATATATGGAGGCCACATCGGCCACATACCACACTAACAGAATCCATAAATGGCCAAGACAGATGGCCATACAGCCCATATCTGTGTGGCTGGTTCTACAGACAGGATCTCCATGTATGGGTATGATGTCAGATGTCATAGACATCATAGGACCTTCACATAACAAATAACTGACTAAGCATGTTTGGGCTCTCACAGCATATATCCATATACAGTACATGGATCTCCATATATGGGTACCAGGGGTCTCCATATATGGGTAACTGGTCCGATATACATCACTGGCCAGATGGCCAAGAATTGGTGCGACCTTGACTTTTAGGGCGAGGTCGCAATGCGCCCTTATTTCAAGATAATGTCACTTGAATAAATGAAACTACATGACTTGATATAACATTATTATAATATTATAATACAATCTGCTCCAAACTGGCAGATTGTATGACTTTTGTATGGTTGGTCTGTCTGTCTGTAGAATAACAGAGTCCCGTTGTATGCACACACTATTTGTACTGTATTCTTAGCCAAGAGGTTAATTAATTAAATCACCAGATAAGATGGGGTTTCTCAGCAGCGTATTTAGATTTACTGTGGATTAGATGCTCTCAACACAAACTCTTTATAAACCCTATTAAAGCAAACACGGTTCACCTCAAAGACTCACCCTACCTGCCTTGGTTGTTTGTGGGTGTGTGCTTCTTGCCTGCTTGCCCAGAAGAAATCAGACTAGATATTTTTGTTTCTATTTGAATAATGTCCTCTTTTGCACCATTTTTCAACATTTTCATTTTACAAAGGATTATTCATCCAGTGATGTTACTATTTGCAACAAACACGCACTATGGATACTCCTGCATGAAGCAATATTGGATCTAGGTGTGGTATAGTAACTTGTTATTCATGAACTCTTTTTCCTTGCTTTTTTTTACATGAGCAGTTCAATAGGTCTATCTCTACACAGTGAAAGTGTAATTTATTAATGATTAATAATTGACATAACAACGTTGAATTGAATTGAACCTCACTGTTTAGGTGTTGAATTATGCATGACTAATTTATGTGTCCTGTTTTTTTCTTTACACTTATTTACAGTATATTAGAAAAAGAAAACACGATAGTAATGATGTAAGTGTTATTGCTAGCCAATAGGAAAGACGTGGTGGAAATATCTAGTCTGGGTTCAGTTCAGATGTACAGTATTGTGGTTGAAATCAATAAATACCCCTTCATAATCATTGTAGATGCAAAACATTGTAATTTAAACTCTTTTTTTTTGCAGACAAAGGACTTGTCCAGAGAGCCTGAATGACTAAGAGTGCAAGAAAGGTCATTTGAAAGGTCTGACTGTAACTGTGTGAAATAAGATACTATCTTCAGTGACTGTAATTTGGACAAGCAGCAAAAATTATAGTCTACAGCGAGTAGTGACATTTTAAAACCGGATACATTTTTATACAACAGCATCTCTGGCAAAAGATGATCATTTATCCATCAAAATGGCAGGGAGACCAAAGTAACAGTCAAAACGTAGCAGTACTGTGTCTCTTATTTACTCTTAAATGCCTTTAAGCCTTGCAGCAATTCTGTCTCTTCAGGCACTAAATCGATCCAATGATGATAACCATCTATTGTATAACTTTAGCCCTACAAAAATGTTAACCTTAAAACCCTGGCTGTAACCTTAAATGACTGCAACCAAAACCTGTAAGAAAGACTATGCACTTTAATGCCTGTGACACACTCCATCTGTAATCTGAAACAGTAACACTATAACACTAACCCTGAACAACAACAGCCCTCAAATGTACAGCTGATAGCATCTACAGTATAATCCCTCCATGACCTTCCTACACCTGCATCCAGGTACACCTTGGCCCATAACCCTTACAACTTGTTTAAACAGCTGTGATCCTCAATGAGTGTAACCTTGCTTCTGTGACCATAATCCATTTTCAAAAAAACTACACCAGTCTACATCTGCAAGTAGGCTATGCAGCTACAATAACGAATGGTTAGAGAAGGAGATTATTGAAACAGTCAAGACAGTTAGTTAGAAAGACATCAAGTCATTTTGTTATTTAGAAAGACACAAAGGCAAGTGGATAGGTAGGAAGAAAAATAGTTACTGACATTGATTGACTGACAGACTTGACTGACCATGGCTGAAGACTCTAGCCCTCCACTCTGTGTCCAGATCATCGCCATGATTTCAATGGTGTGTTTTGGACTCTTCTCCATTGTCAAGGTAACCAGAACTTTACACCTTGGAGCTGTCGCTGTCTTGCTCAAGGGCTCGACAACAGACTAGTTACTACTAAGAGAGAACAAAAGAAAACATGTTTTCATTCCATATTTACAGCATGATATTCTATAGTTGTTATTCCGCAAAAGATTTCATTAATTCCATTGTTTCATTCATTTCAAGCTCTTATCCTGTGACACGCATTGCATGTCATGGAAAAAACATTTTACAGTGACACTCCCTAGTAGGCTATATAGCTTTATTAAACATAAATCAGGCTATTAAGTTTTCTGCTGAGTAGCCACATGTCTGAAGTATGAGTGGACTGTGTTGTGAACTTGCCGCTCCTCCGCAGGGAGCCTCCTTTGGCTTCTTCAACTGGTGGTTGATCCTGGGAGCGTCCTGCCTGGTGGCTGCAGCCTTCGCCTCCTTCAGGGTCTATGAGGTCTGCGTGGTCCTGGCACAGAGAGAGATGGAGGAGGCACAGCCGTGTCCCTGTGCCTGAGAGAGCTGGAAGCGGCCCAGCGCTGTCCCTGTGCCTGAGAGCTGGAAGAGGACCAGCCCCGTCCCTGACTATGAGAGAGGAGTTATTGATCAAGGAGAGACCGGATGACCTTAAAGGGGAAGACCACCCATTTTCAATATTGAACTGTGTCATTAATATACCTTAGAGGAGTTGTGTGGAAATAGAAAAACAGTTCCCCCTCTTCTGTGTAGCCTAGAACTGGAGGATTGATTTTGGGGTTTGTATTGTAAAGTACAACTTGATGACATCACACATTGTAATTTACAATACAAACCCCAAAATCAATCCTCCAGTTCTAGGCAACACAGAAGGGGGGGAACTTTTTTTCTATTTCCACACAACTCCTCTAAGGTATATTAATGACATAGTTCAATTTTGAAAATGGGTGGTCTTCCCCTTTAAGTTGAATCTGCTGATGTAAAAACATTACATTTGGGATTGTGGCCATAGTATGGCCAACTATGTCATATGAAACCTTTTTGCCAAAAAATAAATTAGCCCTTTTCCACCAGACTAGATTGGGAAATCCCTGTAGGCTACCTAACCTATTAAACCTATGGTCCTGAATGGTCACGGTCTTCTGTGTCTATGTGTTTCTGCTGCTGTGCTGGTAATGGAATATTCAATCATTCATATAATGATACAAACAATGAGGACTTTGGATATTCATTTGGATGATAAAACTATCAAAATACAAATGCAGGTTTGAAATAACAAACTATTCAAACATAAAGTATTGTACTATAAAAAAGACAATTCTACTAAATAATACAATGATTATGGCTATTTTCATTTCAAGTATGAGTACCATTAAAACATTGTATGCCTGAAGGGATAATAAATTGCACCTGGCGATGCGATTCAGGGGGGGAAGGAAGCAGAGAGGGAAATGTCATTGGGGAGACAGACTAGCCTGGGTACCTGTACCACTACCAGCCGGGAGTCTGCTACGCTACGTTCAGTGGATTGGTTTTGTCACGTCAAGTGACAAAACCAATAAATAAACCAAAAGGACAAAGGACTTAATACAGTATATCAATAAAAAAAGCAGAAACATATTATTGTTGAAGAATGGGTTTCATGACAAGATTTTTTAAGGGTAATCTAAAAAGGGACACAAATTGAAATACTCGTTTTATTTTTTAATATATACAGTATGTCAAAAAAACAGTTTTTTAATGGTCACATTCAAAAAAATATTGCCCTGTAATTAAGAACGTATGCATGTTGTAAAAGTGAATTATCTCGCATTAAAAGCTGCAAGGTACTTGGCATGTGTACAGTCCTTCCTTCAGAGACCATGTAGAGACTTCAGCACTAAAACATTCAGCTCTTCGCGTCGCATGTTTACACACTAGTGCATTGGAGGCTGACACATCAATCAGAACCCCCACCTTGACAGAAGGGTATCATTCTGTCCTTTGGAGTAGGTGCATGCATGCTCACGGATCAATTGTGTGTGTGTGTGTGTGTGTGTGTGTGTGTGTGTGTGTGTGTGTGTGTGTGTGTGTGTGTGTGTGTGTGCATTCAGGTTTTTCTCAAACTGCTTTAAACTCCATGTCCATTCGTCTTTGATGGACAGAGTCAAAGTACATTAGACTGCTAGTATGCAGAATAAACTTACATCCATTTCAGAGCATAACTAACTGTAATAGGCCATGTGCACGCTGCACAGCAGCCATATTGGAGAGAAGTTAGGTCTCTACTCACTTAATTCAAATGTGTTACAAATGATACTAATTAAGGCTCTGTTCCATTTCATGTAGCACAGTAGTTCTCAAGAACCAAATAGGGTCCATTTGGTTCCATGTGTACACTCTCAGAGTTCATTTGGAACCCCCAAGGAACCATGAGGGTCCCTGGACCACACTATGAGACCCAGTGGTGTAGCAGAGTGTTTCCAGTGGGCCAACATGCACAATATCAGCACTGTTTGACCAGAATGGAACAGAGCCTTCTTTAGTATTATTGGTAACACCTGTGTGAAGGAAGTGAGAAATGGTTGCTGTGCATATAGCCAATTCTAACAAATCACTTCTCTGTTCTTTTATTATTATTTATTTTACACAATTTTATTATTATTTATTGTATTATTTATTTTACACAATAGAGGGTATGCACGTAACTTCATCATCATAACCAGAAGTTATGCAGGAATAGCCTGGCGGGCCATCCCTCATACTGCGTTCACTCATTCCTCCTTCCCACAGTTTGAGGTCTGGACTTCAGCAGATAGTATGAGAAGTTGGCCCTGATCATTTTCTGATCGGGGCCAATCAGTGACTGTGTTTCAACTGCTGTCCGCACAACAAGTGAAAAGCTTCCCCTGATTGTCCATGTGTAGATGGTGACGTAGATGCTTGCCGCAGCATTTTCAAAACAACATGGCTGCCCTCGATGCAACAAGTGTAATAAGCAATAAGTGAAGCGATTTCAGAGTTGGAATCAATTACAACAATTAAAAAGGAACAGGAGTATGCGCTCATTGGCCGAAAAAACGTGTTTGTTTGCCCTTCTTCCGACTGGCTGAGAGATGTTTCGCTATGCTGATTGGTTAGAGGAGTCTGTCTGTCAAGGCAAGTACTCCAGCCCACTTTTCAAGCTGCCTATAGCCCAAAGTCCAGTCCTTATATTGTGGGAAGGAACGAGTGAGTGAATGCACAGTATGAGGCTGGCTGGCCAGGCTAATGCGGGAGTGCCTACTGAGTGGCAAAAAAAAAAGAAAAGAAAACGTTCTGGCCTTGATAGCCCATACATCCAAACAGAAAATTCCCATCTGATTGCATTAAACAACGTTAAACAACTCACTTTGCCACTCAATTTAACATTCACTTTATGCATGCGCATACCCTCTATAACTCCTTCCTTTATTTGCACAATATCAAATCAAAAGGCGTGTGTGTGGGGCACATGGGGGGGGGGGGGGGGGGGTGTAGCAGCATCAATTCAGAAGGTGCTCTGGTGGAGACACTGGCAGCCACAGCCGGCGGGACACTCGTCCTGGCAGCGGAACCACTCCATCATGTGGGCAGTGTGGCCGCCGTGGCCGCAGCTCAGACAGAAGTTGGAGGAGCCGCGCACGGCCACGTGGCAGATGGCGCACTGGAAGGTCAGCCGCTTGCACACCGCACACTGGGTCCCCCGCGCCTGGCTGCGGCAGTGGCAGCAGTACAGCCCAAACTCTGACCATGGGATATACAGACATGGTCACAGTCAGGTCACATCATCACTTCACATAGTTTTATTAGCATTTACCGTAGCACTTGCCTTCCTCGACGACCTTACATGTCATTTAGAAAGCCTTTTTATTATAGACTAATCTCAGGCCATTTTCGACTTGGCATCCTATCGCACGTCGAAGCTATAGTGTGTATAGCTTCGATGTACATATCCTATTGTAAATCGTTTTGGATTAAGAGGGTCTGCTAAATACCTAAATTGTCAATTGTATTTGATAGATTATTGCTTGGACAGGACAGTGTGTGGGGTACATGTAGGGGTGTAACTAACGATTGTTTCCAAAAACGACTTATTTGTCAACCTTTATTTCAGATTATTTATTAAACTATCTACTGTTATGTGATTAATTTAGACCCGTGGTTAATTAATTTGGACCTCAAAGTGGGATCATTGAGGAGATTCCAGAGGGTCCCCAGCAAGATTAATTCATATAGCATTCAAAGCAGTTGAACCACTTTAACCCCATTTTATACTTAGACAGTCTATTAGAAAATAACTGATCTACAAGCTCACAACGAGTCACTATGCAACTTGTAGATCTGCTATTTTCAATCGATTTCGTTTAAAGTTTCAACACAAAATCTCTCTTATGGGGGTCCATGGCACAAAATCTTTTCAGATACATATCAGTTTGGGGGCCTTGATGTGAGAATTGAGAACCAATGACGATGGTACAATGATGGTAAAACCAGGTAATGAAGTACAAAATGATGGTACATTTCTACGAGAATCTCCATGAACTCACCAACGCCCTTGTGGGGTTCAGGAGGGCAGGAGGCGAACTTGAGCACGTCTGCCCGCTTGTCCTTGAGTCCCCAACGGTGGAGAATCTCTCCGTAGCACTTCTTAAAGTCATCAAACTGTAACGTATTGGCAGGGTCCAACAGCCTGGTGACAGCAAAACAAAACAAAATGATAAAGAGTCATTTGTGAAATGGAAGGCTGGTCAATGTCAAGTGAACAAATTTGAAAATTGGCTATTTGTCTGACTTTGTGATGGACACAATCTCATCCCACAGATGATCTAATATCTGACGTAATGTTTGAATATGTATTGCGCAGCTAATGTTGCTGTCTGGTCAGTTATTTCAATTGCTTTATTCCAGATTATTTGCCAGTGAAAGCCACAGTGCTATTATCTTTTATAATGTACATAGAGCTCATTGCTTGCAATATTGACGCATTAATGCAACTGTGCCATTAAAGTTATACTGTACATCTCGAGAATATGAAATCTGCTAGGAGTCTCTTTAATAACAACCCCATCATTTATAATACTTTAAAGGTGTGGTTCATTACACAGAAATGGAGTGGAGGTCTGACCCAACCTCTTTACTGAGTCCATTTCAAAGTAAGCCAGGCAACCAACCTACAAATCCATGACCGTTTTTTACAATGTGCCAGGCTCATGTGTTGAATGCACAGAATGTCACAAAGACATGGCAAAATGAACTAGAAGCAGTGCTCTTCCGAACACAGGTCTCCGCCAGGTCAGGTAGGTTATTGTGGCCTCCTGGTGGCGTTATAATAGGCCAATGTGAAAAGGGTGCCATGTGTTCTTGGGCCTTCCACAGCAATCCAACGCTGCATGCATGATTTGAGGCATTTTGTTCCAAATATGTGATTAGCAAAAGTTGACCTGCTGGTGGTGATATAACAGACCAATTTGAAAAGGGTGGCATTTGTTCCTTGACCTAGTGGGAATGTGCGTGCAAAATCTCACGCAAATTGCAAGCTGCGTTCCTGATTTGAGCCAGCCTGGACCAATCCTGGAAACTTTGAAATCCAATGTTAGCCAATCAGGATAGAATACGAAATATCTGACAAATCCATCTTGATCACATGACTATGTGATCTGTGTACCGATTTCAAACTATATCTGCTTTTTAGAAATAGCAGATATACAAGCTCACGCTTGTACATTTGCTATTTTTGGACATTTTTGAAAGTGTGAGAACTACTGATTTAGGCGGCTTCCAGGCGAAAACAAATTTGGGTGATTCCGCACCGTTCTTTATTGTTTAGGCCTTTCTGCCACACGGAGACAGCGCACATCTTTGAAACCGGCTACCAGAGTGAATCGATCTGAAGACGGTGCCGTCACGTCTCCGTGTGTACAGCCAAATACACATAATTCCTGAAGCTATGACGTTGCAGCACAACCTCTCCCTAACCGCATGTGCCGAGTAGCGTTGTGACGGTTTCCGGTTTTACCAGTTCGATCCGGTTTACTTGATGATACCGGTTCAGTTTATGAATACCGACTAAACAGAGTTGAAAAAATAAAAAATAAAAAAGTATCCAATTAAAATATATCTTACAAATGTAAAAGTATGCTGTCGGCGTCACGTGTATTTTCCGACAGCATTAAATTCATTCTGTATTGTATTTATTATGTTTGTGAATATACTGAGTGAGTCTAGGAGCGCATTCTGCTACTGTTGACACAGCTCACTGCTCGGAGTTTAGTGCTGCTGCGACAGGGACCCGCCTCTTTATCTGCGCCCCCAAGTGGTCAACATTGACCACACCGAACCGGTGTAAAAAAAATCAAACCGTCACATGACTAGTGCCGAGCCCCCCTCCCCTCCCAACAACATCAAACATGTTGTGTTTGTGCTACTGAGTGCAATAGAGCTTTTACAGCAAACTGTACTCCTTCCTCCCTCCCACAGCACCTCCATCAGCAACAAGTGGACATGCAAAAAAATAACATAACTTCTCTCTTTTTGGTGCTTTGTGGCAGTTTTACACTCACAGGCCGTGAGGCCGGGCATATGTACTACAGCATTTTCAGTGGTTTTGTTGCGTTCTCAGTGGATTCATGTGGACACTTGCATTTCTTGAGACGATTCCGTTTGGAAACGTTTTGGAAATTACTCAGTGTATCGTCTTTGTGTATATGAGGCCTTAGAAGGCATTTGTAGAACGGGCCTCAGGTCTTAATGGGTTAACAACACTTAGGTGTGTAGCAGACATCCAACATCACCTCTTGTTCATGTCATGCTGTTCCCGCTCTCGTTCTCTTGGGTCTGCGTACATCTGGTTGGCATAGCGATAGTCGTCGGGAGAGGATTCTCCCCAGGGGGGCGCGTGGTCCGACTCTCGACCTGTTGAGGAAAACAGTTTTCAGTTATCTGACAGGTGTGTACATTAAACCAGTGGTTCTCAACCTTTTCAGGCTGCGACCTCCTAAATAGTCATATTTGAACTGGGGACCCCACTACCCTGACGAGCACTGAGAGTTGAAGCATTACATTTTGTATAATACGGTTCTATTGTTCTATTGCAGATCTACATGCTCACAACGCCTTGTAGATCGACTATTTTCACAATTTCTGCCTCTAATATTTGACAATTTGGCCAATGTTTCATTTGTCATTTTAGAGGTATTAAAAAGTCCTTCAATTGTCACTTTAGTAATGTGCAGTTACTCTCTATACACTTCCACTTTATGTTGGTTTGTTTACTGTTGAGAGAGAAAACAATGTTGCACATTAAGTTAATCATCTGGGGACCCACCAAAATAATTTGGAGACTCCCCCCCTGGGGGTCCCGACCCACAGGTTGAGAACCACTGCATTAAATCAATGACACAAAAAACAAAATCCCACACATTCATTTGGGGGATGATAAGCAGGGAGGTTGCATATTTTGTTGCACAGCCTGTGCACGGAGAAACCAACGGTAGGTGCTGTGGATGGACAGCGGTGAGTGGTCAAATCTCAATGTATCAAAATGTATAAAAGACAATCAATCACCACCGCAGCCACAATCTGTTCATGCCAGTACTACACCAGCGGGGCAAGCTCTACCGCAGTATCAAGAGCCTGAACGCCTGACTCCTGAACAGTTTCTACCCGGCGACCATCAGACAAGTTCAACAAGTCATGAATACCTTGGATTACTTCCCTTATGTAGATTACATTCAAACTTCCTTACCCAGATTCTACCAGACGTGGTTTCACCAAAGGTGCATTCAACTATGTGAATTATGTTGGTTTTATCTTTCCTCTTGCACAAACTGGTCTATTGAAAAGCACCTTAAGAGCACTCAGCACTGTACCTGCTGCTAATTTGTTTTAGTTGTTTTACCCCGCCTCATGCTGGTTTGTCATGTACACATCATGCAAATGTTTCAAAAAGAACATGCACTGTTTTATGCTAATGTTCAAAACATAATTTACATACCTGCTGTCAAATAAGCTATGTTTATACTGTACAGTATGTGTCTCTTTTTTTGATTATTTAACTTGCTTCTATCCCATTTCTTTCTTTTCTATTCTGCTCTCACTCTACCTCTATCTTCTCATGGAATACTACAAACTCATGCCAGCGTGCACAAAACAAATCTTCTTCGATAAAGATGATGATTCAGCGATACAGAATCAGATCACTAGCTAATACTAAACACTTTAAAAATCACACCCGTGTGAAGTGGAGCTGTGTGTGTGTGTGTGTGTGTGTGTGTGTGTGTGTGTGTGTGTGTAGATCATGTGTACCGATTTTTGTGACATTTGAAGAAAATATGTAGGAAAAGGAGCAAAAAGTGTGTTTTGGAGAAAATTCAAGATGGCGGAAAATCTATCCTGGGCGTGGCCTATATGGGGAGATGCGTCTTGACCCAAGGAATCCAGGGAAAAAAGAATTTTAATTTTCCGATCCACGGTTCAAGAGTTACGGGGCAAAACGTAAAGTGGGCCGTTATAGCGCCACCATGAGGCCGAGTGATGTAATTATTTTTCGATTCATTCTTAAAATCATTATGAATCTCCTCTCCGAGGTTTGAAACTGTAGCTCCTATGGTTTACTTGCATTGTCCCATTATAAGTCAATGGGGACAATTAAGCGTCGTTTTTTGCCGATTACGTCGGCATGGTAAGGCGGATCGGAACGAAAGGTAATAGAACACCATTCCCGGCCGAGCCGCACATTTTGATGTATATATTGCGCGAGTGGCGTAAATGGTGCGGCACTAGTTACGCGCCGAAGTCAGGCTACATACACACACACACACACACACACAGACACACAGACCCACACAGCCACGTATAGGGAGCCTGTGTTTCACACAGCTCCAAAAATGATAAAACCAGAATAACAGGATTAACAAATCTAGATTAAAATATCAGATGTTGAAGCTACAATCCTACAAAGTGGTGGTGTCCTCTCCCGACGGAGAATGGTAATCGCAGCTGTAACACCCGACCTGGGGATTCAAACCCTGGTCTCCCACATGGGAAACCAAACCGGGGAAGAATTCACCAGTGAGGAGACACTGGAGTTTATCAGGGCGTGAAGGAACCAAAACACAGGGTGGAAAACAGCGACCTTTCGACCGAGTTGCTCCATACTGAATGCTGTGTACCAACAAAGGCAAAGCACGCCAGCAACAGACCTTCGTTGTTCTTCGTCAACTCACCAGACTCTCAGGGCTTCCCAGCGGGACTATACCGTTTCCTTTGACGGGGAGCTTTCCTTACAGACAGTGATGTTAATCTATCAACCACGTGAACCTTAGTGTCCCTATTCTGGGGCAAACATTCAGCTAAAATAGCCGATCTACAAGCTCACAACGCGTCACCACTGTCTTCGGTGAAGAGATTTGGTGTAAAAGGAGAAACAGGAGAGGACCAAGTACAGAACCCTGGGGGACCCGGTCAACTAAGTATATACAGTAAGACTGTAGCTTTAAATGGTTAAATTGTCTATGTGAATAAATGGTTATGGGTACAGGATGTGATACAGTATGTGACAAACAAATTGTCCCCCGGCATTCATTGTTGCCCTCAAAACCAACGAAGGACTGGCATATTAGCCGGAGCCATACCTACGTAGGTTCCATGCCAAATGATTTTCTTTCAGTGTGGGCTGATGCTATCTTACCGACATTCCAGGTTGTTGAGTCTGACGTACTAGAACAGGAACCCGAGGTCACAGAACTGGAGTAGCTGGGCTGAAAGAACCAAGCAAAATATATAAATAATTATGGTATATCTTTTTGGGGTTTTATGCCTTTATTGATAGGGATAGACAGTAGGCAGACAGAAAATGGGGGAGAGAGATGGGGAGTGACATGCAGCAAAGGCCGTCAGGATCAGGACTCTAACCTGGGCCACGCTGTGAGGCTACACAGAGCACAGGTGCCTGGACCGCTTTGCCAGCGGCCCAGGTCAAGCAAAATATAATTAAGTCAATCACATCATCTAAGTGAGCTATAACTCATACACCGTCGTTTAACAAAAGATTGACTGTCGGGGTTGTCTGCCACATTGTCCTTACCTTTTAACGTGGGCGCGTGCGTGCACATCGCGCATGTCCTGTGCACGGATCATGCACCAGGCGTGTGTACACCCGATCACAGCTTTCAAATAAAAAAATCCCATTGAAAAAAGACGCTTCCATCGCCAAGCTCCCTCTACTACTGTTTAAATGATAGCTAACGGTAGCTGCGCTTTGGTCCCGCCCCCAACCGGATACAAAAACCATATCCGGCGGAAACCGGATATACAACCGGAAGCACTTTTACGCGGGCCAGGCAGGGAGAGAACATAGGGATTTTCTCGGGATTATTGGGTGAGGCAGTAAATGAGTTAAGTGAGCTTGTACTGTCGATCACTTTTGATCAACATTTCTCTGTCTATAATTATGCCTCAAGCAGGGACTACATGTCTAAAGTGGCAAACAAGTCAAAGAGAAGTAAGCAATTTACCCCGAGTGAGAGGACATTATGCTCTGATAATGTCCTGTGTGAGGGGGTGATCGGACGAGGCGAAGCCGAGTCCGATAACACCCTCACACAGGACATTATCAGAGCATAATGTCCGACCCCGAGTGGTAAATAGCTTTTCTACCACTTTTTCCCTTATACATGAAAGAAAACACATAGTTGTAACTTGCAAGGATCTTAAGTTACAATCATTATTGCCTATAAAACTTCCGCGAGACAGCAGATAGTTCCACCAACAACATCTTCTACTCACCAACAGATGGCGCCAACTCCATACTAATCCATGCGTCTAGCTTACAGCTAAGCTAACGTCAGTTAGAAGTACCGTTCCGGCCGTAAATAGAGGCTGTTCGCTTCCAGAAAGGCATAGGTTCAGAGAAAAGGGGCTTTAAAGTTGGCGGATTGCATTGGATCCAAATAAATCGGCGACTATAGCATGCACGTTAGTAAACATAGGACCGTTGCCACGGTCATTTGTTGGTTGGGGGAAAGGTGTTCCGACTACCTCCTGAAGTCCCCGGATGTACACTGAGGCGCATTGATCTCGGACAAGTCCTCACACAACTTTGCGGCAGTTGTTCTGTCATAACCTCCGGAATTTAGCCAATCAGAATCCAGTATTTGAACACGTGACTCGAAAAAGTGGTAGAAGATAAGACGTACGTAGCGTGAGTGGTGAGAAGAAAAGCCTGAAGGCCGGGGGGGAATGTGTCCATAGAGGGAGTAGTAGTCCTGAGGCGAGCCCTGGGCCTTGAACACACAACACAACATGGCCAGGGTCTGAACATCACTCATCTGGCTGTAGTGGTCCAAACTGTTAACAAAGAACCATGAATATAAGACAGTGAGTTATATGTACAGCTGTTAGTTAGTTACGTTCAGCCACGTGCACACATAGACATCAAAGGGGGCTTGAGCCCCTGCCCTTTTATCAGTCTGTAAAAAGTGCCCTCTCCTGACCATGAATGCAGTTTTTACTATGGTGAAAGAAACACAAATGCCCTCTTTCAATGCCATACCTGAAGGCATCATTCAAGAGAATTGTCTTGTCCAAACTCTCCTGAACTAGAATGCGGCATCTTATGTTGAAAGAATTGTCCTCTCTGTGTAGAAATCAAGCATCGGAAATAGCCGACTGCTATTTTCACCAAAAGTGCCCCTTTATAAATTTCTAACATTCTCTGCACGTCCCTGGTTACTTTATTGAAACAATAAACATTGGGTTCAAGAGCAATAATCAAACATCCATTGATAAAAACATCAGTACATCATGCCAAACAACAGAAATCTTTGAAAAATCATCATTAAGTCTTTGGAAAGTCTTTTTCAAATCTTATAGTGTGAGAGCGTAGTCTTAAAGAAATCTTTCCAGTGCTCAATTGAAAAAGGTACCTTATTTCACTGTATGTGGGAGTGTCCTAAGATACAAATATTTTGGAATGAAGTCATAAAGTGTCTGTCAGGAATCTTTAAAATTACCATCCCACTAAATGCCAAGCTCTGTATACTTGGAATTCACCCAAGGAACTTTATACATTCAGCAAAGCAAATTAAAATGTTTGACTTTGGTCTTCTTCAAGCTAGAAGAGCTGTGGCATTATGTTGGAAAAGTGTTGAAGCCCCAACATTGAGGATGTGGCATCGGGAACTCATGAATTCCATCGGGGTTGGAGAGATTGACATATAAAGTTAGGGGCAGAGATGTATATGAATACCATGGAAATAACTACCTAATGTAATAACAATGTATGGTTGAAGAAGATCTTTGTGGGCAATGTATGGGAATTATGTATTATTATTGATATTACTACTCTAGATAGGCATGTGCAGGTGGTATGTGTGTGAATGTGAATGTCTTTGTCTTTGTGTATTGTATGTAAAAAAAATATATACCGGTATATAAAAAAAAAAAGAAATCTTTCCAAATCTTTCCCAAATGTTTTCAAAGTTGTTAGATGTAAGAGGGCCTTATGGGAGATGAGTCGAGTGTCAGATGAGAAACGAATAACATATCTTGTCCTAGTAACAGAATAAGCTTGCTTTATGATATGATCTTATGATATTTTGTGGGATTGTTCATGTCACTAAAGGCTTCAAATTGTTTATTCTGGGCTTTATGCTGTTTAAGTATTGTTCATGTACTAGTAACCCATTAAAACTCGGAAAGCATAGGTCATTTTATATTATTATTATATTATTATTATTATTTTTTTATGTTTTGGGGCTTTTATGCCTTTATTGGTAGGACAGTAGGCTGACAGGAAATGGGGAGAGAGAGAGATGGGGAGTGACATGCAGCAAAGTTGGTCGGGGCCCGGGAATCGAACCAGCGACATGCTGTCAGGCTACACCGAGCCTATGTGGTATGCCCCTGGACCGGTAGGCCAGCCCTAGGTCATTTTAGATTTTAACCACCATTATTCTACACTTTGGCTATAAAAATAGCATATAAGGTCATATGAGCTTGTAGATCTGGTATTTTTGAAAAATCTTTGGATATATAGTATATATTTTTAAAGCAAACTGTTTTTACTCAGATCTTTGATTCTGGGGGTCCCTGGAACAAAATATTTTGAGATGGAGGTCCGTGGCCAAATACATATCAATTTCTGGGGTTCTTGACATGAAAAGGTTTGAGCACCACTGTTAGGATTTAGAAGACACTTTTTAGAATCTGCCTCAGGTCTTCTAATAAATAAAAGTGAACGTGCTGTACTGCTACTCACAGAGTCTCCAGTAGGGAGCGTCCAAAGGGGTGTCGGGCCCAGGGAGTGTCAGTGTCCGGGTCCGAGTCTGGACTCAGGTCTAGACAGGTAGCGGCACCTGCCAGGGCCCAAACCTACGTACACACACACACACACACACACACACACACACACACACACACACACACACACACACACACACGTGTTAATCTATCTATTTGTACACTCAGTGTTAAATTGAATTGAAGCTAAAACAGAGTATTTATCTAGGTACAACAGAAATGTTGTGGTGTGTCAGACCTTGGCCACGTCCCTGCGGCCCACGGTGAGAGACGCTGCAGCGTTCTTTTGACACGTGTCTTGGATGTCGTTCACATTCAGACTGAAGACGAAGACATAACATGAGCATTAAGGCCCTGACACAATTAAAGCGTCAGCCGTTTGTGTCATCAAACAAAATGTTTAAGGTCTCATGACATCAAATGTTCATTCATTCATAACCTTTATTTAAACTCAGAGTATAATTGAGGGTCAGACCCTCATTTGGAATATAGCCGAGATACAATACAATAAAATAATCAACAGCTTTATACATTTACATAGAGCAATATTAAAATATAGATCAGAGGACAGAATACAAGAAAGAGACTAAAAGAGATAAAAGCAGTTACAATCTTTACAATCTAAAAAAAAAAAAAAAAAAGAAAAGGCTCAGAAAAGCCCCCACATCTCTCCTCCCCTCTCTTTCTCCCCCAGTGGGAGCGCAGCAGATTTACTGGCAAAATCGCCTCAACAGCGACACCCGCAGGCAAAACATATTGTTCTGAAAAGACATCAGAAGTTCAGAACACAGAGAGAGAGAGGGGGAAAAAACTACAATGGCTCACTGGAGTGGATTTTTCAGTTAAACCCTTGTAATACTCGTTTGAAGAATCACAATAAAGACGTATATGTTTTTTATGAAGCCACCACTCACATATAGCTCTCTCCCAGTGCTTTGTGGACGGGAAGCAGACATGAAATCTCTTGGATGATGACCTTCCCGGCCAGCTTGATGGGCCTGTTGCCGTAGTCCGTCCCCTTGGTCTTGTACCGCCGTGATTTCTGCGGGACAGAGAGGAGGGGACAGAGATGGGGGGACCCGGAGGGACGTAGCACCACACAATTAAATGTGGTCTGGATGACAAATTGTTGCCTGTGCATGAATTAACTGCGTCTTGACTGCAGACCCGACAAAAGGTCAAATAAAACAGTTTATGAAAACAAAAGAAATAAGGGGAAATTGAATGTCCGACTGCTCTTACAAGCCCAAAACCTCCCCTTTATGTTTTTGCATTATATACAGTAGTGTTAGTTGACTGTTAACGGTGGCAGAAGACGAGAAGGAAAAAGGGAAAGCTATCAGATGTTTCAGGTGACAGCGTGGCTTAGAGTTACTGCAGTGCCATCGATTGCATACAGGCGGGAAAGAATGTGGATTCCAAAAAGACTGAACTACCCAGATGAGATGAGGAGAAGAAAAGAGTTGGAGAAAGAGAGAGACAAAGAGAGAACGAGAAAAAGGGGGTAGGCCTGTCACAATTATTACATAATAATCGTATAACAGCAATAATTTGACATAATCGCAATAATTTGACATAATCACAATTATTTTGTCATAGTCATCATAATCGTTTCCATATTGAAAAATGTTATATATAATTTTAAAAAAAATGGTGGAAATAGCAGTTCGGCCATTTCCACTATCAATGTATATCAAAGTATAAAGTTGTCAAATATGTCAGTCCTTTCTTTGTATATTTAGGTTATGTGTCATATCTGCAATGTGCAACTTCTAAGCCTAAAAGCCAAGCAGACATGTAATTGTCAACAACAAAAACACAATGAAAAAAATCTATTAATTAATCGCAATTATTTGAGTGACAATTAATCGTCATGTAAAATGTCATAATCGTGACAGCTCTAACAGGAGGGGGGGAGAGAGAGAGAGAGAGAGAGCGAGAGAGAGAGAGAGAGAGAGAGAGAGAGAGAGAGAGATATGAGTACCGGGAAGTCATGAATGGTCTGCACAGACCAGCGGCGAGAGGCAGACATTAGTGGCTTCTGATTGGAGGAGGAGGAGCGGTGGGTGGGAAGGAGGAGGTGACCAACAGCAAGCGGCGTAGGGATACAAGACATGTGATTGGGTGGGACAGGTCAAACACCGAAACGACAAACAAACAACAACAACAACAACAACAAAAAGAAGAGCTAATCAGGAAGACAGCTAAGACACAGAGATGGGGAATGTGTACAACACACAAACAGCTCTGTTAATACAAAGAGAGAGATGGCATCAACAGAACCAACAGGCAGGAGAAGTCACTCACTGAATCATTTCCTCATGTTTCCCGTCTTAACCCTGGAATTGTGTCACTCTAGATTTGAACCACTTTAACCATTATTTTATGCTTTAACTATCAAAAAATAGCAGATATACAAGCTCACAGCGTGGCACCGAGTGCTGCGCTGCGAGCTTATAGATCTGCTATTTTTGACATGAAAAAGTTTGAGAACCGGGGTTTGAGAATCGGATCAAAATATTCAAAGTCTCAAAGACTGTTCACGAAAATAGCCGATCTACAAGCTTGCAGCGAGGCATCGAGTGCCGCGCTGTGAGCTTGTATATCTGCTATTATTTTATAGCTACTGTAAAGCATAAAAGAATGGTTAAAGTAATAAATAATGCGTTCCCATACTGCTAGTATGGCTTATGTTTGTCCCATACTTGACTATAGCCCCTTTCTCACTTAAGCAATAAATCCATTGGCAATGTTACATATTGGTGTACATAATGTTACATATTGGTGTAACATTGTGCGAACAGGAGACAGTGTCAATCTTCATATAGAGTAAATTAATTTCACTTTCACTACTTTCACAAGCTAGCATTTTCCTGGTTTTACAGACAAGAAGCTGGTGACAACTGTCTCAGTTGACAGTTTCCAAGTGGGGAAAGAAATCGTCTTGGTCTGACCGAGTCCTGGGGAGGATTGCTGTTCATCCCAAACCCAGATGTTATCATCCCCATTCCCCAGTCTCGTGGGTTTTAGAGAACTCTCATGTGAGCATTACACACTGTATCGCTGACAGTCATCTAATGTTGGGATTACAGACAGCAGTAAGTATACAAAACTTCTCCGTAAAGAAGGCCAATTCACCCTTTGTCAAGTCCCGCCCGTTGTCCAGCCCTTCTTCACACCCATTGGCTGCTGTGTCTTGGTGGGACATTCGTTGGGACACTCCATCCACTACCACTTTAATTCAGTTGCTTCGTATTGTTATTCTGTGTGTTCAATTCTAATTTCAAATTTGGTTTCAGTAAAATGGAGCTGCTCAGTGGCAGTATAGTGACTCAGCACGTTTTTAAATGTTTTAATTTCTCCAAAAATTATGTTTTAGCAAATTCAACATAAAAAAGGCGGAACCAGGGCGGGACAAGGCAGATAGAGCCTGCTGGTTGGTCAGTCAGGGACCAACCAGCAGGCTAACAAAGGGTGAATTGTGTGAATGACTATCCATAGCCGTTGCTAGATATTTCTCTATACAGCAAGTGTTATGGATTCGATGTGGGAAGGGGTCCAGACCATATACTGCCGGCCATTTTACAAAGCATTCTGTGGTCTGTTCAATTTTTGAGGATGCCATTGCATTCATTTCACTATGGTATTGCTTGGGATAGGTTACAACTTTATTGTAACACATGAAATTATTTTGTTTCTTATCATCATGTTTTAATGCTTTTTAAAGTGCCAATTGATTTGAAAAGTCCTAGAGAAAGTTGATTTACAAACAAAATTCAAACATCCATTAACCAACAACGAGTACAAGAACGCTCACCCCAAAACACGCTCGCTCCAGGGCAAATCGGGCGACCTTAGTTGGAACGGTCGTCACCAGGTATTCCTATACGTAACCTCAGTGAAACTACGCCTAAAACCTAACCTTATTCCTAAACTTAACCTCAGTAAAAAAAAATGGCTAAACTAAGGCTGGGCGATATTAGGAAAACCTTCGATATTCGATAACGTTGTTGAATACCTCGATATCAATACTCAAGATATATGTGCTACGTGCATGCATAGCGTATCTGTTAATTAATTTATGTTGATACCTCGGTGAAGGTACATTTTCGATATATTGCCGAACCTAAACCTAACCTTATTCCTGGGAAAACCACCCATTTTCAATATTGAACTATGTCATTAATATACTTTGGCGGAGTTGTGTGGAAATACAAATAAAGTCCCCCCCTTCTGTGTTTCCTAGAACTGGAGGATTGTTTTTTATTGTAAATCACACCGGTGTGATGTCATCACGGTGTGGTTTACAATAAAGTAAAACGATGCCTAACTCGAAACTAATTAATTTCTAACCTTAACCTCAGTAAAACAAATACAACATTACAAGAACCACTGGGGGTGAGCGTGTTTTGGGCCGAGCTTTCCGGTTACCCCAGAAACGTATTTAGCGAACATTAGCTCAGTTATTCGGTTAGATCGGGCGACATTTTCAATGACTTCGGAGAAAATATCAACAGCATTTGTTGAGAAAATATCAACAAATGCAATCGCAGTAATAACCTTGTCATTCGTCTACAAAATGTAGAAATCAGCCTCTTCACTTTTGTGTTGAAATATGTTGTGTGTGTGTGTGTGTGTGTGTGTGTGTGTGTGTGTGTGTGTGTGTGTGTGTACGTGTGTGGGGGGGGGGGGGGGGGGGGAGAAGGATATCAAATGGAACACAACTACGTTGAAGACTAATAATCATTGTGTGTATTGTATATATCCCTGCACTGTCTGCATTGAGTAACCTCGATACATGAAAAATGTTTTGCTCATTTCAATTGTACATATTTTGTTTTGATTGTATCGTATTGATTGATCATATTGTATTGTGTACACTTCTGCTTTGGCAATCTAAACGCATGTTTTCTCATGCCAATAAAGCCCTTTGAATCGAACTGAAAATTGAATTGTTTGTTGTGTGTGTTTCTCACCCGTTCCTTGTAGTAGAAGGAGGAGATGGAGACGGTGTCCTTGTCAGAGCGCGTGGGGCTGCCGCTGTACAGCCTGAGGCTGGTCTGAGACTCCGTTCTCATCTTCATGGGAGTCAGTACACTACTGTGGTAGGCAGACAGTGCAGATAGGGACCTAGACCACACAAACACATAGGAGTCAGTACACCACTGTGGTAGGCAGACAGTGCAGATAGGGACCTAGACCACACAAACACATAGGAGTCAGTACACTGTGGTAGGCAGACACATAGGAGTCAGTACACCACTGTGGTAGGCACCCCTAGTGATGCTTTTCAATGTCAGGTGAAAAGAAGATGGTGACGGCTCTGGTACCGGAGGTGACCCGTAGCTATCTGTACCCTCCCAATGACTACTGTGGGCAGGGATAGATCACACGTAGAGAAGTAAGGTATTGGGAATTGGCTTAATTACTAAATTGGGAATATGAAGGGGAGTGGAGAAAACATTTTCTATTTTATTTTCATGTCTTGGTGGGCCTTTTTTCTCTCTACCTGTCTTTCTACTTTTTCTATACAATGATAGTCCTCAGATCTCATGCTATCTTTGTGTCAATAAGGATTTGGGGTGTCAATGTATACCTGCCCGGAACTGTGACATTGAGATTTCAATACAAAGATCTGAAAAGAAAGGAGAAATAAAGAAGTACACCACTGTGGTAGTGGTAGGCGGACAGGGACACCACACAGAAACACACGCAGTGGTGGAAAAAGTACTCAAAATTTTTACTTAAGTAAAAGTATCAACACGGCAATGTAGAAATACTCTGTTATAAGTAAAAGTTCAGAATTGAAAATGTATTTGAGTAAAAGTACAAACATATTGGCATCAAAATATACTGAAACCACCAAGTACAAAGTACAAAATGTCTGAAAATAGCCTAATTTTCAAGTACAGTAAGTTTAAGTAAATGTACTTATTTAATTACTTTACACCACTCAACACGGACACACATGAATGTACACACAAGACCAACACAATGGTTTTTGCAAACTTCTGGGGACTGAAATTTGATCCATATCTCCTTGACCCAACCCTAACTGATCTATCCTAACTTTATCTCCTTGACCCAACCCTAACTGATCTAACCTAACTTTATCTCCTTGACCCAACCCTAACTGATCTAACCTAACTTTATCTCCTTGACCCAACCCTAACTGATCTAACCTAACTTTATCTCCTTGACCCAACCCTAACTGATCTAACCTAACTTTATCTCCTTGACCCAACCCTAACTGATCTAACCTAACTTTATGAAACTGTTGAAAAACATGTTTTTCACACTATTAGGGCATGTCATAATAATGGATATAATTAACGACGGATGCAAAAAAGAAAAGTCAAACATAATCGTCAAACATAAACGTAATGCGTGATTACAACATCAGGTCCAAACCAATTTCATCCATTACAATCATGATATCACAATATTAAAGTCGCAAAAAAACATTTCAGCTTGACTTTCAATCAAATTTGGGACACCAATTCTGGACATGCCGTCCCCAATCAACTGGTTTTATGTCCAAATGGGTTGGATTACCTACAGTATATCAAGTCTCCGTAACTAGATTTGTATACTATACTGAATTTTAATTATACTATCATTTATAGTCAAGGGGTTAACATCCTGTAAAAAAACTGTAGTTTTCACCTGGGTGTGGGCTCAGTGGTAGGGACAGAGCGGTGCATGGTCATGGGTCTTGTGAAGTAGACCAGGCAGCCGGTACCACAGAAGCGGGCCCCTGACGTCCTGGGAAAGGGGATGTTGGCATCCTGGTGGGAAAAATAAGCAAACATGAACTTCGATAATAAAAGCTAACTTGGACACGTGGAGATTGGGTTATTGTGACGCTAAAAGAAGGACAATTCACTACATTCTGTTACCTGGCCTCTTTATTTGACCCATATTCAAAGAAAGTTGACTTGAATACTGATGCTTGTTTTCTGATTCATACAGTTTGCACACATTCACAGCTGGAGGGGACCAATAGTGTACAGTACTTCTACTGTGGACCACTGAGCAGCTCCTCCCAGGTTAGGTGCCTTGCTCAAGGACATCTTGTTTAGAGTTCTCAAATTCTGCTCGAACCCGACCATACCCGAACCCAACCCGACATTTAGGGTAGGGTAGGGCCTAAAATGTATTCTAATTAGTCGGGCCGGGTAGGGCTTCGGGCTAAATGAAAAAAGAAAAGATACAATTTTTATTATTTTATTACTTTTACTCTGTGATAGATTTCTCAAATTCTACCCAAACCCGACACAACGTTTTCGGGCCGGGTAGGGCCTAAAATATATGCTAAGTAGTCGGCCTTGGGCAGGCCCAGTTGTGCCCAGTTAGGGCCGTGCCTTCATTTTCAGGCCCGTTGAGAACTCTAATCTTGTTGAGGAAAGGGGGAGCGTTGCTCATAAGCCTAAGGTACCATCTCTTCTGCCATTGATTGTTCATTTAACGCATCGCACACAAAGAACAATTAGCACAAAATATGTATGTACGTGTGTCTGTCTGTCCTTCGTATCCTGAACCATTCAATCTGTCGAGTGTGAAGTCCATCCGGCTTTGAATAACCTTTATTGAACACGGAAACAATACATTCCCAAAAATAAAACGTTTCTTAAATGAAAAATAAATTGTGATAATAAATATCAGTATTGCATTTATTCTTATTGCAGAAAATTCCTCTTCAAACATTTATTGAACACTGGAAAATAACATTCCAAAAAAAGAAAACGTTTCTTAACTCATTGAGTGCCAGCCTATCACCACTAGAGGGCGCCCAGTGACCAGAGAATAATAGAGATATGCTGGTAATGCATGCCCAAGCCCTGGAGCCATGACTTGCCTGAACACTTTCCTTTGTGCATGTACAGGAAGAGGATGAAGTTAGCTTGAAGTTAGCTATTGGCTACCAAGCATTTTAGAAGCCTTATTTTCGTCAACTTAGCCATGATTAAACCTTGCACACCTCATGCATGGGAAAAAAACAGAGAAGAATGAGCTCTAAAAAATCCAATGCAATCCTGGATTGCATTGGAGTGGATTTGTGCAGTTTGTTCACAGCTTTCAAACAAAAAAATCCGATTGGAAATCCGTTCAGGCATTCTTGAGATAATCGCCATTATGTTTTACATGTAATGTAAACAAAAATGGCTGCCCTGTATGTTAGATGGGGTTGTATGGGGGTGGAACATGCAAAATCGCGATTGAAATCATGTTCACCAGATTTGATGGGGTCCAAAAAAAAAAAAAAAAAAATCAATTTTTTTTTTTTTTTTAAAAGCCGAACTTGTTCGGGATCGGCACTCTACGATACGCTAATAAAGCCGAACTAGTTCGGGATTGGCACTCAATGAGTTAATAATGAAAATAACTTGTGGGAATCCCCGGGACCCCCCCAGAGGAGCGGCGGTCCGCGAGAGGCACCGCGGGTGGAGGGTCGCCGGCGTGAGTCGGCCGCCCTGCGGGCCTCCGCTGCCAACACACGGATCTCCACCCGCGGTGCCTCTCGCGGACCACCGCTCCTCTTTTTTTTCCCGTGTTCAATAAAAGTTATTCAAAGCCAAAAGCCAATCACAACAAGTACTTTAAATAAACATCCTGCATGTAAGCATGAACGCACACGCACACACACACGCACACGCACACACACTCACAAACACACACACACACACTTATTGTACCTGGTAGGAGCCGTAGGTGTTGGTGACGCGGGGGAACGTTGGCAGGGCTGGTGCTACAGGGTTGGACAAGACGAAGGGACCCACCGCAGGCCCGTCTTCCTGGGTCTGAGGGGAACAGTGAAAGAGAGAAACAAACAGAATGTTTAAGGACTGCAGGGAAGGATGCAACTCAATCCTGAGGTGTTCACATCCAGTTATCCTGCTGTGAATAGCAATTATTCTAAACACATTTCCCACATGACTCATGCACCGTTTCTGTCTGTACCGGACCTCGAATACAACAACTTCGTTTCTGTTCACAAACATTCTTAATATATTAGAGACTGATATTATCAAATATACACTTTTTTTTAACATCCGCTTTTTGCCGCTCTGACATCATGCTCTGACGTCACTGTGATGTCAGGGGAACCACTCTACCAGAATGGGTTTGATGATGGATTTGACATCATATACTTTTTGGTTACCACCGCGCTCTGACTCTGCTGGTGCGGTATCCCTTTAAATCAACATGTAGAAGGAGGAGGATGGATCGCACACAGTGGCAAGAGTTGTTTTTTCTTTATTGTTGCATTTGCATGAGAAACAAACGTTTCGGCTGTAAGCCTTCTTCAGTGTATGGCAACTGGTGACATCATCACACTCTGACGTCACTGTGATGTCAGGGGAACCACTCTAACAGAATGGGTTTTCCGCTCTGACATCATGCTCTGATATCACTGTGATGTCAGGGGAACCACTCTAACAGAATGGGTTTTACGCTCTGACATCATGCTCTGATATCACTGTGATGTCAGGGGAACCACACTGACAGAATGGGTTTGATGATCTGACTTCACACTCTGACGTCACTGTGATGTCAGGGGAACCACACTAACAGAATCCCTTTTATGCCCATACATGGAGATTCCTGATGTCATCAAGGGCTTGTCGCCCTGAGGCGTCTTACTAGTATAGTGTATTATATACCATGTCAGACTCCAGGAAGGACACCAGCTGTCTCACACATGGCTCCAAGCAATTCTGGTTCCTTTTCACCTTCTGAAGGGACGTGTCTGTCAGGATCTGCCAAAGATAAAAATCACACCATGACTTTAATTCTCTACTCCAGTGGTTCTCAACCTGTGGGTCGAGGATTAACTTAATGTGCAACATTGTTTTCTCACTCAACAGAACAAACCATTAGCCAACATAAAGTTTAAGTGTATATAGGGTATATGCACATTTCTAAAATGACGATTTAAGGACTTTTCAATACATCTAAAATGAAATATATATTTTCACAATTGATCTGTGTTATACAAAATGTAATGCCTCAACTCAAGTTAAAATAAGATTATTTTGGAGGTTGTGGCCTGAAAAGGGTTGAGAACCACTGCTTTACTCCATCACACAAATGTTGTCAATGTTTTATCATTAAAAAAGGCGTCAAAACAATGACAACGGACACACACATCCCATATCACTGCTGGGCTGGGTCCTGGATGAAAACAGTAAATCGGCACACAAGTAAAATGCTCACATTGTGGACTTTATTTTATTTGTGGTAACGTTTCGAGCTGGGAGGTTCTTCCTCAGACAGAGTAAGGTCCGAGGAATCACAGAACTGAGCATCATACAGGTGTACAGATTTTATTATTGTTGTAATGTTTCATAATTACACACAACAGTAAAATACATATTCCACTTTCTTTCCACTGCCAAGTGTTGTCAGAGTAACGTCACGTTGAATTTTATTTCACACTATTTTCATTCTCATCAAAGTATTTAGAGAACACAATGTCCTGTGACAGGTTTCTCTAACTCTCTGACACACACACACACACACACACACACACACACACACACACACACACACACACACACACACACACACACACACACACACACACACACACACACACACACACACACACACACACACAGTCGCGTGTACAGTATAATGCAACTTCAGACATTCACAAATGGTTGTAACATTAGTTTAATTGTGTCAGCCAATAAAATAAAAGCTAATTTGAATAACTAAATGTGGAGAGAGGATGCGATCCTAATTATGAACTGCATTGGAACCTACAGCAATTAGGTCTGTACCGGTATATTTGCTAACTGCTTAGCTTACCACTAAGATACCCATGCATGTACCTGACAAAATACTTCCAAAAAACGTCAAGGATGTTCACTAGTATAACACCAGAGGCGATCCACAGATCACGTCCAACCCAGATTTGGCTCAAACAAAGGGTTACATTTGTTCTCCTGCTATGCCGCAAAAATGTGGAACACCTTACCGAAGGCTTTAAAGGTGATACACCATGAAATTTCACTTTTCCTATTTTAAAACCTTTTTTTGGGGTCCCACTAGCACCTTCTATCCTCACAAAGTCCCATTTCTGACCGTTGTGTCTTTCTCTGGTTTTGAGAAGGCGAAAGTTAAAAGTATCCCACGGGTTCTCAAAACAGGCTATCCAGATTTGCTGCCGATTGTGACGTCATCATTTTTTCAAAAAAGGCTCTCTATTCAGGAGTGGTAATTTAGCCTCAAACCTTTTGAAAAACGTTTTTGGGACATAAACAATATGACATGAATACTTTTTAAATGCATGGTGTATCACCTTTAAAGGAGTGTAAATCCCTACTTTCTTTTAAAACCGCTCTGACAAGGCACTTACAGACGGCTGCTACTCGAAACTGGTAACAGAAAACAAAGCCTATCTTTACCTCCCCCTGACCTTTCTATTGTAAATACCATTTATTTTGCATTGTTTTACTTTTTTTCTTTTGTACTTTTTTCTGCATAGTACTGTGTTTTATGTGTCTGTCATTCAATGATATATGAGTTAAGCTTTCTTGAGGCGTTCATCTTTTTAGTTGACCTTGACTTGTACCAGTACTGTCATGAAACTCTACCTTTTCCTATGCAAACTTCTAATAAAGTCTTCAATCAATCATACCTTCTGTATCTTTGTCCTCATGGCTGACGGTATGGTGGTGGGAGAGACAAACTGGAAGGTGGGAGCAGCGTTGTTGGGGTAGTGGGCAGGGAACTTCACCACGATGCGCACCTGGTGGTTTCCGAAGTGGGCAGCCACCACACAACTCCTGTTTACTGCATCCATCTGGAGGCAGATAATATGTAGAAATATATATGTATAAACACACACAGAACCCTGGACAGTAAAAATAGATTCAACTTGTTTCAAAATGTATCATAAAAAATAGGGAGCGTGTCAATTTTGCGACATAGCATTTGTGTTCGACCTCCCATTAGTTCAACGCAGGTGAATGCTAACATGGTTACATTGCTAACCTGCTGACGCTGCTGAATGTTAACCCCTATGCCTAAACCTAACCCAAACCCTAACCTATGTAAAACTATGCCAAAACCTAACCCTAAAACCTAACCCTTAGTCGAACTAATGACACATAGAAATATCGAGCCTTTCCCAAAAAATATATAATTATCATGTACCGGTATACAACATATTTTTTTTGAATGCCCAAAATGTAAGGAAAATATATTGTGAAAATGTTTTACAATTTTCTGCATATGAAACATGCCAGTTGCCAGCCAGATTGCCAGCCAGCATTGCCAGAAAGACAGCCATCCACATATGATATTGAATGCCAATGCTCTCTTCCCCATCTTATTCGTCCAAATCAAAAGTAAAGACAGCTCAAGCCTGTTCATCACAACCAGCCCTTTATTTCCTCACCTCTACGTTGACATTCCTGATCTGCAGGTTAACCAGGGAGAACTCCTGCTGCAGGGTCTGGGGGGGCAGCCCCGCCCCTGGGGCGTCGTGATGACGTCCACTGGAGCCCGTGGCTGATTGAACCCCGTCCTGGTCTGAGACAGGACACCAAAACACACTACAGTTAGGGATGGGAGTGGGACGATATGAAAATGTCACGTCACGACTATTGTGACCAAAGAAATTGAGATTTACAATATTATCGTGATAATCAAAATATCCCCAACATTCCATCCATTATCCTGGGGCGTAATGTTTGGCGTTTAGCCGATCTACAAGCTCAACGCGACGCGCTGTGAGCTTTTAGCTCACACAGAGCGTATAATAATTACATTTTTCTCAAAGGATTTTTGTTTTTACATTGCGGATAATCTAGTGTTTCAGTAACAATCCTAGTTTACAGAAGTTCTCAAAACGATTTTAAGTAGAAAAACAAAACATAAAATAACCTCTATGGGTATTATATATTTTAGAAAAACGCTCACACAGCTCACACAGAGCTTTTAGCTCACACAGAGCTTGTAGCTATGCGTGTTGTGCCCCCCAGTAGGTAAAGATGCTGCCCCCCCACACCTAAATCACTGGTATTCAGAACCCCTAGAAGTTTCTGTACCCACTTATCAGCTAGATTATTACAATACTCAATAAAATGAATAATTTGACAAAAAACTAAAAACAAAGACAGACATAGGCTCTTCTACATCAGTGGTCATCTTCCAGTTTGTTTTCAACCTTGGATACGTGCAGTTTTCATTTCTTAAAATGTGTGTTGTGCCCCCCAGTAGGTAAATATGCTGCCCTCCCCCCCTTATGTTTTGGCAAATGTTCCGCCAGAGGATAAAAATGGATGTGGGGATATTTTGATTATCGCGATAATATTGTAAATCGCGATTTCTTTGGTCACAATAAATGTGATATGATATTTTCATATCGTCCCATCCCTCTTCAGAGGTATTAAAAAGTCCTTAAATTGTAACTTTCTTTTCCACATTTTGTGTCTCACCCTGCAGGTCATCCACTGACAAGCTGGACATGTGCTGGGGCTCTGGTTCCTGGGAGGCCATGGTCTTCTCCGTGTCCATGCTCAGAGACATTCCCTCCAGCTCTTCCACGATGTCGTTGGAGCAGAGCTGGACAACGTGCACACATCAACCAAGGCTGTCACCATTATGACATTTTAGATGACGATTAATCGCCACTCAAATAATTGCGAATGCGATTAACAATTCAATTGTACACGTTTTTGTCGTTGACAATTACATTTCTGTTTGGCTTGTAGGCTTTGAAGTTGCACATGGAAGATATGACACATACCCTAAATATACAAAGAAATGACTGACATATTTGACAACTTTATACTTTAAAAAGAACATTGATAGTGGAAATAGCCGATCGGGACGTGTTGAGAGCTTGTAGATCTGCTATTTTCGCTATTTTTGCCATCTCGGGAAAGGGATACGAGTGTGGTTCATTCATTTCTGGTACACGGATCATTGGGTCAATTTCTTGGACTTACCTTCTGTAGCTGTGGATCCACTCGCCATATTCTCAGCGTCTGGTCCCTGGACCATGTGACCAACTGGTAGTCCTTAGAGCCTGCAGGTTTATGGAAGAAAGCAGAAAACCATAGATATACACAGTAAATGGTTTTCAGGCAGCAACACCATCATCTGAGGTCAGGAAGTCTAGGAAGCCTACATTGTAAATCAGTTTACATGCCATGAAACATTTCCGACCTCAAAACAAGATGTAGATGATATGCGCAAATATCTGTGCGCATATCTCTGCAGGGTACCCCAAACAATGCCAAACTTTGTTTGGCTTTAGCTTCCCGAACCGAAGAAAGTTTGTCGAGGATATAAGTGCTTATGCTTGCTACACTCAATCACTAAGTTGTGGGTTGCAACCGTCAGGACGCAAGGAAGCTGGAGGGGATATATCTTGTAAGACGACACACTGTTGTGGGCAGAATGTGGTGCCCACTGTTGTGGGCAGAATGCGTGTGTTTGTGCCACTGCCTGCCTGCGTGGTTTGTGAACTTCGTTTGAATAGTTTCAACCCCTGCGCGGATTGTATATTCGTTAAAACCCACCCCCCGCGCTCATTGGAGGAGCCGCAGTTTTTGGTTTGCTAATCTGCCGATTCATGTACTCAGCTCCAGACCAGAGAAACAGTCCACTCTGAGAGTGGGCGGGTCTATGGGCTGGAACCAGGCTTAGTTATTGCGGTAATAAGACACTGTTTACCGACGGTATGGCGCTTTCGTGGTATCTCCCAAAAAAGTTGTTTTGAATGAAATGAACAAATTTAAATACATTTTAATCAAAAAAATATAAAAAAAGTTATTGCGGTATAATGCAATGCCGCAGTATGGCGGCATTGCGGTTATTGCACCCAGCCCTATAGCCCCCCCCATCTTCGGCTTGGCGGAGATAATGATGGAATTTCAGGATCATTTTAGCTTTCCGGGGCTGTTTTGCTCCCATATGTTTCTGACACAGGATGGGACTGATATGACCATTATGACCTTCTTTCTGCGGTCGCCAGCGGTACTCCAGGACCACGTCGTCGTGGCCTACGAAGGCGTGGACGGGACTGTTGAGATCCAAGGTGCTCCACAGCAGCAGGCTGTTCTCTCTCCGTAGCTGAGGAACCATCACCGTCACCAGACCGTTGGAGAAGGGCTGTGAGCAGGGGAAGGTGTCATCCAGGGAGAGACATGAAACACACAACCATGTACCGAATAGGAATGGGACGATATGAAAATGTTATGTTACGATTATTGTGACCGATATTGTGCGATTTACGATATTATCGCGATAATCAATATCCCCAGCATTCATAATCCTGAGGCGGAACATTTGCCAAAACATTTTTTTAAAATAGCTAAAAAAATAGCCACTCTACAAGCTCACAACACATTGCGAGCTTGTAGATGTGCAATTCTTTGGCAAAGATATTTGGTAGAGAGTGAAAAAAATAAAAGACTGTATCAAGTACAATATTTGACAGGTCCGTTTTACCAATTATAGAGGGTTTTAGAGGGATATGCAGCTCTGCAAATAAAAGGTGAATTGATCTCAGTGCATGTCGGAGGATAATTTCACGATAAATTTAAATCTCCACAATACAGTTATTGTGAATGTTTTTTATAACGATTAACGACAATAACGATCATCTTCCCAGCAGCGAAGCAGAGGTACTGTCTGTGCAGTCAGACAGTATGCTCTATTAACAACTAGGAGATTTGTAAGGGACCATTTACCGTGTATCTGGCCTTCCACACTGGCACCTGACAGGACAAGATGTTGAGGTATTTCCTTGGCTGTCTGTAGTCCCAAAACTACACAGACAAGTGTAATGCAGAATTAGATCAATATAGTGCAAGGTGACGCAAAAGGTATCCTCTGGGGAATAGATGTCATTGATAAAATAAAATAATCTATGATCTTAATAAATTGGACAAAATCAATTAAAAAGATAATGTATCATTTTGGCAAAAAAACTATTAAAAAAAGAAACATACTGTATCATTTGGTTCCATACCAATAAGTATTTAATTTATAGACAAATGTTTATTACTATAATGGTTTACTCAACATGACAGAACTCTGCAATAAGCCTGTAGTTCACATGTCTGAGGAGGGCTGTACGATTATGACTAAAATGATAATCCTTATTATTCTGCTTAATAATGTTATCATGATTAATTGATTGATTTGGTGGAAAAAGAAGTCTGTTTAATATTCTTAATGTCTTTATTGGTCTTTACTGGACCATATATTTTGTTAAATGGTATGTAATAATGTGTTCTGTGAGTCTGGTGGATGGGTTGTACATTGTTCCGGTTCTTAACTAAATTATTTGCATAATGGTGAGGAGACAATCGAGGGCATGGTGTATCAGCTTATCAAATAGAATCTTTTAAATGTATTGCCCAGTTTCATGATTACATCTTTGTGAAACCTAAATCCCAGTTTTCTGTTACTTTCAATTAATGTTGCAGCCCTAGGTGTGGACTGTACTGTCATGAAACTGTACCTTTTCCTATGCAAACTTCTAATAAAGTCTTCAATCAATCAATCAATTAATATGCTTTGTTGTAGTCCACAGGGCCGTCACAAGGGGGGGGAAGTGGGACTGAGTTACTAGGGCCCAAGGTGGAGGGGCCTTAATTATGTTATACTTTAGCTATTGAAAAATAGCAGATATACAAGCATGCTTGTAGATCTGCTATTTTTTGAAATGTCGTGAAAATGTGTGCAAATCTTTGAATATATGTATTTTTTAAGCGAACATTTGTAACTCAAATTGGTGTGGGGTCCTTGGCCAAATACATATCATTTTGGGGGTCCTTCACATGAAAAGGTTTGAAACATAGGTTTGAAACAATATATATATTCAAAGACTTTGCAGAAATGTTCACGATTTTTCAAAAATAGCAGATCTACAAGCTCGCAGGGCGGCACTATGAGCTTGTATATCTGCTATTTTTCAATAGTTAAAGCACAAAATAATGCATAATAATGTGTTCCCAGTCTAAATGGATTAAACCCCCTCCCTCTATGAAGAACATTCATGGTGGGCCCGCAGTGAATCCTTGTGCCCAGGGCCCAGAATGTGGTGCGACACCCCTGGTAGTCCAGGAATCATGTAGAACTTACCCTGACAGAGTTGTCCTGACTGGATGTAGCCAGGATGTATTCGCTGTCTGGATGCCAGTCCAGCCCATGGATCTTTGATAGGTGGGCTGCTACATACTCTACTGCTGTGTTGGGTTTCTGTTGTTACCAAAAAGAAAAGTATAGGTTAAAAATGTACCAACCATGTTCTAACATCTAACACAGGGGTCTTCAACAGGGAGTCCGGGACCCCCCAGGGGGTCCTCAGAGTTATTACAGGGGGGGCAGCCAAATCTTTGTGTGATAGGATCATTCTTTTAAATGCACAACTTGAACCCCTATGCGAGACGTTGAGAGTTTGTAGATCGGCTATTTTTGGCAAATCCAAATAGGTTTGGTGTAGAGGTAAAAAAGTACATAGTGAAAGGTAGATTTTACTTGACGATTTAAGTGGTTAAATGTCAAACAGGTCGATTAAAATATGCAACACAATCTTATACTATATGTAGAGGGGGTCCTTGGCCTGAAAACTTTGAAGATCTAACACAACATACACATAGATACATTGGATATAAGAGTATACTATCTCTCTACTACTCACTAATCAGCCTGGCTGGTCATAGGCCAACCTGCTTCTTGTCGTAAGGTAGTGTGACACTCACCCTTTTATCCCAGATTCGTACATCACCATCATGACTGGAGGCGAGGAGATACTGATTCTTCTTGTTCCATTTGACTTGTGATGCCCCGGCTGCGAAAACAAAATGACAACATACTGTAGAAAAGGGAGATGATGGAGAAGAAAATAACAAAATTGAAGGATTTGAATGAATACCAGGGGAGACCATGTAGCTTCACTGAACAACTCAATGCTGATATGGTGTTCTTACCAACTGCAGACAGAGCTACTGTAGGTTTCCGTGTGTCTCTGCAAAATCAAACATGGGCAGATTTAAAGCCCCTTCCACATTGTATGAATAAGTATGTGATATGTGTCTTGTGAAGTGAAAAGATTAGGATACTATATAAATACAAATAATGTGTTTTACCCTCGTTGCTCTGAGATCTATCTTACCTGGTGTCCCAGATGTAGATATAAGTGTCCACAGAACTTGTGACCAGGAACTCTGGCTCAAACCACGACCAGTCGAGATCACTGAGGCCAGGCAGAGTTCACATTGATTCAGCAGTATACAGGATATATATGTGTGTATATATACGGTATATATATTATATATATATATTATATATATATACACACACATATATATATATTTATTAAGAGTGCAACATGTGTTGGGTACCGTATTGTTCAAAGTTAAAAAAATAAATAATCGTAGTTATAAAAATACATTTATAAATCAAGGACATTTCTGTTTATTTTTTGTATCGAAAAAATATCGACCCGACAAACCGTGACACCAAAATATCGAACCGAACCGTGAATTTTGTAAACCGTTGCACCCTTGACTACTATACTGACTGAATTGTAAGCATGTGGCAAATAAAAGAAAATACAATTTACATTTAGCAGACAATCTTATCCAGAGTGACTCATGATGGGTTATAATGCAGAGAGAACAGTGTTTCAAAATGCTTGAAAATTCTCAATTTGTTTGTATTCTACAGTGAAATTCGACATGTACTTTGCATTCTGAGGAAGATCTTTTGTTGTTATACCATCACTGTTTCTGTGTGTTAGTAAAACATGTTTAACCCATTTAGGCCTACAATTATTGAATGCTTTAACCAGTGAAAAATAGCAGATATACAAGCTCACAGCGCGGCACCGAGTGCCGCGCTGCGAGCTTGTAGATCTGCTATTTTTGAAAAAAGTCGCGAAAATGTGAATCTTTGAATATATGTATTTTCAAAGCGAACGTTTGTAACTCAAATTTTGCTTCTGGGTGGTCCCTGGAACTAGATATTTTGAAATGGGGGTCCGTGGCCAAATAAATATCATTTTGGGGGTCCTTCACATGAAAAGGTTTGAGCACCACTGACATAGTAGTCTCTCAAGAACAGACTAACTGAGCTCCAGTCAAGTGAAAAGGACCTTTTCTTTGACGATGGCTGGCCAGATTGCTAACATAGAAACATAGGTTTTTTCCAAAAATCTTAGAAGGATTCAAAAGACACTTATAGAATCGGGTCAAAATTCTAATTTTCACGATTTTTCAAAAATAGCAGATCTACAAGCTCGCAGCGCGGCACTGTGAGCTTGTATATCTGCTATTTTTTTATATTTAAAGCATAAAATATTGCGTCATAATGTGTTCAGGCCATAATGTGTTCAGGCCTAAAAAGCTGCAGTAACCCTATTATTACCTGATGACTCGTGTGTGTCCCTGCAGGGACGTATGAGCTTCTCCAACGCCATCCCTCCAGGTATAAAGATCAACACGCTGGTTGCTCTGTAAACAACGCAACGTTAATAAAGTCAAATAATGGATTTTGTTTTAGGTGACAAGACAAACTTAGGATGACAAGGGTTGTCACGATTATGACATTTTACACAATGATTAGTTGTCACTCAAATAATTGCGATTAACGATTTAATTTTGTGTTTTTTTCGTTAACAATTACATTTCTGTATGGGCTTGTAGGCTTTGAAGTTGCACATGGCAGATATGGCACATAACCTAAATATACAAAGAAATGACTGACATATTTGACAACTTTATACCAAGTTTGAAGTGAGCAGTCATGCGTGCGTGCGTGCGTGCGTGCGTGCGTGCGTGTGTGTGTGTGTGTGCGTTGGAACTCTTCAAAGTTCGCTTTTGTTCAGTTCATGGGAAGTGTTTTGTCTTCATATAAATATGATGGAGACTTACCGAAGCAGCGAAGAGGTGGGACTCGGATTTGTGAGGATTCCACTGCACTGTGCCAACATCCCATTTGCTCTGACGTCCAATTTTACGAGGGGCTTCAGAGGGGTTCTCCAGATTTACAATGTAAAGAAACCGTCGCCTGGAATGACAACACCACACAGACAGATACGTATGTGTTTAAATAGCGTCTTTGTTTGCTATATGGATGATGCTAATGGTGAAATTGTACAGCAGTATACGTTTAAGACTTTAGAGGAAAACAGATTTTCCAGTGTGAAGCTAACATACCCAGAAAGGACAGCGTGGTGCCCCAAGCAATCCACAGACATAGCTGTTGCCTGCAGAAAGTATGAAATAGGAACAATTTAGATTTACACTGTAATGACTGGAAAAAAAAAAAAAAAAGATCAATCAGGTACAAGTGTTTCCCCTACCCATAAATAAAAAAGACTGCATAAATTGTTGAGTATAAATACAATTAAATTAGTGACACGTCTAATACACGTAGTGAAATATAATGTTGATAAATAAATAAAGTAACTCTTGGGAGTGTCTTATGCTAGATCAGTGGTTCTCAAAGTGGATTCCAGGGATTCTGTGGGTTCCTTTATGGGGGTCTAAATTAACCCATACAAGTCTGTAACTCTAACAGTGTACAAATGGAACCAAATGGAACCAAATGAACCCGCCGGGGTCCATTTGGTTCCATTTGTACACTGTCAGAGTTAAGGGGATGAGACATTGCAATGTGAAAGTTTGAGAACCACTTGTCTTATGCTAGGGTGCTTTGCTAGAGAAAACTTCAACTAATGTCCACACTGCAGTAAAATAAAACGTTGTCCGACTCCATGCTGCCTGAATCAGGATTTGGTTTGTATTCGGAAACCATCATTTTCATTTTACTGCTCCAGTATAATAATAATATATAATACCTAACCTGTGCATCTCTAAACTCCACCACCACATTCTCACTGCTCCAGCGGGCAGCCATCTTCCTCTCCTCATGACAACAACAACATACATCACGTGACCACCAGGCCACCTAGGCTCTGCTCTGATTGGCTGTGTTGTAAAGTAACTAAGTATATTTACTAGTACACTTTTGAGGTTTTTGTACTTTACTTGAGTATTTCCCATTTTACTTATACTCCACTACAATCTTGGATCCATATTTTACTTTGACTCACTACTTCTCAGACATTTATTTTCTAATTTATGGAATTTCTTCTTTTATTTATTAATGATTTATTCATTGCATTTTATTTTTTTAGTCATGAAAATTTTTTGGAAATGTTTTTTTCTTTTAAATGTTTTTGAAATATAAATAATAATTAAAAACAAAATGTAGGAAAGCAAAAAAAATACCCAATACAAATCTGTCTGCAACCCACAAATGGGACCCGACCCACTGTTTTGGAAACCAGTGTTTACGCCACTGCTTGGCTCTCCCCTGATTGGCCGAGGCGTGTATCCCTGCAGCCATACAGTCTTGGATTGGCCGGTGGGAGTGGTCTCTCCTCAATGCAACATGGCGACTGCCCTGGTAGAACATGTTGTCGCGGATGCTGGTGCTTTTCTGAAGAGAGCACCTCTGCAGGTGACGCTTTTATATTTATTATTCACCTTTTTATTCTTCATTCACAAGAAGCATCATCATATGAGTCCAAACATGGACATAGATTGTGGTTTTGCTACGTCAGCATTACACTGTGTTCTGTTGTCTGTCTACCATTGTGCTGCTGTGATGTAGCAGCTGCAGGATGAGAGCGCATGTCTGTCTGTTGTGCTTTTTAATTTCAATGATCGCAGCATCAAGGCCACGGACCCCCATTTGATACGATTGTCTAAACATATGTTGCCATTTTATCTCTGTCTGTGTTTCTCAAACGGGGATACGTGTACCCCTAGGGGTACGTGGGGGGTACTGCAGGGGGTACAGGACAAAATGGGAATTATGTATTTTCTTTTACTGTTATGGCCTGGCCTGGGTAAGGCAAAACGTTGACAGATTTTGTGTGAACCTAAATTATGTCAATGCCTTGCCTAGTAAAACTGTTATTGAATAGAAAGCTATTTTTATTTGTCATTGTGCTGTTTTATGTTGAACATATTGGCATTGGAACGGGACTTTTGATGTACATTTTATAAGCAAAATGCTGTAGTCAGGGGAAGGGGGTATTTGGCTTCAGAAATCAGTATAAGTATGAGAACCACACAGTCAAGTTCTCAGTGTTCATTTTAATTCTGAGAGTGTACAATTGAAACAAATGGAAATATATCAATTACTTTCTTTTCTGTTTTCTGGTGTTATTTTTGCATAGTACTGTTTTTTTATTTTTATGAATTGAGTACAAAAGGACCCCAATGTAAACAAGACATTACGCTTTCTTTTTGTGGTTTAAATCCTTTTTAGTAGACAATGGGCCCTATTATGATCCAGGTCTTATGCATTATGCCTTAACTTCTTTGCCTTTTTTTATCATTTTGTTTTTGTTTTTTACATATTTCAAATAGCTGATCTGCAAGTTCACAACGTGCAGATGTAGATCAGCATTTGAAGTATTTAAAAATGTTTTTCAAAATAGTGAAAAAAAGGTAAAGAAGTTAAGGCATAAAGGCCCATTCCCACTGGGCCAGATAACAGATATCTGGAGATATTTCTCCAGATATTTTTCCATGCAAAGTGGATGGTAGATACAGATAAAAAAAGAGTCTACCACAGATATTTGCCACAGATACTTTTATCTGTGGCAAATATTTTTTTATCTGTATCTACCATCCACTTTGCATGGAAAAATATCTGGAGAAATATCTCCAGATATCTGTTATCTGGCCCAGTGGGAATGGGCCTTTAGGCATAAGACCTGGATCATAATAGGGCCCATTGTATCTGAACCGAACGGTCCTGTACTTTTCCTATGCGAACTTCTAATTAAGCATTCATTCAATCAATCAAAACCAAATGGATCCGGGCCCATTTGGTTCCATTTGTACATTTGGTTTAGTATCCAAGCATTTATTTTGGCCCACCTAGAACCACCCTCAATGATCTCTTGGGGTCTCACGGAAGTGACGGAACCCCCAGGTTGTGACACGATTGATTGATTGAAGTATTTATTAGAGGTTTGTATAGGAAAAGGTACAGTTGTCATGACAGTACAGTTCAAGGTCAACTAAAAGCATACGCTCAGGAAAGCCGAGGTTTACTTTACATTGAGATCCTTAAAAGAAATAAAAAGAAAAAATCACATAACATTGAATGACAGACAGATAGAACACAGTACCATGCAGAAAAAAGTAAAAAAAAACAGTGGTGAAAAAAACAAACATGATGCAGGTATTTACAATAGAAGGGTCAGGTGGAGGTAAGATTTGGCTAAGTTTACTGTTAACTCTTTCTCAGCCTGAACGCACTATTACGCAATTTTGCGCAAGAGCCTCCCAGCCGACACGCACTTTTACGCACTTTTTTTTTTTTTTTTTTTTTGAAACTTCAAAGCCTTCCCCAACTTCTGACATTGTTTGGAGTGAACCACATCAAAGGAAAGCCTCAAATCACCAGCCCAAACACAAACCAGCTGTCTCAGATCAGAGAAAATCACATCACATTACCACAACAATCACCAGACACAAGAGCTGTGGGAACCGTCTTGGCATTCTAGCCGAGTGAGAGCAATTGAGATGGCTGATTGATAAAAAGAGAGAGAGAGAGAGAGAGAGAGACACTGAGAGACACTGTGTGTGTGTGTGTGTGTGTGTGTGTGTGTGTGTGTGTGTGTGTGTGTGTGTGTGTGTGTGTGTGTGTGTGTGTGTGTGTGTGTGTGTGTTTGAGGAGAGGAAAAAAGAGAAAGAGCTAGTATTATTTTTTTTCAACTTCACCAGCCCAAACACAACAAACTGTCTCAGATCACAGAAAAACACATCATAATTATATTTACCTTTTGTATAGTCCATCCATAGTTTGTAGTAGTAACAGACAGTAGTAAAAGTAAGAACCATGACGATCCAGTAAAACTTTTTGTAACGGCTGTAGAAGTATAGTCCTCAGTAGTATACTAAAGCACTAAACTAAACCCCCCCCCCCCCCAAACACATGGCTGATCCTTGCCGTGAAAGCCGTACATCCAGCAATCCCAGGCCTGGGGAGGACGGTAACACAAGGTAACACAAGCTGATTGGCCACACAATGGTAACCATGGTGATTTTAGTCATTCCAGGGCCCAGGACGAGAGAGAGAGTGTAGCAGACTCTCTATGTCTCTCGACCACTCGCTCTGCCACACCTCTCTCTCTCTCTTGCTCTAATTTCCCTCTCTCTCTTTCTTAGTAAGCGGTCTTTCACTCCCCGTGTCTCTATGTCTCTCGACCACTTGCTCTGCTACACCTCTCTCTCTCTCTCTTGCTCTAATTTCCCTCTCTCTCTCTCAGTAAGCAATCTTTCACTCCCCGTGTCTCTATGTCTCTCGACCACTCTCTCTCTCTCTCTTTTTTTTCCCCAACAGCTGACATTGTTTGAGGTGATCATCACAGTAAAGTCTCAAATCACCAGCCCAAACACAACAAACTGTCTCAGATCACAGAAAAACACATCATAATTATATTTACCTTTTGTATAGTCCATCCATAGTTTGTAGTAGTAACAGACAGTAGTAAAAGTAAGATCCAGTGTTGTTGTTGGTAGTGTGAGCCAGGTCTCACAAGCCAAGCTAAAAGAGAGGCGTCAATTGGGTATGGCAAGCTATGGCAGCTCACATACCTTGGCTACAGGGGGAATATAATAAAATGTACTGTAATCGTGCCTGTTGGAAAGGTATGGCAACATGACTGGTGTCTTGCACGCCGGGCCTCGCGCGCGTGAAAGACAGCTTTTTTTTTTTTTTTTTTGCCATACCTTTTTTTTGCCATACCTTTTTTTTTCGCTGAGCTAAACGCCCTGCTCGATCGGCCGTGGTCCGCGGACCACCGCCGATCGAGCAGGGCGTTTAGCTCAGCGGCGTCAGTTCAGAAAAAGCTAAGGTTGACGCTGGAATGTCTTTACAAGATTAGGAGCATATGTATCACTGACGCTTGGATTCAGCCGTCCTGGGCCCTGGAATGACTAAAATCACCATGGTTACCATTGTGTGGCCAATCAGCTTGTGTTACCTTGTGTTACCATGGTGATTTGGTACATGACCGTCCTCCCCAGGACTGGGATTGCTGGATGGACGGCATTCACGTAGCAGCAGCCATGTGTATGGTGGGGGGGGTTTAGTTTAGTGCTTTACTATACTACTGAGGACTTGCTGGATGGACGGCAATCTCTCACCGTGTCTATATGTCTCTCTACCTCTCGCGGAAAAAAAAGGGAGAGAGAGTGTGTAGCAGACTCTCTATGTCTCTCGACCCACTCGCTCTGTTACACTGCTCTCTCTCTCTTGCTCTAATTTCTCTCTCTCTCTCTCTAACCTTACAGCCGTGATACAAGAGAGAAAGTTGGGGAGAGAGAGATTGATTGATTGATTGATTGATTGATTGATTGATTGATTGATTGAAGACTTTATTAGAAGTTTGCATAGGAAAAGGTACAGTTTCATTCACTGGTACAAGGTCTACTAAAAGGAGATCCATGAAAATACTAGGCTTATTTCCATAGTAAACCATATATCTCATATAACATTGAATGACAGACAAATAGAACACAGTACTATGCAGTAGATATGTAAAGAAAAACAAAAAAGAAAACAGTAAGAGTGCACGTGTGCGTGCGCATGCCCATGTTCGCGTGCACATGCATGTTGCACGTTGCAGAGGGGGGGGGGGGAGAGAGAGAGAGAGAGAGAGAGAGAGAGAGAGAGAGAGAGAGAGAGAGAGAGAGAGAGAGAGAGAGAGAGAGAGAGACAGTGACACAACGTAAACACATGCACGTTGCGTGCTGTTTATTGATGTAAACTCAAGACATGAATCAGACTGCATTCTGAGATAGACAGCGCCGCCGTGTGGATGACAGGCGTGCCTGCATCCACTGCTATCAGTATGGACCAGAGCCCTTATAGGTCTATTGTCCACATAACTTGAGGGATTGAGCTGAAATGTGCCTTTATACTTGAAAAGTCTGTAAAACACGTATTTGTTTACCCATTTGTTTGAAAACATACTGCCTGATGCATCATTGAAGCCAAAAATAGAAGGCTGAAAAGAGTTATGTTTGATAGCATCCTTTCGAAAACATGTATTCAGAAAGCTGTTTTGGTGATTACATCGCCTACAAACAGCCCTATTTCTAAACAATAGAAAATGATAGCAACTTACTACTTGGCGGATTTGTAAAGAGGGCGAATTGATCTTTCCATACGTATATGGAAGTTGGTATATTCACAGTAGAATGAATAGATATTCTATTTATTATACTAAAAAGTCGTTTATCTCAAAATGTCTATGCAAAAAGGCTGTTTTGATAGCAAAACAATCTTTATAAAGTTGCCATTTACTAGACTATAGAACAAGATACAGATTTTCTAGTTTGATGTATCGGAAAGAGCGCGAGCAGGCCTTTCCAATCATATGGGTGTGGTGTGCAATACACTCTACAGACGATGCGTAATCGTCCCCCAAAATGAGTGAAAAATCCGGCAGTAGAGACTTAGAGCCAGATTTAAGGGGGCTGAGAAAGAGTTAACCAGTTACGAGTGGCAGCTGCCTGTCAGTGACTTTTCAGAGCAGTTTTAAAGGAAGTTAGGGATCTACACTCCTTTTAAGGCCTAATCGTTGTGTGTGTTGCAAATCGCAGGACATCGGACAGAACATCTACACCCTGAAAGATGTGGTTGATGAGATTCGAGACAAGCCCACCAAGAGGAGTCTGGCAGTGCTCCCATACGAACTTCACCTCAAAGAGCCTTTCCCTGAATACATCAGATTAGGTACATGTCACATATACTCACATTGTCACCATTTGACATAATAAGGTGATATAATCAATGTGATGACATCACACCTTGACCTTCATCTTTTCAGATTCCTGTCACAAGCACTTTATATCTGCCCTCTGTTTTCAGTGACTGAATTCTCCAAGAAGACAGGAGACTACCCCAGTCTCTCAGCCACAGATATCAAGGTGTTGGCTCTGACCTATCAACTGGAGCGGGAGCATGTTGGAGTGGACCACCTGAAAAAAGAGCCAGACGTCAAGGTAAACAAGTGCATCTCTCCACTCCGACATGTTTCCTTTCCGAAATGTCTCCATTCCGACACTAACCCTATCTCTAACCCTAACCCTAAACCTACCCCCTATGGGAATCTCGCCACTCCGACAATAAGAAGTCAATTTCGGAGTGGCGACATGTCGGAATGAAGAGAGCCTCCCAAGGTAAACATGAGCTACGTCAACAATGGGTGAATAAGACGGTGGGGCAGATGGATAGCAGACTTGGTTATATTGGCCATCTCTTGCACTAGTCAGCAACTGTTCAATGCTGTTGATGATGTTATTTGTACACTATGACCACGTGTGTGTGTGTCTGAGCTTGCATGAACTGAAGGCACATAATATTGCTTGTATTGAGTTTCATTTACTTTTATAATGACACTACTCCTGTGTCTTTCTGTATCCGTTCTGCATATTGCTGTCTGAAACACTTTACTTTACTATAAAGTTTTATCCCGTCTTATCTATTTAATAGGATGCGGTAAGAATAAGAAACCATGACCGTTTTATTTTAGGTTCAAGTTCAGAGCACACGGCGACATCCGGAGGCTCCAGTCAATATCCCAGGATTCCACTTCCCTTCCAAGGTAAGTCTTTGCTTAGCTTTGGCAATGATTTGCGATGATATCTTCAGTTAATCTCAATGTTTTAAACATCTTGTTCAATTAAATAATCTTGGTGTATTCCTAATCATGATCACATGTAAAACAAAATGTAATGGACATTTGTGATTTGGTGGATGGCCCTCTTTAGAAGTCAGAAGATGGGACATGGAGTGGACGACAGACCCCAGCACAGCACACACAGATCACTGAGATTGCAGAGTTCAACAGCTTCCAGTTCTGGAGGAACCCACTCCCCTCCATCGAGGCTGATCTGTTTGACTTGCTGGTGAGTTGACCACAGTGGTTATAGTACATGAACCAAACCCCCGTACTACTGTCCATAAGAGGGTTGGTCGGTGTGTGTTTTTCGCTTGGAGCTAATCTAGCAAACTACAGGACCGATTAGCTGCAAATTGCAACGCTAGATTTCTTTTTTTAATATGTTGAATCTAGTGTTGCAATACATCCCATTGAACATCTAAACAGTTATTTGCTATCTGATTGTACAAACGATGTCAAACTCACCAACATTGCAGCTGTATGGAAAGCTTGAATTATCCACTTTCTATCTGCGAAGTGTTTGTTTGATAAAAATATAGTTTTTGGTGGCAAATCACTTAACGGTCCTGTGTACCATCCATCCATCCATCCATCCATCCATCGTCAACTGCTTATCCGGAATCGGGTCGCGGGGGTAACAGTTCCAACTGGGACTTCCAGAGTTCCCTATCCTGAGAAACTTCCTCCACTCCTTCCGGGAGTATACCGAGGTGTTCCTAGGCCAGTGCGGAGATATAATCCTTCCATCTGGTCTTTGCTCTGCCACGGGGTCTCCTCCCAGTGGGACGTGCATCGAGGACCTTCCTAGGAAGGCGCTTGGGGGCATCCGTACTAGATACCTGAATCTGAACCCTGAGTGAAGGAGCAGCGGATCTACTCCAAGGCTCTCTCGGGTGATTGAACTTCTCACCCTATCTCTAAGGGAGATACCAGCCACCCTTCTGAGAAAACTCATTTCGGCCGTTTTGTACCCGAGACCTTATACTTTCGGTCATGACCCACACTTCATGACCAGATAGGTGAGAGTAGGAACGAAGATTGCTCGGAAGACAAAGAGCTTTTCCTTACGGCCACCAGGTACTAAATTGCACATATTGCAGCAGGCAGGAGGACGTTGCATTATTGAAGACAAGCACTTCCAAAGTTCAACACTTTGAAGAAAGAAAAAAAAAACATGTCTCAGGGGTTGACACTAAGGCCTCAGAGGCACTGGCCCGTTGGGCAAGTACAGGTCATGTTCTACTTGCCCAAAGGTCATGCCCACTTGCCCGAAAAAGTAAATAGCCCATTATAAGATGATGATAGGTAAGATTTTAAATACTGCACAATTTAAAACGTATTTCTTTACTTTCTGGGGCTGTGCGATAAAATGTAATACCTCAATACCTCGAAATACAAAAACCTACATAGCTATGATTGAATATGTATATGGTTTCACACTTATTTTATATTTTTAAGCGTAGCAACAGTAAAAACAGCACATTATAGGTAAACGGTGCTCTCATTTTACAGTCCAGAAGACAGAGTGCTCTGGCCATGCTCAGGTGTTTAGACAGATATCTTGAGTTGTGTTTATAGACGGTTGTGTCTCCTCTCAAATGAGCACTTGCCTGGTCGGGCAACCTGAAAGCAAACTTCACATGCCCGAAGGTTTTATTTACCTGCCGGGGGCAGGTGGGCAAGCCTTAGTGTCAATGCCTGATGTCTGCTCCTGGAGTCAGGAGTTAACGGTGCTCGGAACATGATGAAACCTTTTCAAAAAGTTGGAAATGTGGATGTCATAGAGACATCGTTGATGACAGGCTGGCCACCTGAAGTCCAAGCTCCACATAGGGGCCACGCAGTTTTCACATCCACATGATTTCGGTATTTTTGGTGAACTGCCCCTTTTATGTTGTAATCATGTTTGTTTTTGCTCGTAGAACGTGGAAGAGGTTTCTGTATTGGACAACAGTGGCACGGAGACCGAGACGTTGTCCCCTACGGAAGACATCCATGCAGAGTACAGAGAGAACCCTGAGGCATTCTCAGATGAAGGGAGTGAGGTACGGATGGGACTATAAGCGATATTATCGTTTATCATGATAAAAAACTCACAATGATCGTATCGTGGAGATTTAATTTTTCCTGAAATCGTCCTCCGTCATGCACTGGGATCAATTCACCTTTTATTTGCCGAGCTGCATATCCGGTACCATTTAAACCCTCTATTTGTGAAACGTACTTATAATATACGCACTTGATACGGTCTTTTTTTTCACTATCTACCAAATCTCTTTGCCAAAAAATAGCCGATCTACAAGATCACAACACGTCGCAACGCGGCGCGTTGTGAGCTTGTAGATCGCCTATTTTGTGTCAAATGTTCCGCCCCAGGATAATGGATGTTGGGGATATTTTGATTATCGTAAATCACGATTTCTTTGGTCACAATAATCGTGATATGACATTTTCATATTTTCCCATCCCTAGAGTGAGGAGGAAGAGGATGAAGACGATGATGATGGAGGTGGTTGGATCACTCCCAGTAACATCAAGCAAGTGAAGATGGAGTCAGGTGTTGAGACAGTTCCAACTGGTGTCAAAGTGGGCTGCATGACTACTGACTTTGCCATGCAGGTAACGGATGGGTGGTTACATGTTTGTTGAAACCATGGGGAAAACCATGTCACTTACTTGCATAGTGTAAAATGTACAGGTATGTTCAACCTCAGGATGCCCTGGTGGCTTAAGCAGATAAAGGAACCATTTTCTTTCAAACCTCATCACTAACGCTCACTACCGTATGTTGCCATTTCTATCTAAATGCTTTCAGCAAAGATATTTAGTGTAGCCCTTGGGAATATGGTCAAATAAGTATAGGGTTTATGTGGCTAAGTGTTTCAAATCAGGACAGGTTATGTGTCAATAGGCTCTGTGCATAACTGTAGTCCCAGTTCTCAGGAGTTGGCATACTTCAGTTCCAGTTCATTTCCACCATACTGTAGCTTAATTTGATTGACTCATCAGCATCAGATTTTAACATGTTGTGTGTGTTTCCGGTGCAAACCTGCTGCTGGGCCAATAAAATGAAGCACTTGGAAAATTATCTGGAACATGAAACAAGTATGCCACCTTCTGGAAACCGGGACCACAGTTATTCACAGAGCCGCCGATTACACCCTCTCTACCCTGACGTTTCCATTCTCAACTCTTTCCTTTCTCAGTAAAGTACAATAAATATATTATTATATACATCGTTATATTACATTGACAAAGTTGTCTTCTTTCCAGAACGTTCTCATTCAGATTGGACTGCATGTCCTTTCTGTTAACGGAATGCTCATAAAGCAAGCAAGAAACTACATCCTACGATGCCACGCTTGTTTTAAGTAAGAACATTTAATCCTGTATCAGTATTATAAGTGTGATTTTGCTTTTCTATTAATATATATATTTTCTTTGTTAATATTTTCTTTGTTAATTCCATTACTGCTATCATTGTTTATTTGTGCTGTATATTGTCATATAATTTATCTAGTAGTCAATATACTACTTCTGATCCATTTTTGACTTCACTGCACTATCACTTATTGTGAATATAGTGGCTGATAAAGGGAAATTACTGCTAAAATATTTATATACATATATATTAATAATAGTCTTAAAGTTACCTAGTGGTAGTGTACCTTTTAAACTTTCATGTTTTAACTTTACATAAGCCTAAGGTCCTGCATTGTTGAGAACCTCCCAATGTAAATATTTGTTTGTACTGTTTATAACCTTTGTGACAAATTAACTGAAATACATATTTTAATTTCAGGACCACAACAAATATGGAAAAGGTATTCTGCCCTCACTGTGGTAACAAGACACTAAAGAAGATTGCAGTGACCATCAATGAGGATGGTAGCATAAACATGCATTTCTCCAAAAACCCCAAAGCGATGAACCGAAAGGGATTGAGGGTAAGATAAAAAAAAAAAAAAAGATTTGTGATACACTTTATGCACAATTGCACATACCGCTTTCCTTGGGGCTGTGTTCACTTACGTAAACCAGGAGTGCTCTCAACAGAACACGCAATACTTTCAACTTGCGAGCTCTCCGTTTTGAAGAATAAATTGTACAGCATATCTCTGAAATGCGTGGTTCAACAGCAATCTACTTTTTATATACACCAAATGTAGTTCAGTACACTCAATATATTGCCGGTTTACAAACAAGTTCAGACCAATAAAGAATCTGATTTATTTTTTACAGCAAGCTTTCGACTTGCTGGTACAAAACTTTTTTTTTTTGTATAGAAGATGAGTTGAACAGTTAAAATGACTGTCATCTCCCTTGCAGCACTCCCTGCCCATGCCTAAAGGTGGGAAACACACCAACAACCCCCATCTAGTGGAGGACCAGCGCTTCCCCCAGCAGAGGCCAGCTCGCAAGGCCCAGAAGAAGACGGACGTTCTAAACCAGGACTACATGGCCAGCGGCTCGCCGTTCTGCGAGAACGACATCTACAGCCGTGCCGCCAACCTGCACATTCGGGACGGCCACGGAGGAGGTGGCCGACGGCGGGTGAACCCCAACGCCGCCCACAAGAAGTTTGTCAAAAAGAGGTGAAGACGTCACGTGATATACCGGGAAACGTTATGCGGTAGCAATAAGGGACGGAGCCAAGCTAAAAGGAACGCCTGCTAAAGCAAGATGAAGGCTGTATCCCATTCAGCAAAAAAAAAAGTAATCGTACTATATCCACAAAAGGCCAAATATATTTTGTGTACTTCTGTATGGGAGAAAATATATTTTCAGTGAGCAAATTGTCATATTTGAAAAGGGTCCCAAATACATTAAAATACATATTTTGGCCTCTTTTGTATTTGATTATTTTTTGCGGTATGAATTGGCTTGCCTCTCTAAGACAACTGGCATTACCCATGTTATAAGAGATTGAATACAAACTCTGTATTTTGTTAACTGACTCTGCACTAATGTTAAATTAAACGTATTGTTAAACCCTGTGCAAACGTGTTGTGAATTTGCTTGTCCATGCAACCTGCTCTATATCAGGGCTTCTCAACCTTTTCAGGCTGTGACCACACAATCATATTTTAACTGGGGACCACGACGAGCACTAAGAGTTGAGGAATTACATTCTATATAACACGGTTCTATTGTGAAAATAGCCGATCTACATGCTCACAACACCTCGCGAGGTGTTGAGCATGTAGATCTGCTGTTTTCACAATTTCTAGCCAATTTGGCCAATGTTTAATTATCATTTTAGAGGTATTAAAGTCCTTAATACAGGTTGAGAACCACTGCTCTATATATTACTGATATTCGAAGTTACATTTATTATCCACAATGACAGCTGCTTTTCTACACCCATTTTACCAAATGTATCAAACAAGTCCTGAGTCTCCTGACCTAGAATAATGACATGTGATTACCTAGATTTGATTTCAGAACCTTTACTTTAAATAAAACCCATTTACATGTATAAAATTCCTTAAAGCTACAATCCATTTGTGTGTGTGAAAACATTTCACGTCTTTTTCACCAGTGTTTATTTCTTTATGGTGTATAATAAAATAACTAACATGTCATCATATTCTATTGACATTTACATCGTTGGATAGGACCACTACTGGTTGAAGAGGTATTGCAAGAAGCTCTAAGCCAATATTTTCTCCACTAAGTTTTTCCATCCTGGCAATAGGGCCTGCTTCAGTCTGAATCCTGAGTAGAACATAAGTCTTATGGATTGCAGCCTAATTCAAACATTATGGTTTTCACCAATATACCCCAACCCACTTCCATACGACAGTGATTTATGAAGAATATAGCTATATCTTTATTTTGTAAAGCACTTTGTAGATCTGTTTAGAAAAGCACTATACCACCAAAGTGTATTTATTAGAGTAGACTCAAGAATCACCTTAAAGGACAACTTTGTTTTTTTACAACAAGGGTTCATATTTTAGATTGTAATTAGAGAAAAGTAAAGGGTGAGTTTTAAGAGGTTTTCATTTACTGCAAAAGAAAAAAGGATGCTCCGATTTTTGGGGCCGATACCAATCAACTGGAATCAGATATCTGACGATACCGATATTCTTGATAACGGCGTCAAATCCATACATTCTTCTATTTATAGCAGCATTTATATATTTAATGATTCTTCTTACAAAACATTGACATTGTATATTAAGTATAAACATTAGGAGATTGCAGGCTGAGGTCCTTTAGTATCCAATTCAACTTGTAGGAGTTGAAGCTGAGGTTACATTCAGTCCCATAGATAAATATTGCGAAAATTAGCTGATCTAGCTTTTAGATCGGCAAAGCCGATACCGATCAAAGCCGATCGAGGCATTATCGGCTGATCGCGATCACTCACCGTCACATCTCTACACAACTGTTTTACAAAGTCAAAATATGTGAAAGAAAAAGATTGGTATATACCATCCATCTCGTCTTTACTTCCCTGCCTGCTGAGCCTGACCCAAAAACAAAAGCATAGAAGATTTATTTTTACAAGAAATTACAAACAAATTTAAAACAAATTCAAAACTTGGAACACTTTGCCCCCTTTTCAACTGTATTAGTCCTAAGGTAAATGCTCATTTCAAGATAAGCAATATAGTGAAGACCAATTATATGTAGACAGCAGTATATTTTCTGCTTGATCCAGTATTTGTTGTATGGCTGGTATGTTTGAGTGTCAGCCCTGGCCTGTACACAAGGCAGCTCAGGTCTGCCAGGTCGTCAATGAAGTCAAACAACTGACTGATTTATAAATGATAGAAAGCAGTAAATGAAAACATTTGAACACTCATCTTTTCTCTAATTACAATCTAAAATATGAACCTTTGTTGAAAACAGTCAACTGGGCAAACTGATCCAATATAAAAAGATGTGTGACCATTACTCCAACGTAAACTCGTCTTGTGTGGCTTCCATTTCTATTGCTTCAGGACTCGGGTCATTTAGTATAGCGTCCAACTCGAGGTCAGAGAAGCTCGGAGCCGATTCAGCAGGTTCCGACTCCTTGGACAAAGAACAAGAATCCATTACAGGTTCAGTGGGTCGAGGTTCTTCCTCTGCAGTGTTGAGGATGTCACTCATGACAGGCTCAGGGATGCTCAGGCTACTGAGCTCGCTGCTGATGTCCACCTCTGGTGCCACCACCACCTCACGCTTGGGCAACACAAACTCCAAAGGCTCCAGGACTGCGTTCACGTCAACGCGACCCAGGTTGCCGTACTTGTGGAGTTGTGTTGGAGGAACGCCTAAAGAGAGAGGAATAGAACAAAGTTCAATTAAAATGTATCACAATCGGAGTTCATTTACAAAGTGTGTTTGCAAAAACAAGGAATATGATTTAATTGCTTTCTATACACAAAAGAAGAAAATTGTACAAAACACCAATTGTATGATTAGCTACACATTTAATCTTAAGCACAAATGTGTATTTAAGACTAAGAATTATACACAAGGGTTTCTGCTCGTAACTTAGCATTTACACGATTAATGCACAACGTGCAATTACTGTTAATTACACTAATTGCACTGAAATTGTACTGCATTCACATAATTCATTGAATATTGCACTTTGTTCTGTAAACCAGATGATGGAAATAAATTAAGTTACAGGTCACAGGTCTATAGTATGGTTGAAGTGGAGCCATTTAGTTGTCCATGAGGATAACTGCACAGAGGAAGAAGCGTTCCAAAACAAGTTGCAGCAGACTGCATTTTACCAGTAGGCTCAGGTGCACAGGCAGGCCGGGAACACTTCTTTGTTACGTTAGATTATCACCACTTTAACCATTATGTTATGTTTTAACTATTACAAAATAGCAGATATACAAGCTCGCAGCGCAGCACCGAGTGCTGCGTTGCAAGCTTGTAGATCTGCTATTTTTGAAAAATCGCTTAACTTTGTGCTAATCTTTAAATATATATATTTTTAAAGCAAACTTTTGTAAATCTTTGCTCCTGGCAGCTGGGTCCCTGGAACAAAATATTTTGCGATGGGGGGGTCAGCGGTCAAATACATATATTTCTAGGGGTCTTTGATTAAAAGGTTTGAGCACCACTGATCATAGAAACATACATTTTTTCAGAAAACCTTTTAAGCACTTACCCAGAATGAGAGCTAACTGGGCTGGAGGGAACAGGACTTGCAGACAGCGGTTGAGGAAAGGAACCAGGTCCTCTGCAAAGGCACAGCAGAACTGCACAAACAGCTCCTTCTCCCTGCTGCTGAAGGCTGACTCGTCTGCCCTGTGGAACACCAGGATCAGCTTGGTCACCTGGACGGAAAACAGAAATTATTAAAGCATCCGTGCCATATTATACTGGAACAAATATACAGTACAAGTAGAATATACAGCATATTGTCAAATATAAAATACAGTTGGCCATTTTTGGTTTGTTACACAAATGCAGCATGCCAACGTGATCTCTGTGGACCGTGGGTACATCTCAAACGTAACATGCCCATACCTAGGCCTGTCACAATTATTGCATAATCGCAATTATTTGACACAATCGCAATTATTTTGTCATAATCGTTTCCATGTTGAAAAGTGTTGTTACATTTTCTAAAATAGCAGATGTACAAGCTCACAACGCGTTGCATCGCAACATGGTGTGAGCTTGTAGATCGGCTATTTCCACTATCAATGTTCTTTTTTAAGTATAACGTTGACAAATATGTCAGTAATTTCTTTGTATATTTAGGTTAGGTGTCATATCTGCCATGTGCAACTCAATGACGAAAACACAATTAAATCGTTAATCGCAATTACAGTATTTAAGTGACAATTAATCGTGACAGCCCTACATGTTACCTTCATTAGTGCATCCTCGATGTACTTGGTGACCTCCTGTGCCAGCCCCACGGGGCAGCAGAGTCGCAGGTCGTTGAAGGCGGTCAGGATGTTGTTGAGGAAGCAGGCAAGGGGCTGGAAGTCCAGCAGAGCCATGGGGGGCTGCAGGGTGCCCGGCTGCGTGCTGGGTGCCACCACTGGGATGGCGGCACCCAGCATGGAGGGCAGGGAGATCAGTGTGTACATGTTCATATCCTCCTGGAACTTGTCGACCGCCTAGTGGGTGATAAATATTGTTGAGACGATACAATGTCTCTATGATCTGCCTTTTCAAAGATATCGTATATATGTTGTGATACAATGAGGGAGCCTTATTAAAAAAAAGAATCCTGTTGAATTGTTAATACAGAGATTCAATGCAAAATTCATTTAAACCTGCATTGTGGTATAGTAGTTCTCAAACTTTACAATTGCAAGGTCTGCCCTTCACTCTGACAGTATACAAACAAAGCTACAATACGGTCCATTTGGTATTGGTACTCAACTCTGACAGTATACAAATGAAACCAAATGGACCCGTAAGGTTTACATACTTGTAAGGATCAATGTAGAACTCCCAAAAGGAACCCAGAGAGTCCCTGGACCCCACTTTGAGGACCACTGGTCTAAATGGTCTGTTACTCATTTTTTTTTTTGTTTTAATTACCTTGTAGGTGGTTGTACTGTAACTTGAAAAATAACCATAAAAACCAACATGAAAAAGAATCGTGATAATATCGTGTATCATGATACCGCTTGGAAAAATATTGTGAAATTGTATTTTCCCATATCGCACCCCCCTTACCTCCAGCACAGCCTTGTGGAAGGTGTCCGCTGCCACCCTCTGGAACATGGGCGGCAGCTGGCCCCGGAAGTCGGCCCCCACCCGGCTGAAGGACAGGCCGAAGTACATGCACTGGCCCAGCAGGGAGTCCAGTCGTCCGCCCACCTGATGAAGATATCATATTATTATTGTTACCATGATTGATTATGTCTGTTTGACGTTATTAACAGTAGATTATGCGTTCATCGATTATATTCATATCTAGTACTTTATGATACATTATGATATTTGATAGCTTATAAGAGTGTAGAAGTATTCTGATTGTTCTTTAGTACAGTATAACTGTGATCTCTGACTCTCTTACCACTGACGCAAGTGCAATTGTAATTCTGACCCATGATATATCATGTTACATAAACATAACCACCACCACCTAGAATATTGGCGTGTCTCCTAATTGCCTCATCGATTATTGATTGATCAGAATTCCACGACACACCCCACGCTGGAGGTCCCTCTCCAGGGTCTGCAGGAACTCGGCCACCCTCTGCACCACCCAGCCGTAGAAGATGGCACTCTCATTGATCGTCTGGCCCACGGGAGGAGGCATCATCGGGTCTTCATCGGAGAAGATGGCGCGGTACTGCGTGATGATGTCGAACAGGTGCACCCGGCACGCCTCGATGGTCTTGGTGATGTGGAAGTAGGGGTCGTCGGCGGGGATGGCGGCAAGGATGGAGTTCAGCCAGCTGCCGCGCGCCTGCAGGAACTTCACCCTCAGCTCCGCCTCCGTGAACACGTCCATCCTGCGGAGGTAGCCAATCACGCGGAGGCAGACGGGAAGCTGGGAGTTGCTGCGCAGCTGCTGCAGCAGCTGGTTCAGCATGAGCTGAGCGGACTGACGAACCTCCTGGACAATTCCCTGATGATGAAAAGGTTTTTATTATTATATATTCATGTATTGCTTTGATTAGACTGGACAGTGAAGACTAAAAGGAAAGTTAAGTTAAGAGGACAAGGATGTAGCCCCTTTTGGGATCCTGTTGACCTTTTTTTGGAATTTGGGAAGCGGTAACCAGGATCCTTTAAAGGTCCGTCCACTCTCGTTGCGATCGGATGTGCACACTGGGAGCGCACTCACGTATAGGGTATTAGTACTACAGCGCACTCCCACTGTGCATATTCCGAGCGCACCCCAACGCGGGACTAGCCCCAAAACATGATTGGTCATTGTTCCGGATTGACATGGTTCACTTCCTGGGGCCGTGAACGGAGATGAAGCGACGTTGTCCGTGACCAGACAGTGGTACCCGTGTGTACCAGGGAGAGTTGATGGACCTTCATGAGACCCTGGTTACCGCCTTTCCAAATAAAACTAAAAGGTAAACAGATTCCCGAAAGGGGCTAACAAGTCTGTAACGTTACCTGGATCACTGGCAGTGATGATGAATGCTTCTTCTCCAGCCTCTTGACATAGGCTGCCAGCTCCAGGGCTTCCTCGTAGTAACCGTTGCGGACACATGTGTCCATGAGCTGAGGGATCTCCAAGATCTCCAGGATCTCAGTGTGACGATTCAACGTGAGGCTGTTCATGCGACGACTGGCCCCGATCTCTTCTGCCTCCGTCATGAAACCCCTGGATGATGACAGAAACACCACATGACAACATGATTGCATTGTCCCTATTCAATTCGTTTCAAAAGGCTTTATTGGCATGCCGCATGAGAAAACATACCTAACATTGCCAAAGCATTAAAAAATATACAGTATATGTCTGTACAATTGAAGGGAATAGAATGATGCGTTCTCAGAGCTTTTACATCTAACTTACAAAAACATAATAAGAACTGTGCATTTGCTGTCAGGAATAGTTAGCCTATATATATAGGTCTATATACACGTAGGAAAGTGTGTGCATAAATAGCTGCGGTTTATTGCTTTGTCTTTCTACAAATCACACACATAAAATCCCCAGTGTCCATTTATCTATTATTTCTTGACTATACAAATCATTTTCACTTGTAGATGAATTAATAATTATCATTAATATTATTTAATGTCGTTATATTCGTTTTTTATATAATTTTGTATGATGTATTATTTGATTGTTTTTTAAATTATTATTTCGATTATGAAAACCTGCACTCAATCCAAAGGAGCTTTATTGGCATGAGGAAACATTACCCGTTTACATTGCCAAAGAAAGTGTCAAAATAACACCCACAGACCTGCATTTTTCCCCGAAGCTGGGCAGCTTGTCCAGCAGCGCGGAGACGCTGCTCTCGACGCGGCCGAAGTCCCGGTAGATCTCCTGGGTGCAGTCGGCCGTGCGGATGAACGTCTTGTAGTTGGAGAAGGCCAGCTCCCGGGTCTGCATCAGGATGCCCGCCCGCTCCTCCGCCAGCCGCTCCGGCTCGCGGTTCAGCTTGTCCACGCCGAACGAGCTGAGCTCGGACAGGTAGGCCGCGAAGTCCGGGTTGTTCCTCCAGTTCTCCGGGAAGCTGTCCTTGAAGATCGAGGCCAGGATGCTCACGTCTTCCACGTCGACTACGGCCGCTGCCATGTTTACTGGAGAACTTTGACAGTTGTAGTTGATCCCGAATGATACAGAAGCAGAACTATAATGTCAGTCAGGTCCTCTGACACTAGGTGGAACTGTTCTCTACATCAGTGATGCACGTGAAAGCACGCCACTATACTGATGAGATGCGCACTTTATCCAAGTTACATTTATTTCATGTCATGTTATCCATGAACAACACAAAAATAATATGAACCTGCTTCCCTTTCCTGGGTCTGGCTTCTTCTTGTTCTTCGTGTACATTTACTGTAGGTGGCTAGCGCCCTCTAGCGATGAATGTGGTGAGAAAAAGAACTTATGTGAACTACAACTTGACCTTCACTTTATTCTTGTCAATTTGTCAAATTGTCACATCACAAGTTTTCATTTTACCTGACGATTAATTGTCACTAAAATAATTGCGATTAATGATTTAATTGTGTTAGCTTCTGGCTTGTAGTCTGTGTTAATTTATATGGCAGATATGACACTGTTGACACATTACCCTACTGTAAATAAACATACAAATAAATTACTGACACATTTAAAAAGAACATTGATGGTGAAAATAGCAGATCTACAAGCTTGTAGATCTGCTATTTTTGAAAATGTTTGAAAATATATGTATGTATACTGTGTGTGTGTGTGTGTGTGTGTGTGTGTGTGTGTGTGTGTGTGTGTGTGTGTGTGTGTGTGTGTGTGTGTGTGTGTGTGTGTTGCTAGGTGCCAGTGTTGCCAAGTAAATCTTCACAACTAACTGGCCACAGAGAAACAAAACTGATTTTACCTTCAAAATAAAAGCATTAGCCCTCTATAAAAACACAAGTAGCGAAGCTGGCTTGATAAATGAAAAATGATTATATTGAATCAATAATAATAATAATTACGTACACAATTATCCAATTTAAACAAACACATGTCGTCTTAATAAGGAAAACGCACAATAAATGTAATCAAAAACAAGGTTCCCTTTTAATGTTAAGTGTGTGACCGGAAGTAATTGGTATTGTTTGTGTTACAACTTGACAGTGACAGAGAGGTGTTGTTTTGTTGTGTTTGACGGAGAGTGACAGCGTCAATAATCTGTTTACTGTTCCACTCAACAAATCCATCAACAATGCAGGTAACGGACAACTTTATTTTCTGACACTCATTAACTTCACGTTTTCTTTTCAACTGCGGGCATGTTACATAGATAGATGTCGTCAATGTTTGCTAACTGTCTAGGTTTCCAGCTAACATCCAGGCTATCAGACTGGATCCACCGGTCTGGTCTACACCCATATGATTTATGTTATTGTTGTTACAGTAACAGTATATAGCTATCAACAGCTTGCTAGTTTGGTGACTTGGACCAGTGTTTGTCAGACTTACATTTCAAGGTCTCCCCTGGAACCAAATTTGGTTCCATCCATGTGTATGCTGTCAGATAGAGTTACTTGTATTGATTGATTGATTGATTGAAGAATTTAAGATTGCATGACAGTACAAATCACTGGTACAAGGTCAACTAAAAGGAGATCCTAGAAAGCCGAAGAATATTTCCTCAGGAACCACACTTTAAGTATCTCTCATTTAGTCATTGAGTATGAGTCAAATAGATCCCCATAAAGGAACCTACTTTGAGACACACTGTCTTGGACCATCTAAATGTCAAGGTCCCAAAGTTAGAATATTTTGTTGTCGTTGGATAAGATTGTGTCTGTGCTGTGTTTATGTTGGTACCATAGGAGAGATGACAGGCAAACGTTGACCAAAGAACAACTCTTCTACATTCTCTACTTGAAATTAAGTAATAGATGTAGGAGACAAACAGTGCTCGATTTGTATTTCCACTGATCCATTGATGTGTCTTTGGGTGGCCTCCAGCAACTATAAATGATGCCTCTGGTTTGATCATTGGAGGCAGGGTGAGCTGGGAGAGACATATTTTAGTTGACCGCACATTTCGCACTATAGCACTTTCAAATTGTTTCTATTTGCTCACTGTTAAACTAATTCTTGACACATATTTATTGCATATATTCATTGAATCGTAGGCTAGTACAGTATATTGTAATAATTGGTGTCACTGAATCTAAGTAAATCCCTTTTAAACATATGAGTTACTTATGAGCAATTGTTTCGATGTGAGTGATTTTAGTTTTGCGCGTCCACAGTTTGACTTGGTTACCAACTCTCCAGCATAATAGTTGGGGACCACCTGGAACCCCCTCAAACCACTTATCTATAATGGGTCTTGGTCAAATAGCTCTGCTTGTTGTAGGGAATTATTTACCAGGCAGTGAATGTTAAATCTGTAATATACTGTAACTGTATAGGTATTCGAGGTGTGTCAGCTTAAGTGCGTTAGTTTAGTTCAGTTCAGTGTAGGGAGACTGTGTTGTGTTTGTTTACTCCTTGTCTCAATGGCAGCTATTTATGAAGCACTCAGATCAATGGTACCCAGCCTGCTGGGACCTTTAGTACTGCTGGATTATAGTGTTAAGTTATAATGCAACAACATATAATTACACAAGTTCTCCTCGTAGTAGGATACAAAACCAGCAGCACAGGTCCTGTTAATGTGATTCCACACCAAAGAGACTACAACTCTTTCCGACCAGCAGTTCTAGGGTCCCAGTTGGATGGAAAACCAGCAGTAGTAAATAATGACCAGGTTTAGTAACCACTGCTCCAGACCTGGTTTAAATTTTGGGGATTTTTTTCTTTTCTGAATATATGCAACTTTTAACTTCACTAGCTCAATGTTTAGCAATGATTAGGGTGATTTCAGAGAAGGGAATTGAATACGGTTCACTCAACATGACAGCTGAATGAGCTGATAGTGTACACACTACACACAGAGCACTGAGCAGGGTGCAACATCTTATTAGTCTGTTCTCTGATAGACCACCAGACAGCGATGATTCATGCAAAACATGCTAGCTTTTCTTTCACACAGTAAAATAGTTTTTTTTGCAAAATATTACCCTGCTCCAAAGTAAGTACAGTATGTAATGTGTGGTGTTTGTCTCTGTCATGATTACAACTCTGACTTAACATAGTCTCCTGCATACTCATGTTTGTCCTATAGATAGTGAAAACAAAGAAATAGCAGCCTCCAAAGTGTCACTATCATCATGGCTGCAGTTGCTCCCACCACCACCAAAATGTCTTGGCGATTGCGTAAGTTATCACCCATTAACTATTCCACAATTTTTGTGCAGTAGATGCCCTATGAGATGAAATATCTTTATTGTGTGTTTTGTTTTGATTTGTTTTGCAGAAGAGTTTGTGGCCCATTCTGGCAATGTGTCCTGTCTGGTTCTGGGAAAAAGCTCAGGACGCCTGCTGGCTACCGGTGGGGAGGACGGTAGAGTCAACATCTACTCTGTCAGCAAACCCAACTGTGTTATGGTACAGTATGCACGCTTCAATCAGTAGTGTTGTTGTAAATGTCCTAAATCAGACCATTATTCAACTTACTGTACCTCTATAACATAATATTAAGCAAGCTCAGTCTCATTCTGAGCCACGAGGGGTTGACTCCGTAGTTGGACCTGGCTGATACACTGAAGGTCTGTTTGTTCTAATATCATGGCGTTTGCTCAACTTCACTGTGTGTCAATGTTCAATGATACGATGCAGGCAACATCTTCATACAATAAGGTACATTTATTTACTTCATCGTGCTGACATCATCTTTTGGGTTCCACAAGCAGATCAAATCGAATGAATGAATCAACAAACATTTCGCGCCGCAGCCATTTGAACAGCGGTATCTTGCGGTCAAAAACCATTACTTGTCAGCCAACAAGCAATAACATTTATTTCAGGTCGACTCAAAATGTGCGAGAGTTGATATGCATAAAGCCTTACATAAAGCAGAGGTCAAGGGGATGTGAATAAGCAAGCCAGACCAGGACTTTTCACTGGTTTTTAATTAAAGAGTGTATTGACTTTTTTTAAGATCCTCAGACTGCTGCTTCAACATCAAGAAACCTATAGTCTGCATTCACAAGGGCCAGGACTATGGAGAACATTTATTTATTTGTGCTGTCTTCGGGATGACCACACAAAGGCCTTGTCACAATTATTACATATTCGTCTAATCGCAATTATTTGACACGATTGCAATTGTTTTGTCATAATCGTCATCATCGTTTCCATGTTGAAAAACTTTCATATATTTTCCAACTTCATAAATTGTGGAGCTCACAACACGTCGCAATGCGCCGCATTGTGAGCTTGCAGATCGACTATTTCCACTATCAATGTTCTTTTTAAAGAATACATTTCTTAATTTCTTCTTTCTTTCTTCTTTCATTTCTTTGTATATTTAGGTTATGTGTCATATCTGCCATGTGCAACTTCAACGCCTAAAAGGCCCAGGCCAAACAGAAATGTAATTGTCAACGACAAAAGCACAATTAATGGTCATAATCGTGACAACCTTAACCACACATTCAGTGGGCCCAGGAAGGAAAATGGAACTTGTGGATGTTGTTCCTCCATTCCTCCTCCATGGGCACCAGCGTCACAGTACTATCATATGCTCCCAGATCTGGTTGCAGGTGTCTCTTGAACAATGGTGGCCACAATGGAATTCCCCAAACCAAAGCTGGAGGCTATTGTCACAAACTTGTCCCCATTGCTATTTCATGTACATCTAATATTTCAGAAACACTAAATATAGCTTACTTACTATTTACTTATGCCTGACACCCTTACCAGGGTAAAGGATACATACTGTAGCTACACTATACAAATTCCAAGTCTTGTTTAAGGACTTGTTTGTTTAAACAGTTTACAATTGTAAACAATCTGTATGGAATCTCACAACCCTGTTTGATGCTGCTAATTTTCACATAACTCCTGAGATAATTTGTACCTACCGTAATTTGGTGAAAAGAATCACGTTTCGGTCACAAACAGTGACATTGATTTGGGCCCCCACTATGGATCTAAGAAAATCCCTTTTTGCTCTGTGTTTTTAGATGCCTCTCAATTTATGTTTCAAATTTCAAATCGATCAGACAACGACGATCGACCAATTTCCTTTTCCATTCTTTTTAAAGATTGTAGCCAATATGAGGCCAAAATCTGTAGGGGTGTGAGTTTTGAAGATAATGCAAAATGAGTTAAATGCCAAAATGTAAAGTGGGCTTGTAAAACGCCATCACTTCTAATTGTTTTTTTCTGTCAATCCTCCTCAGAGTTTGACGGGTCACAGTAACCCAGTGGAGTGTGTGCAGTTCAAGGGTTCCGAGGAGCAGGTTGTAGCGGGTTCACAGTCAGGATCCCTGCGCGTCTGGGACCTGGAGGCTGCTAAGAGTGAGACTTAATTCATTATTTGTGCTTGTGTGTGTATATATCTGCTTGTGTGTGTATATTAGGGCATTAATCAAAAAGTCGACAAGTCGACTCAGTCGACTTCATTACACAAGTCGACTCCTGAACAATGCTCTTAACTGGTTCAGTACTATTAGGAGAAGGCGCGCTCTCTGCAGGAGTCTTGTGGAGAGGTCTGTAGTTTCTTTGGGTGCAGATTCATGTATGTATACTATGTAAGTCGACTCCCACCAGGGAAAGTTGAAAAGCCGAAAATGGAAATTATTGCTTTGTATTTTTCGATCATTATTTTTGCTCCATGTTTGCGTGTATACAGCATTCAAACAGTAGGATTGCTTATTGTCAAGGGCAGAATGATTCTCTCCTTATTATTCAATGATGCTGGTTGCAGTGGAATCTAATAACATCATAACAAAAGCCTTATTAAGGGAGAAAGGATTACTCTAGGCTATTCTATGAAGTCCAGAAGTAAGTCATTTTCAGGGTTTGTGATAGGAGAGGAAAAACAACATTACCAGGGGCCCTGGTAAGACAGAAAAGCAGCAGTGGTTTGGTCCTGTTAGGATATAAAAGCAGCAATAAAGGTGTATTGGTAGGATGGAAAACCAGCAGTACTAGGGTGCTGGTATAGTAGGATAAACCAGCAGTACTAGGGTGCTGGTATAGTAGGATAAACCAGCAGTACTAGGAGTCCTGGTACAAGAGAAAAACATCAGTACAAGGGTGAAGAGTCCTGGTAGTACAGAAAACCAGAAGTACTATGGGTCCTTGTAGATTTGAATACCCGCAGTACAAGGCATACTGGTAGGATAGGAAACCAGCAGAACACGTTTCACAGTGGTTTCACTCATTGTTCTTATTTTTCTTCAGTCTTACGGACTTTTGCGGGACACAAGGCCAACATTTCCAGCCTGGATTTCCATCCCTATGGGGATTACTTGGCTTCAGGGTCCATGGACACAATTATCAAGGTGTGTGTTCAAGTGTGTGTGCGTGCGTCAGAGTTGGAGCCGTTGAGAAATATGACTTTGTACTAAAGTGAATGAATATTATTCTCCGCAGGAATTTGAAGTTTTTTAAATGGATTTCACCAAAGACATGCAATGAAAGCAATCATGTTCTCTTATGAGAAGAATTAAAACCAAGCATGTCAAAACAGTGCAATGTGACAAAAATAAAATATAATAACAATTATAACTACAATTCAATTCATCTGTAATGATAAGTGATCCCAAAAAAGTGATAATTTTTTTTTAACATCTGTTTATTAATGTTTTTCATTTAAACATATCGTCCGTAGCAGATACAGAGAACAATCAAGTTGACAAAAACAATTGGACCATATGACAAAGTAGAAAAACCCATATAACAATACAAAAGTCGAAGATAAATATATAAACAATAAAAACAAACTTGACAATTAAACCTTAAATAATACAACAAAAAAAAGTGAAATTTAAAGTGCTGTACAGACAGACCAGGAGGCAGCTAAATCAAAGAACACAGCTCAAAGGCACAAATAAAAAGCAATAAAAACTGCCAGATACTGTAAACAGTAAAAATCACACCTAGTGTGAAGTCAGTGTTGCTATTTATTAGTTAATTACATTCAGGGTCCTGCAAAGCATGGCCAATGTGACCCTGGATGTACAACAAACTTTGAGCATCTTGATTGCAAAACACTGATTTAATGACATCATAAAATCATCCTCTCCCCTTTTACCATACACCCCTAACCCTTTTTTGGAAAACCTTCCTATTATAATTATAATACCTGATGTTTTAGAGGGGGGAAATCATGGCACCCCAGTGACCCCCTCTTTAAGAACTTTGTAAACAATCAGGAGAATCCTAAAATGGACTTATTCTGTTCTTTTTTTTCAGATATGGGATTTACGGAGGAAAGGATGTGTGTTTAGGTATAAGGTAAGCTCTGTGTGTGTTTGTGCGTGCGTGCGTGCGTGCGTGCGTTCGTGCATGCGTGAGTGCGTGTGTGTGTGCGCGTGTGTGTGTGTGTGTGCCTCACAAGTACTTACTTAATTTCTAGTCAGTAGCTGGGCCTCCTGTTATCCACTTTAGCAATTGCCAAATGTCTGCTGCTAGTTTGGTCATCTGTGTGTGTGTGTGTGTGTGTGTGTGTGTGTGTGTGTGTGTGTGTGTGTGTGTGTGTGTGTGTGTGTGTGTGTGTGTGTGTGTGTGTGTGTGTGTGTGTGTGTGTGTGTGTGTGTGTGTGTGTGTGTGTGTGTGTGTGTGTGTGTGTGTGTGCTTGCCTGAAGTCTGTCTCCCTGGCTAATGATGGAATCTGAGTGATATATGGCTATATTTGGTCTAAAGCGTGGGAAGAACAATTAATTAACACAATTGATTAGAACAAACATTAGAAAACATTAACATACTGTATGAACACCATTATATTTCACCTTGTAGAGGGCGCCGCCCGCCATAACTGCGGTGCAAAAAGTCCCACAGTGCTGTCACGCTAGACGGGAGGAGACAGCTTTGTACGTCTTCACTTGCTTATTCCCAACATAACTTTACAAAGATGTACACAGTAAATCTGGATGAACCTGTGTAGTTTATGACTGCTCCAACAGTATAAATACATAAATAAAAGCATTAATAAATAATACAAAGATACCCCAACGCACTAACAATGACTTTTTGACTTTAGATGAACAGTACCCATGTGATGTGTGAGTTCAGGTCACATTACCCATTGGGTAAATCACAGTGTGCCATGCAGGCAACCAATACAGTCATGGAGGAGAAGGTGAAAAGCCACAACTTTCATGGGTTTGAGTTGTTGTTGTTTTTTTCTGCAGGGTCACACCCAGGCAGTGAGATGCGTGGCTTTCAGCCCAGATGGAAAATGGTTGGCATCTGCTAGTGATGACTGCACCATTAAGGTAAAAATGGTCGACCTTTTAAGGTAACGCGAGGCATTGTAAACTTGTAGAACGGCTATTTTGGGCAAAGAGGTTTGTAGAGGGTAAAGTAGAGAAGACTAATGTATTTGACGGTTCAAGTGGTTAAATATCTGAAAATACGCATTACTCCAACATGATGACAGTGCTGTCAAACAAGTCTAAGCTGTCTAAGAAATCTATGAACATTTTTAATCTGCAACACAATTTAATACAATATGTAGTCTTGTAGTGGGGGTCCCTGCTTCATCTCTCTCTCAGCTAAGGGGTCCTTGGCCTGAAAACGTTGAAGACCCCTGAACTAGACTATTATTATGATTATGACGACGACGATGATGATTGTTGTTGTTGTTGTTGTTAATGATAATGTAATTCATTAATAATGCATAGATCTATTTCAATCAACTCCCACTACTAGTTGTTTGCAATTATTGCAAGCATTATGTCCATGCAAAACAAGCCATACAGAGGCCACCCGGAGAAAGTCCTCAATGTTCATGTATCTATTTGTAATCAAATAGACCTGTAATATAGCAATTTGGTTATATTACATACCAGTTACATTTTATTATGGACCAAAAATACCACATTTGGTTATGTGTGTGTAAACTCCCAGAGTTAAAGTAATTTAGATGGCACGTCATTTAGACTGATGCCAGGTTAATTTACCTGACATCCTAGTTGTATAGATTCAATGTGCAGATTATTGCACAACATCACCAATGTCTTCTCTTTTTCCACGTCGTCTCTTAGCTTTGGGACCTTTCTGCGGGGAAGGTGATCACAGAGTTCACAGCTCACAGCGGACCTGTCAACATTGTTCAGTTCCACCCTACAGAGTATCTGCTGGCGTCAGGCAGCTCGGACAGGTACAACAGACACCCACGTCTGTATTTTAAGGCCATATTAGTTTCCCCATAGGGTTTTTAAAACTGCTACTGTTGTGTTTGTACATTGCAGGACAATCAAAATGTGGGACCTAGAGAAATTCAACATGATAGGCTCTTCAAAGGGAGAGACGGGGCCTGTCAGGTGTGTATGGTGCCAGTCAGTGTGACTTAAGTGTTATCCTGATATATGAAACAGCTTTTTTTATGTTTACTCTTACTTTCGATCTATACTTTTATGGGCAAGGGATATCCATGTCGTTCGGTTCAACCCACTTTGGTCATGGGGTGGGTAGGCCTGTCACAGTTATTACATAATCGTCTAATCGTAATTATTTGAGATAATTACAATTATTTGAGATCAAAATTCTTTCCATGTTGAAAAAAGTTTAAAAACAGCAGATTTTCAAGATTTTTTATTTATTTGAGATAATCGCAATTATTTTAGATCAAAATTCTTTCCATGTTGAAAAAAGTTTAAAAACAGCAGATTAAGACATTTTTTTAGTATAAAATGATTAAATATGTCAGTAATCTGCCCTGTGCAGTTTGTGATGATGAAGTCTAAAGGGCAAACAGAAATTAAGTTTGCATTCATATGTCTTCAATGCCAAAAACACAATTAAATCGTTAATCGCAATTATTTGTGTGACAATTAATTGTCAATTTAAATTTGTAATCGTGACAGGTCTAAGGGGTGGGTGTACACTAGAAGAAAGAAAGAGAGTCCACAACGAATGATTCATTCCTGAAGAATATCCAACCGGATCGAAACGTTGAAGCAATAAAAACCAGTAGAGCTGAGTAGAATTCAGTGTTGCAGACTCTATTTTCTTCTTGTATTGCCGGTTGTCCAGCACCCGGGCTTGAGTGGAACTGGATCTGTCCATGCGCTATCACCCCTGTGGGTGTACACTAACCTCTGGCTATTTGTGCAACTTTTGACCATTTAAAAATGTTGCTTATGATGATATGCCCAACATTAGGGACGGTAAGTGGAAAGGCTAAACGGGAAGCAATGGAGCAATAGGTAGGAGATATAATTGTGATGTAATATTATAATAATTTTGAGAGTTTGCAGCTTTAGTCACGTGTGTTGTTTTGCCTTTCCATTTCCATTTAACTCATTTGCTGCCACCTCCCGAGTTTCCCGAGTTATTCCCACTGTCTTACGCCGCCACACCTGAGTTTTGGGCAAAAAAAAAACAAACGTTCTACTATCCTACGATCTACTAGGCACGATCGCAATCGCGAAATTGCATGTTTGACCCCCAGACCAACCCCGTCTTTCAAACATGGCAGCCATGTTTAGAAAACATGATGGCTGCTATGAATGCCTGTTTGAATGCTGTGAACGGCATGCACAGTCCCACATGGTGCATGATCTGTGCATGGGCGTGCATTATTATTGTTATTATGGGTGAATATGGTAGTTAAGCCTGAAAGCAGCCATTTTTAAAGGGCAGAGTAAGTGTTAAATGTGTGTTCGGTTGGATCACTCCAGTGTCTCTGTACTTGCAGGTGTGTTCTGTTCAACCCAGATGGGTGCTGCCTGTACAGTGGCAGTGTGGACTCGCTGCATGTCTACGGCTGGGAGCCAGACTGCTGCTTCCACGTGGTGCCAGTGGGCTGGGGCAAGGTGGCCGACCTGTCCATCTGTAACAACCAGCTGGTATGTAGGATCTCCCCCTGTCCTAAAGACTATTACTGATGTTAGAGGGAATTTATTCTGTGATTCATCCTGTTAAACCTTTAACCCCGTTACGGACAGAAAGATCAGACTGGAAGCCATTCGACCCATCACGACAGTGTTCACTAAATGTTTTTGCCATTTGACCCCTTGCATATTTCTGATGTTGGTGTAGATGAAGAACTAACTGACTGTGATTCCTCTCAGATCGGCGTGTCTCACCAGCAAACCAGCGTGTCGTCCTACGTGGTCGACCTGACCAGAGTAAAGAAATCTGGCAGCTCTGAGGTCCAAGGCCGTGTCCAGGACAACCAGAACCAGCCCACCACAGAGTCCTCCCACAAAGGATCCACGCTAAGGCGCAGCTACGAGAGACCCACCACCACATGCAGCAGTCAGAGGTAACAAAACACCCAAGGCAGGGGTGCCCAAAGTGTGGCCTGGCGGAGTATAATTTGTCAGGATTCCTTGTTCCCTGTTGTCTCATTTTGAAGGGATCAAAAAAGCCTATTTTATTTATTACTGTTTACCTTGCACGTCTGGTTACATTTGATAAAAGTCCCAGCGGGACTATTGCGTTTTATTTGCCAGTGCAGTTGGCAAAAAAAGTAATGTTAATCTATGGTGATTAAATGCTATTTTCTTGCATTGTATGTATGATTTACAAATTAAACCCTGACCTTTGTTGCCCTTGTATGCACACTGAGGTTGGCCACCGCGTAAAGTACCTTGTTTACTGGAGTAGGCTTCGCCAGTGTTTTATAAATATGGTGACCTCAGTCATGTAGTGCAGCTAGAATACTAAATGAGTTAAGTGTCAACCCTCTGTGCCATCAGCAGGGTGAAGGCGCGTCAGGAGCGCTGGAGCCCGGAAGGCGAGCACCGCAGCCCCAGCAGCGACGACGAAAAGGAAGAGAAGGAGAAGGAGTCCACCGCTGAGATCCGCAACGCAGAGGATTACAAGGAAATCTTCAGCCCCAAGACAGCCATCTGTATGTCTGCTCAATGTGCAAACAGCAATATCCTCCGTGTTAATTTAACTCTGTGGCCTGGTTTGAGGGCGGTAATCTGCAGCAATTGGACGATAACAATCCAGAACAATGTTTTCTCTGAGTTTTCATGCAGACGCTAACAGAATCTCTCCCATCCGTTCCCAAGATTCAGAAGTATTGTGAGCCAAAGCCTTTCACAGTGGATGTGGTGTTTCTGATGTGTCAGCAATTACATTATCTCCCTGAAACTAGAGGCCAGAGGGTTTATGAATCGGTGCTTATGGGTCAACTTTACACTCTCTGAGTTAAGAACACTCTATGGTACTTAATATAAGTGTTGACTTGGTTACTGACTCCCTCTCCTCTTCCTGTCAGCTCGCACCCCTCCCAAGTTCAGCGAGCCTTTCCCTGCTCCGCTGGAGGAAGGTGAGTGAACCAAAGTCTGTGGCACAGTGGTTGGGAAACACTGCCCTATACTATAGGAAATTATGCAGAAACAAGTCAAAGTAGAGTGGGTATACTATTATACACATGAGTTATACAAAGAGGAATTCTCTACATACATATATATTTTTTATTTTCTCCTTTACAGATAGATTTATGGCGAGAGCCAGCCAAGTGTCAGATGTTATGACACCAATGCCCGACAGACAGCAGGTGGGTGTATTATAGTACACTTATTTGTTAAGAATGTAGTGTGGTTGTACATGTATTCAAACTCCCATTGAGTACATGCCTTGTACATTGAATATATGTTGTTATCTCTCTACTGGAAATGTGACACTTTGCACAACATATCTTATAAACGTATCTGAGCATTGTGGTTTCCCAGTGACTCCCAGTAAATATTACAATAACATCTACAAAGAGAGCTACATGGAGTTGCAGTTTCAGTAGAACTAGCGAGAGAACAGCCCGGGAATGTATGATATACGATATATAAAGCCTGCTGCTCCCCCAACCAGACCTCACCACTACAATGCATCTCTCCACAGTCTGGCCAGTTCAGGGACAACCTCCCAATGATGTCGTCCACTCCTGTCCAGCGGGTTGAACCCACGGTGGTCTCCTCTGCACCGCGGCCCATCCCCACAGCCAGACCTCATCCCCCAGCCTCGGTCCTCCCTGCTCCCCGCTCGGAGCCCCAGGCCTCCCTCGCCAAGCCCAAAGCACCGTCTAACATCATCCCCTCTGCCAGGAGCAAGCCCATAGGGCTCAACGTGGCTGACTTCTTACCAGTGAGTAAATGAACATGTTCTGTTAAATGACCGTACCATTGATCAGAATCAGAAAGAACAACTTTATTGTTGGTCACATCAAAGGTGTACAGGTGTAACACAGTGCGTGAAATTCGTTTTTGTTCAAGCTCCATCGTATTCTTTATAAAATGGTCGGCAGTAATAACCAGTACACACACTCTTAAAGCTTTATCTCCTACATTCTCCTACACATTTAATGAAGTGGTCTCTTTCTCTCTCTGTCCCTCCAGGTTTCACGTAGCCCCACTGGCCTGAACGACGAGGAGGTCCTGTCCCAGATGAGTAAAGGTCACGACACCATGCGCGTGATGTTGGCCAACAGGATCAAGAACCTGGAGACGGTGAGAGCTGCCTGGGCCAGCGGAGACGTGAAGGTAAATACTCCACTGGAGACACAGTTTAACATTATGCAGTTCCTGTAATGAACACCAATGTGTTCTATTTCCAAAACGCTCAGGGAAATCATAATTAATGTATAGCATTAGGTAATATACATTTGGAACATTATTAGGCAACATTATTTTCAATAAAGAAGTTTGACCTTCATTCTATGTAAAGTTGTTGCTGTAATTTGCCCATTACTTGTTTGTTTTCAGGTGGCTATGGACACTGCTGTAGCCATTGATGACATGTGCATCATTGTGGACGTTCTCAACATTTTAAACCTTAAACCGTGAGTGTGCCATACTAAGACAATACACACACACACACACACACACACACACACACACACACACACACACACACACACACACACACACACACACACACACACACACACACACACACACACACACACACACACACACACACACACACACACACACACACACACACACACACACACACTTTCAGTGACGTGGCACTACCTAGACCAGCGCTATTCAACCTGTGGCCCGTGGGTCGCATGCGGCCCCTGCGGCATGTCTATGCGGCCCGTCATGGTCATACCAATAAAATATGTTATGTATACTTTCAGTTTGGACAAATCATTTCTGATGTAATTATTCAGTTTCTCTCCAAAACGAGGAAACTTTGTCATGTTTTATACAAGACTTTAAACTTCATCATTTCATCATTAGTCATTCCATGACAATCTTTTTGTTCAATGAGGTTTGGCCTTATAGATGGAAATGTGGCTGTCTTCTGTGTTTCCTACTTTGACTACTGTATTACAAAATCATTGTCTAAATGTCCAAAATAGGGCCGTAATTTTTAGCTTGCAGCCCTTGGACTTTTTTTATTTTGCTGAGTGGCCCCTATCTATTCTCGCGTAGCCAGACAACTATTCCACAATCTCCGAATGCTAGTATATACAATAGAGTCTGGAACTACACCTCCTGAAATCTGAGTAACTGAAGCTGGCATGCCGGTTTCACATCCGCTTTATCGCTTCTCATGCCGGATACTCGTGATTAGAACTTCCGTCTCCCAGACTGTAAGATGGGAGCATTTGCAAATTGTGGGAGACAACAGTCTGGCCACACAAGACACATTTTAATCTCTCTGTCTCTTAGGGCACTCTGGAAACTAGACCTATGTACCTCCATCCTACCACAGATAGAGAAGTTACTGCACAGCAAATACGAGAGGTAAGCTAAGGGGTATCTATGCCTAGTTAAATACATTACTAAAGGTGGGGAACTTTGCTCTGCCCAATAACAATGTACTTTCTGTTATTGTGGTCACTGTTTTGACGTTTGTCTCTGTTATAGTTACATCCAGACCGGTTACTTGTCCCTGAAGTTGATCTTAAAGCGTTTCTGGCCCCTCATCTCGGACACACTCAAAGCACCGCCGTCTGTCGGAGTGGACATCTCACGAGAAGAGCGGTGATTATCTTGAGATTCTTAATTTGGCTGTTGCTGGCAAAGAATAATTATTTGTTTGGATGCTTGATATAAGCTATAGTATTCTTCTACAATACTAATGAGGAATATCAGATTGGGTGTAGGGATGGGTCGACAATCTTTATTATCGTTTATAGTTTTAAGAAAACACTCACAATAATTGTATCGTGGACATTTTTATATATTGTGAAATTGTCCTCTGTCATACGCTGCGATCAAATTACCTTTGATCCACTTAAACCCTCTACAATTGGTAAAACCCACCTGTAAACATACTTGATGGTTATTTTTGTTCACTACCAAATCTCTTTGACAAAAAATTGCCGATCTACAACTCAACGCGTCGCATTGCGACGGGCTGTGAACTTGTAGATCTGCAATATTTTGGCAAATGTTCTACCCCAGTAATATGGATGAAGGGGTTCAAGTTGGTTGATGAAAGTGGCAATTTATGAGTGTTCGGCATACTGTGTTTTGATTATCGCGATAATATCGTAAATCACGGTTATTTTGGTCACAATAATCGTGACGTGACATTTTCGTATGGTCCTATCCCTAATTGGGTGTGACCAGCAGTGCAACCAAGTCCTGCAGAGTACAGCACTAGTTTCTGTGACTTGTGGATGAAGTTCCTCATGAATAATAATCTAGTAGTACTATAAACCACTGCTTCCCAAACTGTGGGTCGCGGACACATTTTTATGGGTCCCTTAATTTTTTGTTTATTTCAAAACATTTTCAAAAAACATTTCCCAAAAAGCTTTTTTTTTTCTTGAATTAAAAACAATTTAAAAAAATCTTTTTCCCCCTTTTTCTTTTTAATGAAGAAATCAAAGAGAAATTCACTAAAAAACAAATGTTCAAGAAGTAGTGAAAATAGCCGATCTACAAGCTCACAACGCTGCGCGAAAGCGACGTGTTGTGAGCTTGTAGATCTGCTGTTTTCACTAGTTTGGCTCGCGGGCAAACGTCTAATTTCTCTTTTGGGTCACAGGCTGAAAAGTTTGGGAACCACTGTCTGCTTTAAACCTATTTATGTATTGAATTTTGCATCACTTTTAGACACACTGAGTAGTTTTGTTTTAAAAAATGACTAAAATCAACTCTTTTTCTCTTTTTTTTAGGCATGAAAAATGCAAGGCCTGCTACAAGCAGCTTAAGAATCTCAGTAACGTGGTGAAGAACAAGGCTGACCAGGTGGGGCGACACGGCAGCACCTTCAAAGAGCTCCAGCTTCTTCTGGCTCCACTGGACTACTGACTGACACTCGCTGGTGGTCATGGACTGGCTAAACTGTGAGATGGTGGTCAGGGGCATCACAAGGGGGGGAAAGTGGGACTGAGTTACTAGGGCCCAAGGTGGAGGGGCCTTAATTATTTTATGCTTTAGCTATGGAAAAATAGCAGATATACAAGCTCACAGCGTGGTGCCGCGCTGCGAGCTTGTAGAGCTGCTATTTTTATTTTTAATTTTTTTTTGTCAGAAAATGTGTACAAATCTTTGAATATAATTATGTATTTTTAAGCGAACATTTGGAGATACATATACATATTTTTGGGATCCTTCACATGAAAAAGTTTGAGCACCACTGACATAGAAACAGGTTTTTCAAAAAAAAACCTTAGAAGGATTTAGAAGACATTTATAGAATCGGGGTCAAAAATATTCAAAGACTTGCACAAATCTTTACGATTATTCAAAAATAGCAGATCTACAAGCTCGCAGCGCGGCACTCGGTGCCGCGCTGTGAGCTTGCATATCTGCTATTTATCAATAGTTAAAGCACAAAATAATGCGTTCCCAGTCCAAATGGGTTAAACGCCCTCCCCGTATGAAGAACATTCATGGGGGGGCCCCGCAGTGAATCCTTGTACCCAGGGCCCAGGATTTGTGTGCGACACCCCTGGTCATGGACTGGCCTGAAAAGAACTCCCACTGATGTAGTGTTTGTGCCTGACTCCTTAAAACGAGCGATCAATCATTTAAAACACACATCAGGCTGGATGAACGTGAGATGAGATCCATTATGATGAATCCATCCAAACTCTGATGCTACCGGATCATCACACGAGACACTTCACACCAACGAGCTGCCTACGTAATGATTTGTACACTTTGACTCTTACACTGTGTGGTCAATAGGATCTTATTGTTCTGAGGATTTTTTTCCCCCCTCCCCCACTGCAGATTTTTTATATATATATACTGTATATAGTTTCTTGAATAAAGAGCATCGTTAAGTATAATTGTGATCATTTTTATAATGATTTATGTATTGTCTCAGCTAGGGCTGTCACAATTATGACATTTTAGTCACTCAAATAATTGCGATTAACGATTTAATTGTGTTTTTGTCATTGACAATTACATTTCTGTTTGGCTTGTAGGCTTTGAAATTGCACATGGCAGATATGACACATGACCAAAATATAAAAAAAACTAGACCAGGTCAACCTGGTTGTGCCAGACCCCCTGTCTGTCATCATCATTTATGACATCATGCCTTTTGTAGGCATGTCATCATCATGTCATCATCATATATACCCTTTATATAGAAAACCCGGACAGACATTTGCTTATGTAGGCCTACCCATTTCATGGGTCTGGCAAATATACAAAGAAATTACTGACATATCTGACAACTTAAAAAAGAACATTGGTAGTGGAAATGGCCGATCTACAAGCTCACAACGCGTCGACGTGTTGTGAGCTTATCTATTTACTATTTTTTTAAATACATGAACATTTTTCAACATGGATGACAAAATAATTGCTATTAGACGATTATTATTATGTAATAATTGTGACAGGCCTAGTCTCAGCCAGGCCGGAGGTGGAGACCTTTGCTAATTTCTTCCCTATATTCAGTATTCACTCCCTTGCCTACCGTAGGTTCTTACGTTGTCCTTATTTGAAATATAAGGAAGAAACATTATCAGTCAGTTCAGTAGGCCAATGAGGGGGCCTCGAAGATTTCTTGTCGAACTAGAATTACTGTTCCTACGAAACAGTGTGGGCTCGCATAGAACACCATGTATGGGTATAAAGATCTACCCAACGGGCACTCCAACATGGAACGCCATATATGGGCATAAAGATCTGCCCAACGAGCACTCCTACATTCAATCCTTCAGATACTGAGGGATTGAATGGGTCTCTCTTCCTCTCCAGACTCATTTCCGGTTGCACTTGGTGGTGACTGTTGATTTCGTCGACTAAAACTCTGACGAAAAACTAAGCTGTGATAAAACTAGACCAGGTCAACCTGGTTGTGCCAGACCCCCTGTCTGTCATCATCATTTATGACATCATGCCTTTTGTAGGCATGTCGTCATCATCATGTCATCATCATATATACCCTTTATATAGAAAACCCGGACAGACAGACCGACATTTGCTTATGTAGGCCTACCCATTTCATGGGTCTGGCAATAACTAGACCAGGTCAACCTGGTTGTGCCAGACCCCCTGTCTGTCATCATCATTTATGACATCATGCCTTTTGTAGGCATGTCATCATCATGTCATCATCATATATACCCTTTATATAGAAAACCCGGACAGACCGACATTTGCTTATGTAGGCCTACCCATTTCATGGGTCTGGCAAAAACTAAGCTGTGATGACTAAAACTAAGACTAAATATATTGACAATTTAGTCAACAAAATAAAAACTAGACTAAAACGTTAGGGAGGGACTAGTGGAGAAGACAGTCATTTTATGTTTGGTTGTTCTCAGGTGTTGCGTGCTGAAAATAGCAGATCTACAAGCTCACAACGTGTCACAGCGCGACGCGTCATTAAGATGCCATCAAGGCCTGCCAAAATACATTTCAGTTGACTAAATCAACTTACTGTAGATTTAGTCGCCTAAAATCTCATATTTAGTCGACTAATATCAGACTAAAACTACAACTTTTCAGGTGACTAAATTATGACTAAAACTAAATTACACATTATTCAAAAGACTATAACTAAAACTAAATCAAAATTTGCTGTCAAAAACAACGGGAGTGTGTTTTCGGCAGGTCTTTCAGTCTGAGCGTATCAAAGGGTGCGTTCGGAAATGCGTACCGGGTGTGTGCTCAGTGTAGTGAGTGCCTAAACCCAACCCTAATCCTAACCTCAGTACAACTATGCCTAAACCCAACCCTAACCTCAGTAAAACTATGCCTAAAACTAACCCCAACCCTAACCAGACCCGGTGCGCATTTCCGAACGCACCCTTTGATACACTCGGACTGAAAGACCTGCAGAAAACACTCTCCCCAAAAACAACACTGGGTGGTGATGTCACCAAGAAAGAACGCTGCTCCCTCATTGGCTAAAGGCCCTGCCTTTGTACTGTCGGCCAGTTTTGAGGAGAATAAACGTAATATACAAAGACTTGGGAGAACATATGTGTGCCCGCTTTCAGCGAGCCCAGAGCCCACAATTAAAACCTCTACAAGCTAACTGATGGAAATGCAATCTTAGCATTTGTTTTGGTTCTCATTAAATAACTACAAACTGGGATACCAAAACAAAAGAACATGAATGTTCGACCATATCTCATACTGAAGGTGGGTGCCATTTCTGTCTACTTAATGAAGTTGCACTGCATCTCGGAGGTGGGCTAGTTCAGAAACCCTACCCTGATGATGTATTTTTTTTTTTATTAATGACATCATCAATTTCCTTCAATGACATAATCAGTGGTCATTTCAAACAACATTTAATTAAGAAGAGATATGCAGACATCAGTCTGGTTTGATTATAACTAGCCAAGGTGTGGACCTGAGGTGTGGGTCCTAGACAGGTGGGCTGCTCCAACATCGAGGCACTTCCCTGTCGCTACATTCTCTCAGGTGTTTGTCTGTGCTGTTGAGAATAGATGTGGCAACCGGCACAGTTTCCCTCGGGCCATGACCAGTCGGCGCCACCTACCGCTGAAAGCAGGTTCACACACAGGATGTCAGCGGCCCGTCCTAACGTCCTCGGCGAGGTAAAGCTCTGTGACCTGACAGAGGAAATAATCAAGCAGCTACGAGAAACTGAGATCAGACAAATGATGAAGCGTTTCCCCAATACTCAGCTTATTATTCAGGAGCAAGGTGATGGCCAGGTTACTTTTTACAGGGCAACTGTTCAGGCCACTGATCCTGACTGGCCTTTTGACCTGAATAAAGTTGATATCATGGTGAGCTTTCCGGCGAATTACCCTTGCGAGATTTTCACGTTAGACATACCAACTGACCAGGAGCTGCCATCGGTAATGGGAAGGCATGTACAACAGGCATCCCTGGAGTGGCTTCAAGCCAAACATGCCACCAATCAGTTAATGGGAAAGGTGGAGCTACTGTTCCGACCATTTCTCCGTTGGCTGGACCGTAGCTTGGAGAGACTCTTCACTGAGGGAGCCAGACAGCTGAAAAAGGACATTGAGTTGGAGAGAGCTGGATTACAGTTTGTGCCGTACCAGGAGCTCCAGGCAACAGTGTGCAAAGAACCCGCAGGCATTGAACCGCTGCAGCCTGCCTCCCACACTGCTGCCCGAGAAAGAGACAGCGAGGGCGAGAAGACTGCAGGAAACGAGAGAGCAGCAGATCGGGGTAGACCAGGCTGTGATGATGATGAGCAACAGGAGGAAAGGGACAACAAGGCTCATGGTCTTGTGGAGAACATTACGATCAGGGATCCCTGCAGAGGCACGGAGGTGAAGCTACTGGGCCTGAGGCTGGGAGAGGGCACAGCTACCGTAGTGGCCAGACAGATCACTGTTCGTCTGCAGTGCAACAGGTGTAAGGTGACGGCAGACCGGACTCTGAGCGGGAGGACCATGTCCTGCGTGGCTCAGTGTGAGAAGTGCAGAGCCAGCATCAGTGCCACGTTCAGGCCCAGCATGCTCCACAAATACAGTGACATCCTGGGCTACCTGGACCTGAACAACGCCACTCCTGTCGACCTCGTGCTTCAGGAATGTGAGCTCACGGTCGGATGCCTGGGCTGCTCCCGGGATGGCCCAGTCCGGAGCCTCTCCTACGGCCAGGCTAAGGAGTTTAACTGTGAGCACTGCCACGGCAAAATCAGCATCCTCACTGACAGCACGAGATTCCAGTACATTCATACATGTTCTAACACTGCAGGTTCGAGTGGTTCAGCTCTGAACTATCGGAGGGACATTAGAGACCCTGCTGTGCAGAAAGGGAAGCCACTGCCAGGAAATGGAACCTGCGTGCATTATAAACAAAGCCACCGCTGGCTTCAAGGGCCCGTTCACATTGAGCCGATCCCGGGGCCGAGGATCCCCGACCAGATTTCGGGAGGACCCCCCGGGAAAATCGTTTGGTCGGCCCCGGAATCGGTCTTGGGCTTGAACAGTACCCCGACACGATCGGATTATGTTAATTAGCTTTTTTATGACCTCGGGACTCGTCGGGAGCACTCACGATAATATCAAAAAAGCTTGATATTTTCGGGTCATCGGGTAGGAATCCTTTACAATTATTGTCGTCTGAATGAGCTCACGGGATTGCTTCAGATTATATGAAGCCAGCTCCTCCCTTTTTAGGCTGCGCAGAGTGTAGGCTATTCTGTCACAGCCTACACTTTTATTATTATTATTAGCCTAGGCCTACTTACTTTTTACTTTAGCCTACTCTCTCCCTTGTTGTAATCACTTGTTCAAAAACGTTATAGCCTATAGCGTTCTTTCTTCTTTTTTCTTCTGCGCAGTCATTTGGCAACAAGGCAGTGTCTTTTTTTTTGCTGCGCAGATTTGGCTAGGGCAGTGCTGTTCTATCCGTGTATTATAAGGGCTCTAAATTGACCTTGTGCAACTTGACAGACAGACACCCTATATATAATATCTTATTCATATAGGCCTAATGTAATACTCAAAGTCAGAGACATTCCATTGCATTCCTTTTTTTTTTTACTTTTACGCGCGGGCAGCAGGCATTGCGCCTCTCGTTCTGTCAGTTTGTTCATTGGTCCTCAAAGAGGACCGCCAGTCCTTGGGGAGTTCCAGGGGGTCCCCAGCTAAATGATATTGAGGAACCTAGGCCTGTCCCTATTCTATATGCTTGGATGTTGGTGGGACAGTAAAAAAAAAAAGCGAGAGGTTAAACTTTTTTTTTTCTGCGACTGCACGCCCACAACGGCGAGGTTTGGACATTCATAATTGCTATTAGCTGATTAAGCTCGTCTGTTTAATGTCTGGCTGGTTGCCGTTAAAATGCTGGTTGATGCTTTTTAGGAGTGGACACTGGTCAATCAATGATATTGGAGATCATGCGACACTCTCAGCCGTGTCTTGCTGGATGCGCATCACATCTCGCGTCTCGCTTGCCAAAAACATAACTGAATATATAATTATAATATCTATAAAGTGAGCAGCGGCCAGTGTGCGCACAGTAGCCTACCTAGAAGACTACCAACCTACCTTTGTTTTTATAATGTTTTGTCATGATGGCGCAGTTATCACTTGTGTGCAAAGGACGATGATAAACGAAAGAAGAATGTAACACCAACTTCTACCAATTAATCCATTGCTGTGACAGACAGACAGGGTGAGACAGCCAACGTGCTTCCTTGTAGACTAGCCTACATAATCCACTGGGTCCAGCTTGGTTCAGATCAATCATATCAACATAACAGTAATAACACCAACCAAAGTCAGAATAAAAAGAGTCCACGAATAGGCCTGCACACTCGCTCATAATGTCCTCCTCCTCCTCCGGCTGCCAGCAGCGTCAGTTCTGCAAATGCTAAGGTATGGTAACATGGCATGCATGCGATACACTAGTCATGTTGCCAATACCTACTTTTTAGCAACAAGCACAAGCATGATGAATTCATTTTAAGAAGTACATTTTATTATTTTCTCCTGTAGGCCTAATCAAGGTACGTTATACCATACCCATGTGCGCCTCTGTAGTCTAATTTGCGCAGTGATGGAAAAAGTATACTCCCATTCTTTACTTAAGTAAAAGTATCAATACTGCATTATTAGCTACAAATATGGCACAGACAGAGAGAGAGAGAGAGAGAGAGAGACTCTTTGTTATAGACTATAGCGAATATATTTGTTTAATTTCGCTGTTTTAATATTTAATTAGGTAATAAAATGGATTTTGGAGCATAGCGAGTCAGAACACCGCAGCTGCAGGACTTCTGCGCTAATTGGGTCGTTGGCTCGTTGACTTTGCTGGCATGCGGTAGGCCTAATTGATTATTTTGGAGAAAGATTCCCTTTAGTATAAATAATAGTCCTTTTGGTTACCATTTGGTCTCCATCATTAAGCTGGGGATCACCTGTAACACCCTCATTGTCAAAACATTAAACAAATGGCAATTAAACTGACGTGAAGAGAGAGAGAGAAAAACACTCTTGATTTTATCCCTCTTGAGGGGGCGGAATCTTCATCTAGTCACGTCTCTCATGGCACCACCCCCCCGAGATCGTGGGTGGCTAGAATCGCGAGACGTCGGTCTCATTTGTAATGGTCTGAGATATTTCACTTGGCACAGCGGGATATACCGGGCCCGGTCGCAAGACAGAGGATCGCTGTCGTTTGAAATGAACACCGATAAACCCCGGGCACGAGATCTGATCTGACCCAACATCGGCCTCTCATCTGTGAGGCCCTTAAGGTTTCCTTGCTGCGGCCGGGCCTATCCATGTGATGTGTGCCACGATAAGGACCAGGACCACCTCATGGAACTGGCCATCAGGATGATCTGTGGCCGCTGTGCCAAGGAGCAGCCGTACACCAATAGGAAACCTTGCCTTAGCTGTGGAGGCATGATGACGGGAGGAGGCGGCACCAGCCACTGGGAGGGTGGCATGGGCTGCAGAAACAAAGGAAAAATGAACAGGAACGATAGACAAAAATATGCTAACACTAACAAGACGGTGTCACGGAAAGCAGCCAGTGAAAAGAAAGTCCACAAAGGAAAACATTGAAATCTGTTAGGATGGCCAATTTGGTGATTAAAAAAATAAACGCGTAAAATATATATAATACGTTTTTTATGTCAGTGTGCTAACTTTTCAGGAAAAGAAAGTCTGCAGTTTCCATTGGCTTGCCCCATCAAAGCCAGTGGAGTATGGTTCTGAACAGTCCACAGCCCACCTCTGTCATCTATCCATTATTGTCATCTATCTAAACTAACAATAAATTAGGCAAATCTACATCTGTCTGCGCTTAGGTCATCCAATGAGAGTTCCCAGCACAATTAGGCTTTACGGGCCATATACGTATAGATTCGACTGACTCTGTCTGTGTAGGGCAGGCTATCTGTGTCTATGCCATGGGCCCATAGCCAATAAGAGAGGGCATAACTTAAACCGAAAGAAAGGGCATTAGATAGATACAGACAGACAGACAGATAATCTCTTGAAGGAATGAAGGAATAGAGTCCCGATGAAGCTGGTTGATTTGACACATATGGCCCAAGTGCGTCCCACCAAAACTGGGAGGAGTAGCGCAGAAAAATAATAAAGTATTAATAGCAATATTATCGTTATTTCGCCAGTTTTGCTAAACCATTGTTTGCGTTGATTTATTTATTTAAAATTTGTCAGAGGTTTTTTCAGTTGAATTAAATCAATGTTGGAAACTGATAGGTCTATGTTTTGTTTTTAAAATACCTTATTTTACTCTTCAAAAAAAGGGAAGGCAAAATAAGCCTTCATCCTACACCTTAATGGTGGCACTAGCATTAGTGGACTTAATTGTATGTATGTATTTTTGCCCTTTTAAATGGACCAAAATAAGGATTTACTGCTACTACTACTAAAACCACATTTTATTTTGCGGTCAAAATTACAAAATAACACTGCACATTTATACCAATTATATTAAAAAAGGTTGAAAATGGTTGAAGTGCTACTTTAATAAACTCAGTTTGTACATAATGTCTGTAACCTTTTTTCTCTGGTTACCTTTTTTTAGTGTTACCCCTTATCCTCTAGTCTAGGGGATGAGGGTTAATATTAAAACATGCCTTAAGAGAAGAGAACAGTTGCAAAAAGGACAACTTGAAATAATTAACGTTAACTTGATTTTGAGTTTATTTAAAAAGGATATACAAAAAAAAAATTGAGTAGAAATCTACATCAATGACAAAGACAAGCAAGCAGAGATTGACAGACAACATGTTAGCATCCCTCTCACACGGATGATGATCATCAACAGCTAATTTATGCTTTGTCGCACAGGAGTGTTTTCTTGCTGAAGCATAAATTGGTCAGTGGTTCATCGTGGTCCTTGAGGACCCCCGGTACTGCTGGGTAGAAAACCAGCAGTACCACAGGGTCCCACACAGGACTGCAGTAGGTGAATGAAGGCCTGTCCATACTGTCGGTGGTCGGAGACAGTATGGACAGCACCTTAACACCGAGGGTGAATGGTCATGTTCAGCTGAGTGAATTTCTAAGCATTCCTATTTACACCTGAACAACAGCAGAGGGCGCTCACAGGTCAGCAGCTAGGCTAACATACTGTTACTGTATGTTTGTTCTAGTCCTAGGTCAGATATCGTCGCTTGTAGTCGGGAGCAGCAACGTGACGATATAGACACAGACACGTGTTGAACATTGCACCTGGTGGAGATGAATTAAAGCCATTTAGGCCTAGAATTATGTAATGCTTTCACTATTGAAAAATAGCAGATCTACAAGCTCACAGCGCGGCACTGAGTGCAGCGCCGATTTTTCAAAAATAGCAGATCTACAAGCTCGCTGTGAGCTTGTATATCTGCTATTTTTCAATAGCTAAAGCATAAAATAATGATTAAAGTGGTTAAAGTCTAACATGACACCGATTTGCGTTCCCGGTCTAAATGGCTTTAAAAAAGGACCCTTAGTTTATCTGTGGTTGGTAGCAAGTTCTACTGCCACAGAGCTGTGGTTGCACCATAAACGGGATTGGCATTTCCTGTATGGCGAGTCTAGCTTCATTTGCTCTAGTATAGGAGAAAGAAATACGGCAACGTAAAGTTTTCCGTGGTGCATGGAGGCAGATGTCTGCATTGCCTTGCTACTTCTAAAACACAAATATCTACATAGGAACAGCTCTGCACTCTTTTGCTTGTATTGCTCACGTCCTCGTGGACAGAATATAGCTCAGTATTAGTGGAAGTACCCTAGTTGGATAATGGGAGGCCCATGACAAAACCAAAGACAAGCACCCCCATGAGAACACAAAAGTAAAAACAAAATAATTGAAGAATTAAAGCATCATCAAACACATAAATATATACCGCAAAAATCAAACATAACCGTAACTGCATGTTAGAAGAACCTTCAAAAAGTATAAAGTGCAACTTTGAGAAATACTGTGATTGGAAAAGTCTACTTTTTCTTTTCTTCTTATTTTTGTGTGGGGTGGGCACTAGAAAGAAAAAAGCAGTCTGATTTGATTACCTTCATTTTGAAATAACAGAAAAACATAAAATAAAAGATCCCCCCCACAAAAACAATTAACAGTTATCAGAGATGGAGGGAGCTTGATCCAACAATAGGGGAAGCCAGTGAGGGTCATTTTGGGCTGAGAGGAGTGCTTACTCGAGTCCACTTTCCTGTTAAATGTACGTTTTTTGCTGCCAATGGTCAGCTTTACAATCAGGGCGTGGACGGACAGTATAATCATCACCCAATGAGACAATTACTCATCTGTTAGTGACTCAGTGGTTCTCAAAGTGGATTCCAGGTACTCTGTGGGTTCCTTTAGGATTGTCTAAACTGACCCTTACAAGTCTGTCACTGACAGTGTACACATGGAACCAAATGAACCCTGGGGTTCATTTGGTTCCATTTGTACACTGTCAGAGTTAAGTGGGAGGGAGACCTTGAAATGTTCAAGTTTGAGCAACACTATATTAGTGGAACAGAAGCAGGGGAGAAAGAAAAAAAGACACTGTAGTAACAGAGTGGGAGGTCTGCTCTATATAGAAAGTACACAGCAGTCTCTATTATGCTCTCCCTTTGCACACGCAACAAGTGTCATTTTGCTGCCCATGCCTGCAATCAAAAGGTTGAGTTTCCCCCGGGGATGGCTAGCCAGGATCCTGTCCAAAATAGGTAAGGTAGTTTGCTTGATCAGGGTGCTGGCTAACACCCCACAGATAGTCCAATGGCTGTCCAAGGCCATCCAATGTCTGAGCCCGTTCTGGAAGGCTCTGTGGTGGCGGTGGCGGGGGGCCCTCAGGCAGTGAGTTTCAATCGGCCTGCAATGAGGACAAAGCACAGAGTCAGTGGCAGGTCAGCTGTGCAGGTGTGACAGGGTTCCACCGTGTTAGCTAGGTCCACAATACTGTACACACACACACACACACACACACCCAGCCACAAAGCAGCAAAGACGACAACAAAGGCCCATGCACGTTATCACGCAAGAACAAGGATCCTGCGCTGTATTCGCTGCTCACTCAGACATGTTGTCATTAATGATAACATTAACACCACGTGTTATTCCATTTGTAAAGTATAATTTAACATAGCCTAATATAACAAAGTATTAGCGTAATACATTTGATTTGACATAGAATTGATTGGTTTAGACCCACAGATCATAATAATATATAGGATATTTTGAAATATTACCCTATTGTAACACAATTTGAAAAAAAGAAAAACGTAAATTGAACAATGCAAAACTAACAAGAACTAAAATGGAATTGCATGTAAAATCATCTTTGTTTTACTTTTTCCACCATATCTGGTGTCATGCATTCTTTCAACCCATTGTTTCCAGCTTCTAATAAATCAAGGTCTTCCTAATAATACATGAAAAACTGAAACTAAGAAAAAAACGAAATAATGAACTGCATTAAAACTAGCACATTCAAACAAATAAAACACGATTTATTGATCAGATGGTGATAGGCAAGACCAATCAGAGTCAACTATGTATGCTCTTGGTCAGGGACATGCCACAGTGGTCAACAACGCAAATACCTTCTTTGTGTGTTGTGAATGAGCCTTAAGATATAAGAACACTCGCTCGCACACGCACACACTTTTAGGTCTTAAGCCAGATACAAATAAGACACCACTCAAGCATTCAACCACACACTCCTAGTCAACACAAGACACACACACACTTTTAGGTCTTAAAGGGATATTCCACTTTCAATAAACTTTGTGTCATTGTATGGTCTAATCAGGCTTGTATGAACACCCTGAACAGTTTTTAATTTTCTTCATTCAGTATTTAGATATTTGATGTAAATGTTACCAGGCCCTCCAGGTTCAGGGTCTCTCCCCACACACACTCATTGTAACTTCAAACTCCATTTTAATAACCATGATAGATTCATTCAAAACACCCATTATTTTTTCTGGTGACTCATACTACCCTCTTAATACGTGAGCAGGCCGTGTTTTTTCCATAACGTTTTATGTATTTTTAATAATTCTTTGGGAAAATGGAAAAAATTAAATACAATAATAATTTATAAAAAATACATGAAAAACTTTATGGAAAAAACACGGCCTGCTCACGTATCAGGAGGGTAATATGAGTCACCAGGAAAAATAATGGGTGTTTTTAATGAATCTATCATGGTTAAAATGGAGTTTGAAGTTACAATGGGTGTGTGTGGGAGAGGCCCTGAGCCTGGAGGGCCTGGTAACTTTTATATCAAATATCTAAATACTGAATGAAGAAAATTAAAAACTGTTCAGGGTGTTCATACAAGCCTGATTAGACCATACAATGACAAAAAGTTTTTTTGAAAGTGGAATATCCCTTTAAGCCAGATACAAATAAGACGCCACATAAGCATTCAACCACACACTCCCAAGTCAAAACAAGACAAACATTTACGGTATACACACACACACATACACACGGCTCTGCCCGACCATGTGCCATGGAGGTTTTGCAGGTAGACAAACAAAGCTGGTGTGGGTTCTGTCTGGGTTAGGAGGAGGTGGGGAGGTGTTAGACAGGTGGGTGACGTGGGCACCGGGCACCATGCCATGCTGTAGCGCTTCCATGCCAAAGCTAACCAAGGTTTCAAAACCCCACCTACCTGCCCACCGTCCACTGCTCTGTCTACCTGCCTGTCTGGAAACCAACCAAGTCAAGACCACAGAGTTACCACACAGGAACTCCACCAGTGGATGGATGGATGTTTGCTCGTACGTATAATAATAATAAAGTATTATGTTTGCATTACAGTGTGCAGTCTATGTAGGTGTACAGTATGTGAGCGGTAGGGTAGTAGGGCTGCACGATATTGAGAAGAAATGAAATGTGCTGAATAATGCTGTAAACAAACGTCTGTTTCTTGTGCATCTTTCCAGGTGCTGCTCCTTTCCCTCCTCATTAACCAATGCAGTGAGGAACGGAATGTTTTTTTTGTATTCTCTGTTTAAAGTGCAAGGAATAGCAGGGGGGAGTTTGTACAGTGTTATTTTTTGAAGAACTATTATTCTATCAAATAGCAAAAGATATTAGTTAACCGGAATATATTCACACATCAACTAATATGCACAAGGCACCAACCTGCTTATCAGGAGCAGTTGGGGGTTAAAGGACAACCTTTTTAGAATAAGTGGTTCATATTTTAGATTGTAATTAGAGAAAAGAAGAGTGTTAAAATGGTTTTAGCGATTTTAATGGTTTTTATTTCAGTGGGTGGGGGCATGCGTAGTGGCTAAAATGCATGCGTAGTGGCTAAAATGTCATTTTACGCTCTCAAAAGTAAAATGATTGTTAAACATCTGCATTACCTAATTTACAAGATGTCCACACAAATAGAGAATAGGCATATAGAATAATTGTTCTTTTGGTCAGTTATCTGTCATCTGTCATCAAAACAGCATGGAATTGTTCTACCCAGCTCCTGAATGGAAGCTGAACTGCTATGACCTTAGTGTTGATTATCGCTCATTGCACTCGAGGGCCTTGGTGAAATTAAAACTTAACATGTGATATACTGTGCAGCCCTACTGAGCACTGCTATGACTGTGTGTTTGTACCTGTGGAGAGCTGGGACTGGGACCTCCGTCGGGTGCTGGTTCTGGAGGTGGAGGAGAGGGTGGAGCCAGCACTGCTGGCACGGGAGATGGGCAAGGGTACGGGGGTCACCGGGGGGCTGTCCAGCTGGAAGAGGTTATAACACTATGTTTCACTCACATTAAATGTCTTGTTTTCTTCCCTCACTTTACAGAACCAGGAGTAATGCTAATAGGTTAGTTAAGTTATATTAATGTGACTGGAATATATTATATAGTGATTACTTACTTGAAAAGGGGCAAAGCAAATCACATAAACAGCTCATATCTATAAATGCATAACGTTTCAACTGACAATGTTGTTGTGTCAATGATGTCTACATTTTATATTGTAAAAATATCAAATAATTGTCTCATTAACTTTTCCTATAGTTGGCAATGATGGACGATGGCCAACCTACTGTAGGTCTGCATGGCCTGATTTCACTATTTTGTTTGTGCGTGTGAGCTGCTGCTATTCTCATCTATGGACATGCAGAGAGAACCCGCACCACCTACCCACCATGGTCCAGCAATGATGCAAGATATGTTTGGGGCTTTTATGGCTTTATTGATAGGACAGTAGACTGACAGGAAATGGAGAGAGATGGGGAGTGACACGCAGCAAAGGTAGCAGGATTCAAACCAGCGACACGCTATCAGGCTACACTGAGCCTACTGTATGTGGTATGTGCCTGGACCGGTAGGCCAGCGGGTGCCCCAGCAATGATGCGTTTCTGCATGGGACTCCTGCTACACATGTGTCTGTATACAATAATAATAATACATCAGACTTATCTAGCGCTTTTCTTGGTACCCAACGTCGCTTTAAAAAACAAAACGGTGTGATGTGCGTTACCTCTACGCTGTCGTGGGTGGGAGAGGAGGAGGTGGAGGAGTTCTCATGTCTCCTGTAGGAGGCGCTGGAGGAGGAGGAGCCCAGCTCGATGGTGCGGACGCGCTGGGCGAACTTCAGCGAGCACACCGACTCGCTCATGTTACTGACCAGAGGAGATACCTGCAGTACAGAGAGACACAGGGAGCGAGAGAGAACCACCATTTATTTCTGGGGACTATGGGCTCTATTCTCGTCCATGCCTCACCCCTGATCCCTAAACGTCTTTGCCCTTTTTTACCATTTTGAAACCATGATTTCGCAATGATTCCCCCCCCCCCCATGATTTCCTAAGTCATTATTACCCATTACTTAATATTTTATCTTTAGATGTGTTGTTTTTTTGTTATTCTGCTGTTATTTTATATATACCACTGCATTTTATATATACCACTGAAGAAGAACAAAAATAAGTTTTACTCTTATGTACCTGTACAAAAGACGTAACAATAGAGTACAACCTTGAACCTTGATGATGATCAGGTATTATGATTATACTAGGAGGACGATTTTAGGAGACGATTCTATGATGTCATTAACTCTGTGTTTTTCATTTGGGCCTTTTGACTCAAGTCTTTCAGCTTTCAGGAAGTAACCAAAAATACACAGGGAAGGCAAATGTACACATTATAACCCCACCCCGTGGTCTATTAGAGTAATTTTAACTCCATAGAGACATACAAAACAGAAAAAGTACAAAACTATGGCACCACCTCTTTAATATGTCAAATAGCTGATCTACAAGCTCACAACGTGTCGATGTAGATATAGGTCTTGTAGATGGGGGCTTGCATGAAACTCAGTGGAATGTTTGGTGCAAAGAATAACCAAAAAACTTGTCACATTGATTTCGCCCAAAAAGGTGTAGAGTAAGGCACCATGAAACGATGTGTGACTTACATAAGAAGCAAACCCTACATTATTGATCTAAGTAAACAAGTCTCGGGTGCTGGGGACACAATTCCCGGCTACTGAACAAATACAGAGCTATCCAACGTGGAAATGGCATATCTTGAACATTGCATAGTGCTGACATGCACTCTATTACTGAGTAATTGTTCTAGTTTACAATTTGAGCACAATTCATCAACTCAAGGACAACACTGAGAGGTCTTATTCCTATTTCAAATGTGTACAATAGTGATTAATGTATCCATCAACAACTGCAGAGTTGATTCCCACCTGCACCATCATCAGTGTCTTGCTGTCCCCACTCAGTGAGTCCTGTAGCAGGTACGTGAGGCGAGAGTTCCTGAAGGGCACGTGGGAGTGTTTGCTCCTCAGCGCGTGGATGACGTCGCCCAGGGCTGACAGGGACTTGTTGATGCACTGGGCCTCACGGAGGCGGCTGCCCTCCGCTCCCGATTTGGCAATCCGCTCCGAGCCCGCCAGGTCCACCAGGTTCAGCTTTCCTGCAACAACAACACACACGCACACATGTTAAGTCTTAACCCATTTAGTGCTCCAGACATGAACAGGTTAAATGTCCAGCGTGCCTCTCGCAGGGCTCCATACGCGGCCAGTATCTTATTTTGAAGGCCAGAAGTCCATTGCGTAAACACTTCCGGGTTGACGTCATGACGTCATTCAACCGAAGCCATCGTCACCCCATGCCGTTCCTAAAATGGCCGATCGATGCCTTTGTTATTATGTTATTGTAGCGAGAATCTAATGCCATCCTTGGCTTTAAAAGTGTTGTTTGGAGAAAATGGACATTAAAGATGAGATCCACCGTCGGCCTCCATGTTATGGGATTACTATTTTGTGCACGTGGATCCGTGATGATGATGATGAATCGGCGAGGCCGATCGTGCCAGGACGTTCCAACGGACTGTAGGGTAGGAGAACCGGCGTTACTCTATATACAGTATTTTACGCGAGTATACTCGGGATCGGCACTCTAAATACTTGAGTATTTTTCACGAGTATACTCGGGATCGGCTACAAATGAGTTAACAGTCTTTGTGCTTTACATCTTTATTGACAAATATGCATACATATCCCTCTCAAATAATATTAATATTGTGTAAAAGTTTATTTTCTTCGTTAATACTAGTAAGACGCCTCAGGGCGACTGTCGCGCCATGTCTTGGCCATCTGGCAAGTGATGTATATCGGACCCCGAGATCCCTTGGTAACCTGCCCACACTATGATCTCAATATATGGGCAAGGGATTGTTTCCCAGATGATGCCCTGTTAGAGAGATCCCTGTGATGCCAGGGGGAACAAATCCCTTTTATGGCCATATATGGAGATATGGAGATCCCTGTGATGCCAGGGGAACAAATCCCTGTTATGCCCATACATGGAGATCCCTGTCTGTAGAACCAGCCACACAGATATAGGCTGTCTTGGCCATCTATGTATGTATGTGGCCGATGTGGCCTCTATATACAGTATGGGCATTCCCATATGAAGTCCTGTTAGATATGGCCAACACGTGAGTATGTCTGTGCCTGTGTGTACTGTCCTACTGTCTATGTACCTTGTGTGCGGTGTCCAGTGGACGAGTTGAAGCCAGCCACAGTGATGATGAGGAGAGCGTGAGAGCGAGAGCTGTGTTCATTGAGGTTGGTGCAGGCGGTGGCCCTGTTCATGTGACCCAGCTCAAACACCTGCACACACACACACACACACACACACACACAGGGGTCAGTCAAAAGGGCAGGCCTTTGTAAACGGCTGACTGTAACGCTCAATTCATCATTTACACAAAACAACAAACACATACAAATGCACCTATGCAGGCATAAACTCTACTTGAGAACAATGACCCTCATTGGTGGCCATATACTCCTAATCGGAACGCATAGAAACAAATCCCTGCTTGGGCGCATTCCACCGTCTCATTGGAACATATACAGTAACAGCACTGCTTGGGCACATTCCTCCTTCTCACTGATACATGAAGCACTTTTTAGCTGTGTGCTTTTATTGTGATTATATCTTATTTAAATTTTCAAAATAACATTTTATTTGAATTTCTTGTCTTGCCAATTCAATTTGACTATTATTTAAGAATATGGAAAGTCTGACTAATATAAATAGAAACAAAATAGCAGCATGTAATAGCAGCATGTAACGAAGAAATCATACAAAAAAGAAAATTATAGGAACTCAGGATAATAGTAAAATAAATCTGTAAAGATCTTTCTGAGGGTTGATGTAGATGAGATGGAAATACTTCCAAAAACGACAATAATTCAATAAATGCTCCTATTCAGTTGTTTTAGGTCAGCAGCACAGCCTTACAAAAGAGTACACATTGGGCTTGATCTTCAACACAATGCATCGTTGTAGCCCATTTTAAAAAAATGGCTTTAGTGTTGCAATTTTTTTTATCTGTTTCTATATGACGTCTGTTTTTTGATTAATCAGAGTATGTTGTATGTGGTCTAAAATCTTCCCTCAAGCGCTCATCTGTGACCACAGTGATGTCCATGGTAGTGGTTTTACTCATTCACTTCCATGTTCAACAAATGGTTCAGTGACCTCTCACATCCTGCAGATGGAGACATTTTCATTCTGGTATAGAGACAAATCCAGCTGCAAAATGACTCATTTTATGATGTGACTGATGGCTCAGAATGGCTTCCCCATTTCCTGACATTTTAACATACCTTTCAAGAGACAGTGGGACAGTGTTCAGTGTGATCTGAAGCAATTAGATGATGTCTAACTGTCCTGATGCATTCGTTTGGGTTGTCCAGATAAGAGAGCGACCGACATCAACTAACCCCCACAGTGTTTAAGACTCTGAACATGTGAACTCACCCTGTTGATGTCCTCTGGACTCTGAACGGTGAACTCGGTCAGCCCCGGCACGTAGAGCTGACCGCTGCCGTCTGGGTTCATCTTAATGTCCAGCTTCTCACTGGGGTTGTCCCCTAACAGGTTCCTGAACAGGGAAGAACCATAGAGTCATCATTAAGAGAAGACGGTTGAGTCAGGTGCTTGTCCAAAGTCAAAATTAATTGTTCTCCACCCAAAATGTACTGTAAGTGGTGGTGGAGATAACGCATTGGTAAAATGTATCTGATGAGTATCAGAATCGATCACCAAGTACCAAAGTTGCAGAGGTTTTTTGTCCTGATGACAGATACATATATATATGCTGACACACATGCATTACACTGTTAAATCCGGAGAGTTCATTTAACTCTGAGATTATAATAATGGACCAGTAAGGGTCCCCTCTCAGAACCCAGCCCTCCTTGGCTGGAACTACAGCTTACACAGATGTTCAGGTTATGCAACATGAGGGAGGGATAATATATACTTTGTACTCAACAGATGACCAAGGATGTTTAGTATAATCCATCGGAAATTAACAGGAAAATACCCCCCCCCCCCCCCCCATTCTGTGGCAGGATGACCTTGATGCAAATGATACTGTCATTTCACATTTGATTAATAGAGAAAGAATGGCTGCCCGATACTCATGCTGTCCACAGAGCAGGTGTTCTCTCTCTCACCGCAAGGTCTCGTTGTATATCTCCACCATGCTGACTGTGATCTGGTAGTCCCAGTCGGGTGTTTTCTCCGTCACCTCGGAGAAGAGCAGGCGGAGGGCCCTCTGGTTGATGCCAGGGTCCTCAGCCACGCCCTGGAGCAATGACACACACAAAGGAGTGGGCAGAGAGAAGGGGGGGGTAGGGGGGGGGGGGGGGGGAGTTAACATGGCACAGATCCTGAGACATGAGTCAGACAGAAGGCGTCGCCGCCACCACTACCCATGCGTTTCATTTTCTATTTACATTGATCCCTCAGCCCACTCTACGAACTATCAACTCCGTGACCCATAAAACTAAGATCTTATTTGAGAAAAATCTCAATTTTGCATTATCATTGTGAATCTTTTTCATAAAAAAATAAATCGACAAGCTTACAACGCATCGCGATGCCACGTGTTGCGAGCTTGCAGATCTGCAGTTTTTACTAGCCTATAATTCCCTGGACAACTAAAGCAGGGGAGGAGGCAGAGCTTACCTCCATGGTGTAAGTCTTTCCTGAACCTGTCTGTCCGTAGGCAAAGATGCACACGTTAAAGCCATCGATGCAGGAAGTCACCAAGGACTGGACCTCCTGGAAGACCTGGTGGTTGACGTGTGAAAAACGTGTGATGCAAATCTCCATATTCTCCATATCTCCACTTTTTGATGTTTCTTTACATTACATACATAAACATCCTGCTTCACTGTATGACAGTGCTACACAAAAGTCATACTTTCAACGTCTCGCAATGCGACACATTTCAAGCGTGTAGATCGGCTATTTGATCTACTTTTTAAACATTTGGAAAGTGAAAGTGGTTAGGTCTGTCTGTGAGTTTTTACAAATACTGAACCTGAAAATCCTGAACAGTAGCGGTTTTGGACCTACAAGGTTACCAACCGACAGCGACAAGATGCTCCTACTGACCATTTACACTCCACAGTATAAAGTCTTGAGTCCAGTTTACACTCCAACTTAAATGAACACTCTGGATTTTACCGTCTAGTGATAAAAATAATTTGTCCTAAAAGCCACTGTTGCTTGCTTCACTATCAGAATCCATTTTATTGATCAAGTATGTTTGAGCACAAAAGGAATTTGACTTGACTGGTCAATCTGCACACAATATATTACTAACTACACTAGTACATACTGTACACATTATGACACGCATAACCTACCATTGACATGTATTAACATGACCAAGATCAGGACTATTTCAGGCAAAATCGGCCTAGGAGGTGTTACGTGACTGACCTCGTCCTGCGTAGCCTGAGGTGGGAAGACTTTGTCAAGTTCAAAGGTCATCAGTTTGCCCTTGTTGGAGAGGTAGAGCACAGCGTCGTCCTCCGAGTCAAAGCTGACCATGTTGTTTTTGGCATCGGCGGACTCCTGGTCCTCTGGGCACACAGGCCGCACGCGGCAGAACACCCTGATGTTACCTGGGAAATGTAGGCACGGGAGCTTTCATTGTGTGTCGTCAAACAGAAAGGACTCTTGTTTTCAGTAAAGGTACAATAAACTGCCATTTCCAACTTTACATTTGAGGTGTACTTAGGCCTGTCACAATTATTACATCATCGTCTAATCGCAATCATTTGACAATCTCAATTATTTTGTCATAATCGTCATCGTTTCCATGTTAAAAGATGTTCATATATTTTCAAAAATAGTAGAAATAGCAGACCTACAAGCTCACAACGCGTTGTGATGCGACGAGATGTGAGCTTGTAGATCGGCCATTTCCACTATCAATGTTCTTTAAGTATACAGTTGACAAATGTGTCAGTCATTTCTTATATTTAGGTTATGTGTCATATCTGCCATGTGCAACTTCAAAGCCTACAAGCCAAACAGAAATGTAATTGTCGACGACAAAAACACAATTAGATTATTAATCGCAATTATTTGAGTGACAATGAATTGTCACGTAAAATGTCATAATCGTGACAGCCCTAGGTGTACTAGCTTGTAGTGACATTTCTTTACCTTTGAGGCGTACTAGCTCGTTGTGACATTTCTTCCTCATGTTCATCTCCCTCTTGTATTTACGCAGCAGCTCCTGGTTCGTACTGCTCACCTCACTGATCACCTGGCAGATCTGAGAAGATGCGTAAAATTGTTAAACACACGCACACACAAACAACCAGATGAGGAAGTGGACTAAGAAAGGGGAGGAGCCAAGCAGAGTTTCCTGTTACTACACAAAAAAGGGAGGTGGTTCCCCCAGAGACAAAAACAAAAACCTCCCCCCCCCAAATGGGTTACCAGATTAAATGGTGACTAACCCAGGATGCCTGGGAAGGGCACTTTAGAAAGCACATGGTCTGTTCCTATCACATACTGGGAAACCTTCAGAATTGTATTATTTGGAAACATATTTTATCTTAAAGTCTGAACCCAGCTCTTCAATGTATTAGTGAAACAGCAGACACTACAATGACTTCAGTATCAGTATCTGAGACATGAGTGCATAAGGACGTTGTGACTCACCTCTTGTTTGGCCTCAGTGATGGCCTTGTCCAGCATGAAGGGGAAGTCCTGCACTTGTCTCTTCAGGCAGTTGTAGTCACAGGTCAGGGTGCGCAGGGCAGGCTGCAAAGTCAGCAGGTTCATACGAACACCTGCAAAGGCACGTAGAGGTTGTTGCTGAAGCACTGCATAGCGCTCAGATAAAAATCAGTGTCACGTTACCAAAAATAACATTTACAAGCTCACAACACTTTGCCCTAAAACAAGTTGTGAGCTTGTTATTTTCAGTGAGCGACACAGTTAACAACCAAGTATAAATCGGGCATTACACTGCCACTTACAGTATTGACGTGTAGAGTTGAAGCACACAAGTCAATTAAATTGTTGTTTGTCAAAAGAAGCCTTCCGTCCACCCACCACCACCACCACCCTTCACATGCACTCAAAAGACTACGGCAGGCAAAGTGAGACTAACTCAACAACTGTCAGATATCTTCTGCTGGATAATATGGTAAAGTGGAAAGCATGGAAATGAGAGGGGGAGTAGACTGAGTGAGGGAGCTGTCTCCCTCACTTGTCAGTGACAAGCTCATAACATAGATAGGTTAATGAAAAAAAAAAAAAAAAAACATCACAAGGATGCAACTGGGACGTATCATCAGTGATGTAGCCTGGGGTCGACGGGTGTTTCAGGTCTCGCAACATCATAGTCCAGGTGACGCAGCCGGGGTTGATTTACGTCCCAGTAGCTATCCACAATCAGTCCTATTAGGTTACAACACATAGATCCATAGAAAATGCTGTACATAGACACACACACACACCTGCCAGGTTCTCATGTACTGCCTTCATCTCGCTCTCAGCTCTGATGAAAGCCTCCTCGATGACCCGGTTCTTCTCCTCCTCTAGGTTCTGCATCTCTGCCTCCAGCTGGCCCTGGGCCCTCTCCATCTCTCCCTCATACACCAGGATCTGAACACAAGCACAAAGTATACAGGGCTTAACTGTTTAAGATAAGATAAACATTCACTCATCCCTGGAGGCAAATTCAGGTATGAGAGTGAAACAGCTAAGCATAAGAGTAAAGAGCTAAATACATTTAGTTTCACACTGTGTAGTGTAGTTTGACACTGGGTTTCAGAGTCAAAAGAGGGCAAAAAAGGCAAAGACAAGGGTTGAAAAAACAGAGATCAACTTAAAAGTACAGAGCTAGAAGCCAACTTAAAGTGACAATTACAATGACAGCATTCACCTCTAACCACTTCATATCCTACTGCCAATTGTTACTACAGCTACTATAACAATGACCATCTAATGACGGACCTAGGCTAGCTAAGGAGATGAACTAAATCTAATCCACTAACTAATCCACTACTCCCACGTAATATCTGCTACAGTATATAATAGCTGAACACTAATACTAAATGAGATTCTGCAGGGTAGGCAAGGGGAGGTGTTTTACTCCACGTCACTATAAATCACACTGGATAAGCGGATACCACACAGGGAAGCAGGGGTCCTGTGAGACAGAGCGATGTTGAGAGGAGATACAGGGAACTGTTCGCACCACATACACAGGTTTCCAAGGTCCCATGGTCCAAGGATTTTTTTATTTCTTCCATGGACTTTAAAATCCATGGAACCCTGATTGGATGAAATAAGTATCCCGACTGATTACTTAAGAGCTGCAGACATGGGGATAACCATGTTACTGAACACTCTATACTGTCTATAGCGATGATCATTACCAGAATATAGAGCTATTTATATCATAAATATAGAGCTCATAACATAGGGACTTTGGAACCTGTGAACAGTCGAGGCTGATATGTGTGATCACTCAATCCTAGAGATGACATGGAGGGGTTAGGGGATTGGGGGCCCAACCTTAGACAACCTGCGAATGACCTCAGCGTTAGCCCTGCCGACAGCCTTAGAAAGAAGGCTGCAGAGACGGCCTTGGTCCGTAAGCAGCTGTAACCAAATGCATGTAGAGAAAGAGGGGTTAAACTACAGAGTGAGTAAGTGGTAAGCCTTGCCGAAACCATGTGGCCCATAGGGCAGGAGCCCATCTCCTGATGTACAAGTATATCCCAAGCCATGATGTACATCAAATGTACACCCCCTGGACATGACAGTGATGGGGTCAACCCAAATTCTGGGTCTGCTCTCTTTCCATGTGACTTCAAGAAACTATCGTGGCCACATTATGGAAACCTCTGTACTGATATGATATATTGCCGGGTATATCATTAATTAATTCTGTAAATTCTGCTGGGGTTTTTCCAGTGTTTTTACCTTATTTGAGCTCCCTGAACGCACCACCGTACAAATGTAATCAGATTTCTTCCGGGAACGGACACTGATTTGTCTTTTCTTTCACCCGGTAAAGAAAAATGATAACCGCGGCCAGCCGTGCTTTTGTTATGGTCCGTAGAGAAGGGCTCCGTTTTCAACAAGAACGCAATCCGGAGATAGATTATGAGATGGATCAATTTTCCTTCACAGCAATCCATTGCTGTGAATGGAGGTTTTCATTTCCTGGTGACTACATCTTCCGAAGGATTATGTGAATTTGAGGGTATGGCAGTTACTGTGTTAATACATTGGACCAGTACGCAGAGAAATAATCCAGGACTGTAGAGTTCATCCATATCACACAGTATGGTTTAATTGTAGTGGGTGCATAATGCATATACAGTACCTGTGTTCGTAGCTGAGTGCAGGTCCTCTGGGACTCGTGCAGCTGGGTTTCCAGCTCTCTCAGCAGCTGTCTCTGGACACCCAGCTGCTCGTGCAGCGCAGCATTCTTGGCCTGGGCTTCCATCAACGCCTTCTGGGTCTCAGGATCTTCCACCTCTACTGTCTGGGTAACATACTGAGAGACACAACAGGAAAGAGAAGACACCCCCATTCATTCATGATAATACTTGGCTCATTCACTGCAAAAATTACAATTTAGGCATTTATTAGAGTTACAATAAGCAAGGTAAAAAAATAATAATCACATACTTAGAATGCAGAGAGACAGTGTACTGCCTTAATATAGCAGGTAAAATAATACCAGGTAAAACGTGAACCTAGCATCTGTCTAAACAATATGCCATCTAAATAAAAATCTGTAAATTGAAAGGTAAACAATGACCCTAGTCTTAGGTCAAGCAAGCAGAAGAAGATGAAGATGTGTCAGCAAGTAGCCATATATTGTATCAACTGAGAGAGAAGTTGGAGAATACATTTCCGCTCCTCATTGTATATATTTTTGGAAGCAAACATTTGTAACTCAAATCTTTCTTTCTCAGGGTCCCTGGATCAAAATAATTTGAGATGGGGGTCCGTGGTCAAATACATATAATTCTAGGGGTCCTTGACATTAAAAACATTGAGCACCACTGATATAGAAACATATGTTTTTCAGAAAACCATTAAGGATTCAGAAGACTATCAGATATTTTTCCAGGTCTTGGGTTAAAATCACTGTAATCTACAGTTTTTAATTTGTCACCTTGACCAGTGCGGGCATGGCGGCCTGCCGTGCCAGCTCCTCCTCGCACTCCCGGAGCTGCAGACTGAGGGAGCGCTCCGCTGCGTCCTGCTGCCGCCTGGACTCCTCCAGCTGCGTGCGGCTGTCTGCCAGCTGACGTGTGGAGTCCTCCAGCTGCCTGTGGAGGCCGTCCACCTTGGTGGCCTTCTCCAGGAGCTCCCGCTCCAGGTCAGCCAGCCGCCTCTCCCTCTGCCTGGCCTGGCTCTCCCAGCGAGACACCTCCCCGCGTAACGCATCCACATCCTGAGGGAACGGATACGGATAGGAGGATTTACATTTGATGCTCAATTTTGCCAAATGTAGATACTTTTTTTATGAATCGAGTACACAAGGACCCTAATTTAAGTTGCCCTTGTATCTGAACTGTACTGTTCCTATGCGAACTGCTAATAAAGTATTCAAGTTATAATTATACTTGTTATACTTGGTCACGTGCGGGTATCGTACACCTAAAATAGCATAAAAGCTCACAATGTGACACGTATACTGTAAATCAGAAACGTATGCTACTGTAAAGAAATCCTGCGATGTCCTACAGTGCATCACATAGTTTGATTCCGTTTTGCAATTTACATTTCATTCAATAGGGAATTTAGGCCAGATGTAGTCTTGTGTGGCCAGACTGTTGCCTCCCACAATTTTCAAATGCTTCTGTCATACAGTCTGGAGCACGGAAGCTCAGATCATGCGTAAGCGATAAAGTAGAAGTGCCTCCTCGCTTTTGTCTTTACATTTCGCACAAAATGTATCCAAATATAAATTAAAATCATCTAAGCATATATAGCTTGCTGCTTAGTATGGAAATGCCAGCTTCTGTTACTCTGATTTTGGGAGGTGTAGTCCCAGAATCTATAAAGCATTCGGAGATTGTGGAATAGTTGTCAGGCTACGCGAGACTAGGCCAGATGTGACACTGAAATTAAACAGCACACACCACACTAACCTGGCTGTGGGGACAGTTGCTGCAGGTGGAGGAAGCAGCAGCAGCGTCTTGGTGGAGAAGCAGGGAGGTCTTGCATGACTTCAGCTCTTGCTTCAGCTGCTCATTCTCAACCACCAGCAGCTCCAGGTGTTTCTCCAGATCCGTCGCTCCCTGCAGCCACGGAGGACAAAGTTATCAGAAAGGTGTCTTCTCATTTCCATGGATATGTTTTAGTTCATTCCATGCTCTCATTGCATGGTCATTTTCATAGTTGCCATTTTATTTCCTGTTACAACTGCTTAACGCTTCCTCGGACTGCTCCATTTCTTCTATTATTATTCTACTTCTACATATATTGCATTTTATATAATTGTATTGTACATCTTCATTTATTTTGTTATTTTATGAAGTACTTCATACCATCTTTTTGGAAAGACCTTTTTTTTTTTTCTTTTTTTAAGATTTGTTTTGGGGCTTTTTTATGCCTTTATTTGATAGGACAGCAGACTGACAGGAAATGGGGAGAGAGATGGGGAATGACATGTGGCAAAGGTCTTCCGGATCGGGAACCGAACCGGTGACGCCAGCAGGCATCATAGCCTAGTATGTGGTATGCGCCTTAACCACCAGGCCAGCGGGCGCCCGGAAAGACCTTTCTAAAGAAAAGATTTATCATTCAAATAAAATTGAGCCTGCGGAAGTTCTTTTACGGAAGGCAGGATGTGTTGTTTGTTGCTATCATCTATGGATTGATTATGACATGTGATATCTTAAATCATGCAATTGAAGGTTCAATGTTATGTGCATATACATCTGTATATCATGCTTTGCTCTGGGTGGTTTGTAATCAGATTATGTCTCATGTTCAAACAGATAATCTGTTATATCACAGCAGATTGCCAAACTAAATGCAATATCATTGCATAAATGGTAAATATCATTGCAATAAATGATATGGTTAATCCTGAGCTGAAGTAAATAAAAGAACTGTCCTATTTCCAGCGGCGTGCATGTGAGGTCACACCCCTCTGGGGTTGTTGTTTCAGTACAAGTATGTCAGGGTGCAACTTTACACCTGTAAGGAGAGGTGTGTCTGTGTGTTGAGTCTCCAATGGCTGCAACCGAGGAGCTGTTTGACACAGACTGGAGGTGGATTTCCTAGGAATGCCAGCTAAACCAAGCCAGGAATGTGGACTGTCCCTGGGTTAGTGTTCCCTATCTTTCTGGCTGCCCTCATTATTTTAACTACCTGTAAACCCCCTCCCCCGTCTCACCAGCTCTGAGCGCAGTCTCTCTGCCTCCTGGGTCTGGTCCAACAGCTTCTCCTCCAGCTCCTCCACCTGAGAAGTTCAGAGGGGATAAATGCTCAGCTCATATACAGTAAACACAAAAGACTAACTGAAAAGACCCAAAAAGTAAAGTGATCGGAAAGATTGTGTGAGAGAGGTGTGTGTGTGTGTGTGTGTGTGTGTGTGTGTGTGTGTGTGTGTGTGTGTGTGTGTGTGTGTGTGTGTGTGTGTGTGTTGTAGGCGCGAGGAGGGACTCTATCACAGCTTAGGGTAGCGTGTATCTATTCTGCAATCTGCATCTGAGGGGAGACCCAAATTCAGAGTGAAAATCTTTGCTTCTGGGGGTCCCTGGAACAAAATATCTTGAGATGGGGGTCCGCGGCCAAATATTATCATTTTGACAAAGTTTGAGAACCACTGATATAGCAACATACTTTTTTTTCTTTTCAGAAAACTTGACCCTCAGAAGCAAAGATTTGAGTTAAAAATGTTCACTCTGAATTTGGGTCTTGCCTCATGCTACGTAGATGCAGAATAGATAGGTTCCTGTGTAAATAAGCCTTAAGGCTTTCTAGGATCTCCTTTTAGTTGACCTTGTACCAGTGATTTGTGCTGTCATGAAACTGTACTTTTTTCTATTGCAAACTGCTAATAAATTATTCAATCAATCAATACACATTACCCAAACCAGTGATAGACCTGTGTGTAGGCTGGTGTCTAGCTAGAGGTATACCTGTGTGTGTAGGCTGGTGTCTAGCTAGAGGTATACCTGTGTGTAGGCTGGTGTCTAGCTAGAGGTATACCTGTGTGTAGGCTGGTGTCTAGCTAGAGGTATACCTGTGTGTAGGCTGGTGTCTAGCTAGAGGTATACCTGTGTGCGCAGCTGAATAATGAGCTGCTCTTCCTTTGGACTGTTGATGCTGTCAATGTGCTGCTTCTGCACCTGTGGCTCAGCCTGGCTCTGCACGGCCCCAACACCTAGGAAACACACAACACTTAGGCTGAGGCAAAACACTACAACAACTTTCAAACTTTTCTTACTGATGAATTGCTTTTCCTTTCACTCCATAGTGTATGCAAAGAAACACAATTTCCTATTTTACATATTTTAACAAGTGCCTTTACCTAGGAATGATTTATTAATTGAATAACTAATTGCTGTCACACACATGCTGACGCTTAAATGTCACCCAGCTGCAAATGACATGATGACAGACAGACCCATTCAGTGCCATGTGACATCTATGATCTATCACAATTTGAAATGAAATGGCTAATTGGCAAAATGTTGATTCTCCATTTCCATGCTCTACCATTGTTCATCCATAGCCAATGATGCTGTATTAAAAGAGACCACCTAAAGCAAGACCAGGTCAAGACCGAGACAGAGGAGATCAGAGACCAAATCAGGACCAACACCAGAAAATGTTTAATCCTCATCGAGGCCATCGAGGCTAGCATGGCAGGCTAGTGAGCAACGCAGCTGTAGTTAATAACATTAATAATGGGTGTGTTACATATAGCTGTGGGTCTGCCGATGTGCTAGCTTTGGCAGAACTGACACAAGTAAACCACCAACACACCCATTTTACACTCGATTAGCTACAGCTGTGTTGCTTACGTAATAAATGGTAAATGGTGCATTTATATAGCGCTTTTATCCAAGGCGCTTTACATAGATTGTGCATTACATTCACCCATTCACGCGCACATTCATACACCAGTGGCAGAGGAAACCATGCAAGGCACCAACCTACTCACCGGGATTCGAACCCTGGGAACCCTTCGGGAACCCTTCCTGCTCTAATAACGGTTTCTCTACCCCTGAGCTATGCCGCCCCTAATAACAGGTCAGTTTCATGAAGCATGTCATGTTTTTACCATGTTGTGGTTTAATCAAAGACAAATCAATGATTAAAGATTCCCAAATTTGACTATCTATGTAACATAAATGAGTAATTATGGGTCTATTAATTCCAATGGGAGAAGTGGCTGTGAACACAGATTATGACCCATAATTAGATCCATTCTTCACAGAGACGAGCAAGACTGCTGATGAGACTGAAACAAGACAGAGACCGGTATGGAGTACTATAGCACTACACGCAGTAAAATCAGTGTTCATTTACCCACTTGTAACTCAGAGTCAAATGAACACGTAGGATTTCATGAACTAACAGCTAGTATTTTACAGAGTAGTATTAGCAGCCCACTGGGCTCTGTCATCTACCCTCACCGTTAGGCTGTGGTGCACAGAGCAGTTCCTCCTCCTGTGGCACGTGTGTGAGGCTGAGGCTGCTCTGGTCCTGTGCACTGTGTGCACTGTGCTCGTGACTCTGCTGCAGTGTCTGCAGCAGCAGCTGAGACACCTCCTCGCTGTGCAGACGAGTCTGGAACTCGCACACTTTGTCCTGTAAGGCCTGCACGCACGCACACAATGCAGGTGAGCAGACACACACACACACAAATAAGGGACATTATTAATCATTGCATTCAATCATGTTCGAATATGACCTACATGACCTACATTTGCCTGTTGTGTAACACTATAGTTCCATCACTGCAAGGTTTAAACCACCACTGATTTGATCCATTCAACTATTTACACCACAGCACTCCTACAGGGCTCAGCCAACACTCGGCAAGCTCTGCTACGGCAACGGGAGGAACCCTCAAAATCCTTTTTAACAGCACTTTACAATTCATTTTATCATTGTCTGTTTTTATTCTTATAGTCCTGTCCTGTTATTTTTATAGTCCTGTCCGTCTGTAACTTTTGTGATTGTTGCTGCTGTCTGACCAGGTCTCTCTTGAGAATGACAAACAATGGTCTCAGTGAGATTACCTGTATAGATAAAGATGGAATATACCATATATTTTCACCACTACTCACCAGTTAAGAGTGGGGTGGCTCAGAGTAGATGACAGAGTACAGCAACTTGCAATGGGCCTAGACCACTATGATACCCAGTACCTGTCAAAATACTTTATAAACGTTAAGGATGTCCATAATTACAACACCAGAGGCAGCGCCACAGATCACTTTCAACCCAGAGTCAAAACCAACAAAGGGTCAAACTCGTTCTTCTGCTATACCACCAAAATGTGGAAAGCCTTACCGAAGGCCATAAAGGAGTGTGGATCACTAGCATCCTTTAAAATTGAAACTGTACCCTTTCCTATGCAAACTTCTAATAAAGTCTTCAATCAATCAATCAATCAATCAATCAATCAATCAATCAAACCTTTAAAAGAAGAGTTTCATGGAAAGCAAAGTAAAAATGTAAGTAAGTATAGAGAAGATGAGACAGTGTTGCAGAGCAAGAGAGGCCGTGCACAGTAAAGTCTGCAGTGTTAATTAAGTGTGGACCCTTTAAATCAATACTCTGATTTTGCAGTGTTATAGGGGCTTGTGTCCAGAAGTAGGACCAGGTCGCCTTCGACACAGAGAGAAAGAGGACAGCAATGAAAGGGAAAATGGACAGATAAATCAAGAGGAATAGAGAACAGACAAAGAGAGAAGAGGGGGCAAAAAAGAGAAACATGATAAGCAACAAGTGAACAGGGAAAAACATGAATGGAGAACCAAATGCATGGATCACAACAGGTCAACAACAGTGGACTGAACTGAATCAATTCAGGTCTTAGGCAGAGTCCTGCAACGGGCCGGGTGTCCATGGATATCCGACGGGTACCCACTATACTTTTATACATTCACGCCCGGGTACGAGGACGGGCGGTAAGGGACTAAACAAGGGCGGGTGACATATTGTGAAAATCAGAGAGCACTATTTCCACCCAAACAACGTTACGTCACCTCACAGTAGCGCACACGGTGAGCAGCAGGACACACACACAACACACAATCACGGCACGCGTATAAACAAAGTAACAAGGATGTTCTTCACTGCTACTTGACGTGTATAATGCAGATGCAGATTGTACCCGACCACTTAATGTTACTCCCGCTGAGACTCTAATGTTGAAAGCTGCTGCTGTCTTCTGTTAAAAAAAAATCAGTAAAAAAAATACAGCACTCTTAAATTGAGTGACTGTCTGTAGGCTGTTTACTTTACTGGGCGGGCAAAGGTTTAGTTTTTTGATGGCCGCATTGGGCGGGGTGGGTCTGGTTTGGATTTTTTTTATAATTACGGGTTGCGGGTCGGTCTGCGGATCTCATTATTGAAGGGCGGGGCGGGCGCGGGTTGTCAAAATTGGAGCCGTGCAGGACTCTAAGGAGGAAACAAGAATTGACACACAGTCAATATAAAATCTGTGGATTGGTGTGTTGACGTTAGTGTAAAAAAAGTTTGAAAAAACATTTTTTTTGAAAAAAAAAAAAGTTTGAAAAAAAAAATTGAAAAAAAAAAAGTTTAGGTCCAAAAATGTGTTAAAAAATCGACCTGATGGTGGCGCTATATGGGACAGATCCATGTCGATGAGATAAGTGTAGACATACTGTGTAGCGATTTGTGTGATTTTAGGGCAAAAACTGTAGGAGCAGTATTCAAAAATGTGTTTTAAAAAATTTGGCGGGGGTCCCTGGAGCTGCGGGGGTCCCTGGAAGGGTGGAGGTTGTGGATTGGCAGACAAGGATTGTGTGTGGAAAATTTCACATGGATAGGGGCAAAAAAGTGTGATGTGACGTGACAGACAGACTGACGGACAGACAGGCGGTGGAGGTTTTCATAGTAACTGCGACCTGACGGTCGCAATTATAATCATTAGTATTGTTTATTTTAATTATTATTATTAAGGAACTCTAGAAATCTCAGTTGGAACTGTTACCCCAGTGACCCGATGCTGGATAAGCGGTTGAAGATGGATGGATGGATGGATGGATTATTTTAGAGTAAGCTACTTTATTTACCATTATTGTGTACTCCGCCACATGGGGAGCAATCTTCAATTCAATCTTCAATTCAAAGAAGCTTTATTGGCATGAGAACACAAACGTTTACACAGTGGTGGAAAAAGTACCTACATTTTTATAATTAAGTAAAAGTATCAATTCTGCAATGTAGAATCACTCTGTTACAAGTAAAAGTCCAGAATTAAAAATGTACTTGAGTAAAAGTACAAAAGTATTGGTATCCAAATGTACTTAAAGTACCAAAAGTAAAAGTACAAAATGTTTGAAAATAGCAGATCTACAAGCTCACAACGCGTCGCACCGCAATGCGTTGTGAGCTTGTAGATCGGCTATTTTCAAATAGCCTTGGTATAACATAGGGCTAAAGTGGTTTATGTATGTTTTAAACTTTAGTTATTGATGTAGATTAGCATTATTGGGCTAAATGTAAAGACGCTACGCTGCGCCAACCGTGAATTCAACACAATCTGCTGTTGAGCAGTTTAACCAATTTGCTACGTACGTCTACACAAACGGTCAGATTACAAAGATAAATTGCTTAGTGAAGGCTCACGGATGTCACCATAGGGTACGCTCCAGCAGAATGTCCCGTAATGAACATATTATTTAAAGAGGAGCATTTTAATCCGATCGGTCGTCGTTTCCTTCAAAAGGTATTAATGTATCTAAGTGCAGTACACCTCGCAACCGATGGGGTCGCATGGCTGAAAAACAACAGAAAATGACGTCTGATCGGATTAAAATGCTGTTTATTAAACAATACGAAAGATACAGGTAATTCTGCTTGAGCGTACCATACTGTGACATCTGTGAGACTTCAGTAAGCACTTTATCTTTGAAATATGAACGTTTTTGTAGACGTACGTAGCAAATAGGTTTAACTGCTCAACACGAGGTTGAAGTGAATTTATTACACACCGTGACTCATGCGTTAGCCTGCAGCTAGCGCTAGCTAGCGTTAGCCTGCAGCTAGCGCTAGCTAACGTTAGCGTTAGCCGTTAGCCACACATCCAGAATAGTCTAAGTCAATTTTCCAACGGCGAGTGAACGATTGCATTCCGAGTTGGGTCGCCGTTTTATTCCATGAGTAATTGTGTATAACATGCCTGCGTTAGCCTGCAGCTAGCGCTAGCTAGCGTTAGCCTGCAGCTAGCGCTAGCTAACGTTAGCGTTAGCCGTTAGCCACACATCCAGAATAGTCTAATATATGTCGATTGCATTCCGTGTCCTTCATGGATTTTTTTCCCCCTGGCTGTCAATGTTTTTATTGTTCAAAAAGAAAACGTTCTGAACGTTAAAACTAGATAGTTTTACGATCATGACAATGTGACAAACGGAACGGATCCTTTTTTTCCAAACTCGAGAAGAAGAACAGCGCCAGAACAGCGCAAGGCCGCTCCCAATCATGAAACTAGCTCGGTTACCATGTGACATGGGGACAGCCAATAGGCAAATAGGTCGCCTAGGTAGCCTGAATGTCTCAGCACAATCGCACGTCTTTAATAAAATCTGTTTCACAGATTTAAAAACGTCTGATTTGTGCGTACATGCAGAAGAGCACACGGCTGCGTGGCTCAGTTGATGCACCAGATTAAGCAGACAGCTGTGTCGTCTTTGATACGCCAGGCCAGAAGTGACTTGGAGGTGCTTGAGGAGTCTGTCATTTCAGGCGTTGCTGCCGAGTCAGCTAATGACTCAGCAGTGAGGCTGTCACTGCATATCAATCCTGAGAAAATTGCTGTGTGTGTGTGTGTGTGTGTGTGTGTGTGTGTGTGTGTGTGTGTCTGTGACCATGACCAATGTGGTATTTAAAGAATGTTGATTCAGCTATAATAAAAACAGGTGCCATAAAAAGATGACTATTACGTCACAACAGTGTGATTTTAAAACCAGAATGAATCAAACACTTTTCTCATGCGTTAAAATGTGCTCCATCTTTAGTTCTGGTGTCAAAACATTGGTTCGTCACTAAGGGAGAATACACTGTAAAGCAGGGGTCTTCAACGTTTTCAGGCCAAGGACCCCTTAGACCCCTTAGAAATGAAGCAGGGACCCCCACAGCCCCACTACCTGTTCATAGATTCCATATAGTTTCATTGTTTGACTGCACAATCATCAGTGTATTTTGGATTCATGTCAATTTGTGTTTTCAGATATTTAACTACTTGAGCCGTCATTACCTAATAAACTTGACCTTTCATTCTGTGCTTAGTCTGCTCATTTCCCCTCTACATTAAAGCTCTTTGCTCTTTGGCTAAAGTTCTCAGAATATGGACACTAGGGTTCAAGTGATTTAATAAGACACCTCAGGGTGACATGCGACCAAAGGGAGAGGTCGTGCCAATTCTTGGCCATCTGGCCAGTGATGTATATGGGACCAGTTATTCATATATGGAGAACCCTGCATGATAGTCAACAATGTTATGTCAAAACATGCCCATATATGGGCATTACCAAATATGGGCATTCCCAGATATGTCCTTAATATTGATAACATAATATCCTTAATAATTTCCTTAATATTTATAATATATAGGAATCTCCATATATGGGCATAAAACATATGTGAATTAATAAAGCCATGGCGAGTTAGGGCCAGGGTTTGATGCCTGGGGATGCCATATATGGGCATAAGGGGGTACCTTAAAGGAGTAATTCACCCCCAAAATGACTTTTTTTTTCCTATTGATTACTCACGCCATGGAGACTTGAGTTCAATAATATGTTTTAGTTTTTGTGGCATTCCTAAGACAAAAAAAGTATTACAAGAAAGAAATGTACCCCCATTGATTCCGGATATTCGGGTCCCCATCCAGAATCAATGGGGGTAAATTTACTATAATCACATTTTCAATGAGTGGCTTTGTGTGTCCCACGCCCATATATGGTCATTTCAGTCCAGAATGAACAGGTTTTTTCAAAAACAAAATGTGTGTTTAATGTCCATATATGGTCATCTCAGTCCAGAATGAACAGGTGTTTTCAAAAACACAATGTATGTCACCTCATGTCCATATATGGTCACTCCAGTCCAGAATGAACAGGTTTTTTCTGTCCCGTACGTCCAGAATATCAGTCCAGAATGAATAGGCTTTTTCAAAAAGCAAAATGTGTGTCCCATGTCCATATATGGCCATTTCAGTTCAGAATGAACAGGTTTTATCTGTCCTGTTCCGTCCGTCCGTCCGTCCGTCCGTCCGTCCGTACGTACGTATGTGTGTAGTGTCCGTCCCGGTCTGATGATTGGATACTTTGAGGATTGGTCAAGCTTCACATGACAATTCGGCCCTCCAGATAAAATCATTAATTAATTCAGAATATAAAGAATGTATAGATCACAGAGTTCATAACTCTAGAACACATAGAATAAAAGTTCACCTCTTCACTTCGAACCGAGGTTTGATTTTTGTCTTATATTCATGACTTTTATCACACAAAGATTTGGAGGCCCCCCTGTAGTAACTCTGAGGACCCCCTAGGGGTCCTGGACCCCCTGTTGAAGACCCCTGCTGTAAAGTGAGTGTTCATTGTCTTGTCTTGTGGTGGTGTGTCCAGCACTATGACTCTATCTACAGGACACAAAAATGCCCCTAGCGTCATGTAGAGTCCCTCGCGCTCTGCGTTATGGATAATGAATTAGAGATATCCAATGCATGGCCCTCAGGTTCGCTGTAATCTTATTTTGTAGTGTATTTCCCCACTGCATCCTGCCTAATTATGTCTCATGTCCAACAGACATCTGTGATATAATGTGATTCACATTCTCAGTTGATTATTATTATATAATAAAGCATTCCAATGTGTTGCATTTCCCCATTTAGTTTTAACTTGGTTTGTGTTCTACTGGTACTGCTACATACAAATATTTTATCTACAAGCTCACAATGCATCGCGCTGTGACGGATTGTGAGCTTGTGTACTATAGAGATATAGATATATTCAATGAGTGTTGCGTTAAGATCGGATGGATTGCAACGGGTTGAGCAGGTGCTGCTGCTTTCTTCATGCATGCCAGTAATGCACAATGGGTGCACTGGGAGCCCCATTTAGATATTACTGTAGTTACAATGCCAGGAGGGTGGCTATGGACTGACGACATTCTTATGACAAGCGGTATGTGAACACATATTACATCTAGAATAACATGCTACTAAATCTTTTTTTTCTCTTCTTCTTCTTCCCGTCTTCACTCTTGTCTCTCTTTGGAGCCTCATAACAAAAACCTAATTCTTTATAATTAGGTCCTAATACAGTGGGATTAATGAAGAATCAAGTACTTGAAAATGTGTTTATCTACCGTTTGAGCACAAAAAAAAAAAAAAACATTTACATTTTTGGGGTAGGCCATATGGCAAATTGGCTGATGGCGACAGACAGTCGCCCATATGGATGTCAATGCAGCAGCACAACAGATAAGATCAGGACGAAGCTGGTCTTAAGTTGTAAGTCCGTGGGGAAGATGGCTTTGTGCCCTGATCATGCCAAACAGCGTCTCATTTTAAGATCAACACACCTTCACAGGCATAGTCGGCGCTAGATCATTTGTGTTCAAGACAAACCAGATGCAATTCCTGTGCGTCGTGGGAAAGCTTTTGTAGCGCCAGGCACTAAAGGGAGTTTGCAGGTGGCGCAGGGCCCCCAGAGTGCAGGGCCCCCAGAGTACAAATGTAACCAAGTCACAACAAAAACAATCGCTCTGGATGAGAGCGCCTGCTAAATACCTAAATTGTAAACTGTGAAACAACCCTTTGGTTCCATTTACTCTCAAGAGTTAAATGAATGAACACTCAGCCTCCAGTAGCTCACCTGTATGAGTAACTGCTGGCTCTGCCTTTGAGCAGTGGCTTGGGAGAACTCTGCGGTGCTCAGAGAAGGGCGCTGGGAGAAGGCTGAGGCAGGGAGAGACAAGAAGGAGCCGTCCGACAAGAAGGAGCCGTCCTCTTCACCATCACTCATCAAGAAGTCCACTGAGCTTGCTAGGGGCACACACACAAACCAAGGAAAAACTTAAAGCCATACTATGTAACTTTTCCAATAAAACTAATTTCACATTACTTAAAATTGTCCTAACTATTAAATCGCTAAAGTTGTAGAACCCCAACTCCGTTAATTTCAGCCCCTAAAGCCTTCTGTAAATATGTTTTCTATGATCCTGGCCGGGGACAGGATTTCCCGGCAAAATTACGTCATCTGCATCATCCATATATGTTGTATATACGTTGGCCAATCACAGCACCGTAACTAGGCCTGTCACAATTATTACATAATCGTCTAATCGGAAATATTTGATATAATCGCGATTATTTTGTCATAATCATCATAATCGTTTTCATGTTGAAGAGTGTTCATATATTCCAATCATTTTCAAAATGAGTGGAAAGAGCAAATCTACAAGCTCACAACATCTCACATCGCAACGCGTTGTGAGCTTGTACTGTAGATGGGCTTTTCTACTATCAATGTTCTTTTTAAAGTATAAATCTGTCAAATATGTCAGTCATTTCTTTGTATATTCAGGTCATGTGTCATATCTGCCATGTGCCTAAGAGCCAAACAGAAATGTAATTGTCAACGACAAAAAACACAATTAAATTGTTAATCGCAATTATTTGAGCGACAATTAATCGCCATGTAAAATGTCATAAACGTGACAGCCCTATCCGTAACTCCAACCGCACGAGTGTACAAAATGAAACCACATGGACCTGTTCATTTGTACGCTCTCAAGAGTTAAATTAACAGTGAGGATTTATGTAGATTGGGGTTCCAGACTGTATACTACAATATAAAGCCAAGGTGCACTATAAGTACCTTTTTTGAAACACTGACAATGTACAGTATTTTCCTTAATGGTTTTGGAGGACAAACAATTGCCATATGAACAGATATACAGTACAATTAGTGCCATATTACTTAAACCTGTCCTGTATAGGCTACCGATAACTAGGGATGTCCGATAATATTGGCCGGACGATAATATTGGACATCCCTACCGATAATCCATTTGACGTGTCAATTGAAACATGTTAAAAAACACCAAAGCATTTGTCTTTGCGTAGTTACTGGACACCAATTTTACAGACACCAAAAATGATAGACCTGTATGGATCTATTTGGACCCCTAATGATCCAGAAACCCCACGTTGATTAACAGTGCTCGAAGGAACGTAACTTGGGACACCATGTCTTAGCCTCTGAGCTTTAAGTGTCGTTTATCCACTGACTATAAGCCAGCACTCTCTTTCCCCCTCATGTATATTTTCTTCACAAATTAATCAACCAATAAAACTGTGTAAATACCTGTGTGACTGTGTCCATTTATTTTCTATTTCTACCTTCTTGCTCATCATGAATGAATGGTCTGGTGGTTGCCACAGAAACCAGCAAGGCCTCATAATGAGCTTGATAACAGCAGGTCACACATTAACCAGAGGTGACGTGTGTGAGACTGTGTGTGTGTGTGTGTGTGTGTGTGTGTGTGTGTGTGTGTGTGTGTGTGTGTGTGTGTGTGTGTGTGTGTGTGTGTGTGTGTGTGTGTGTGTAGGGGGAGACATGTTTGTTCCCACACACGCCACATACACACTCTTATCAATCTTGAGAACAATCAATGCACTGTACCACCGTATGACCTGAGCTGAAACACGCTCTTAAGGTATTAAGTGCAATTGACTAATTTGCTCACACCCACATTCAGTCTGCTAGCGCAGTGTTTCTCAAACCTTTAAAATTCAAGGTCTCCCCTTAACTCGGAACCAAATGGACCCGTAAGGTTCCATTTGGTTCCATTTGTGTACTGTCAGAGTTACACACATGTATGGGTCCATTCAGACCCCCCTAAAAGGAACCCACATAGTCCCTGGAATCCACTTTTAGAAACACTGGGCTAGCGGACAAGTACACAAATACTTACACTAGGCAAACACTAAAACCAAACAGCTTAGGTAAATACTAAAACTAAACATCTCAGGTAACACCTTTTCATTGTACCCACACATACACATAAATGTAAACAACATAGAGCACAATATCACAATATCGTGAATAATAAGAGCTTCTAACTGTGAAAACACGGATAGGAATAACGCTTACATTAGCAAACATACACTGACACGCACAGCAAAACAGCTGAGCGCTCACACACACATACACACACACACACACACACACACATCTCATGAATGAGAACACTCACCTGTCAGCAGCTGAGTCGAGGCACAATGTTAGCCCTTTAACAGGAGGAAACACTAACCTCTTCCATCCTCTGCCGTTCTTTTGTTCACTCTACCTCGCTTTTCGACAGTGTCCCTTTCTCTCCTTCCCCACCTTAGTTGCTATCTCTCTCCCTCTAAATCTCTGTCATTCCCTTCTCCCTAGTATTCTCGTCAGGCACAGCCACTGGGCTACAGTTTGCCACTCGATCGTCACCTTGGCTGCGAGGTGCATTACTGCAGAAAAGCGCAGGCATGCATGCTTGCTCGCCGACACAATACAACACACACGGTGTGAATAATCCACCCCTGTTTTCAACTGTGTTCTTCAGGAGTGATTGAGAGAAAGAGAGAGAAAAGGAATAGAGAGACGAGAGTAAAGCAGCACTGTCCAATAAGTGCCAATAAGATCCATTTCACAGCAACCTGCTAACCTCGTTTTTCTCCTTTCCTCTGACAAATGACACCAAAAACTGACCTGTATTCCATGGAATACATTCGGCCTCCTCCTCAATCCCCAGGCTGGTCCACAGGTAAGACCCCAAACACTGTTCCTTTACCCCCCACCCTCCCCAAACGCCCCCTTTATTTCTCCTCTCGCAGCGAGACACCTGTCAGCGCAACAAGCACACGCACCTCTCTCCCTTCCTTCCCTCCTCTCGCTCAGTTCTCACGGCCCGTCATTCTAATCTAAAGAATGCAGCGGCACTGGTATATAGTCCCGCCCCCCACTCCCCCCTCTGCTGCCGTTTGAACCAGTGGTTCTCAACCTGTGGGTCGGGACCCCCAGAGGGGTCCCCAAATTATTTTGGGGGGTTTATTTCTTTTCTCACTCAACAGTAAACAGACCAACATAGTACAGTATAAAACATGGTATCTGCCCATTTCTAAAGTGACAATTTAAGGACTTTAAGAACTTTTTAGTACCTTCTGGTCAAACCTTGGTCAAATTGTCAAATATTAGGGGCGCCCACTGGCCTACTGGTCCGGGCGCATACCACTTAGGCATTGCCACATAGGCATGGATTCCTGGCAACGTCGCTGGTTCGATTCCCGATCCGGACTAACTTTGCCATGTGTCACTCCCCTTCTCTCCCCCCATTTCCTGTCAGTCTACTGTCCTATCCAATAAAGGCAAAAGCCTCCCCAAAAACATGAGGCAGAAATTGTGAAAATAGCAGAACTACATGCTCACAGATCGGCTGTTTTCACAATGGAATAGATCCGAGTCTAACTAAATGTAATGCCAACTCCTACAATTCCAAGTGCTTGTGCAGGGTGGGGGATCCCCGGTTCAAATATGATTATTTTGGTGGTCACGGCCTGAAAAGGTTGAGAACCAGCGGTTTCAACGGCGAGGGCTCACCGTCCAATGAGACGTCTTTCTTCCAGAGCTCCTGCAGGTTGGGGGAGTGGTTGAGGTCCCAGGTCTTGCGTGTTCCAAACATGACCGCAGGGCTGAGCAGAGCGCTGGACCGCTGGACCAGCTGCATGGAGCACACAGGAGACGGAAAGAGAGAAGAGACAGATTTGTACATGACTTTAGTGTTTGTAATACATATCTTATTATGATGATAAAGTGGAATTTAATGTTCACGTTAGGGATTGGACGATAAGCGATATTCTCGTTTATCGTGATGAAAAACATACACGATAATCGTATTGTGGAGATTTAATTTATCGTGAAATTGTCCTCCGTCATGCACTGGGATGAATTCACCTTTTATTTGCCGAACTGCATATCCGGTACCACTTAAACCCTCTATCTTACTTTTAATATATATGTACTTGATACAGTCTTTTTTCCCACTCTCTACCAAATCTCTTTGCGTTGTGAGCTTGTAGATCGGCTATTTTTTGGTAAATGTTCTGCCCCAGGATAATGGATGTTGGGCATATTTTGATTATCATAAATTGCTTTTTCTTTGGTTACAATAATCGTGATATGAAATTTCCATATCATCCCATCCCTACTGCTTTGGCATGTGTGCCCTTCGGCTGAGCTGGTCGAGTCATCACTGTGATGTCAGAACAGGTCAGCTATATCCATATATGGAGTCTGTGAGGTCAGATGTAGAGGTATTGACGAGCTCCATATATGGAGATCTAGGCGAGGATCCAGTCATCTCCATGTATGGATATTAATAAAGTGGAATGTTTATGACTTGACATATAAAGTAGCCTTTTAAGTCTATGAAAGCAGAGAATCGAAGCAAAACAGCTGCCAAAGCATACGAGAAGAGTGATGAAATTCAAGCTGCTGCTTTGATTATAAGATGTACTAGGAGTAAAAAAGAAATAAATTAATTATTTGGCACTCCAAAGAACAGAGGCACCGAACAGAGTGAAGATATACCATATGAAAGAGCAGACTCATACCCGTAACCTCAAAACTAGGACTACCACTAATTTTAGCCCTCAAAGGAAGGCCTATTTTTACACTGTGTAAAACTCATGGATTTTGCAGGGTTCTTTACCAGGGTTAATGTAGAAAGTAGTGCACGCACATCCGTGGCCCAGGTGCTAGACAAGCAGAATCATCAAGGACATATAGAGTCTGCACACTGCTTACACTCCATATGTTTTATTGCTGGTGTTTTTTAACAGGGTTCCCTCCTCCCCATACATTTCTGCACCAACAATATTTAGCATCCTCTATATCAACCCAGGGGTATAAATAAAGTATTATCCTTGCACCAGAAACAAAGTTAGACCATCATTCAATACAAAACTGTTAACACAAAAAAGCTAATGTTATCATAACCTACCTTTCGGAATTAACATGAAGCCAGACAGACATGCATTGCCGATTTTCCTTCTTTCCGTTTGGTGATCAGATATTTGCATGTAAGAGAGCCTTAAGGCTCCATGTTACAGCCTTAAGCATTACTGTGGGGCTCATTATTAATGGTTTCAATTTGAAACCATTTTGTGCCAAAGCCAAATTGAATGTTCATCATTTTGCTGGGGAACCCCTGGAGCCCGCTCAAGGACATGAAGCAGACAAACATGCATTGCAGATTTTCCGTTTGGTGATCAGATATTTTCGATGGCTTACTCACACCATGGAGACTCGAGTTCAATAATATTTTTTTGTATCGTCACATTCCTAAGACAATATATTTTTTATTATATTAAAATGTACCCCCATTGATTCCGGCTAACCTTTTTTTTTTAACCCTATCTGGGGTAATTTTTTGTAATGAAATTATTGTCTTAGGGTTATGCGACAAACACAAAAAAAATGTTATTGAACTCAAGTCTCCATTGCGTGAGTAATCAACAGACAAGGATTGACACTAACGGTTGCCCGGCTGCCCGGGGCAGGTAAATAAAATGGTCGGGCAGGTAAAATTTGCTCCCGGGTTGCCCGACCGGGCAAGTTCACATTTTGAGTAACATAATGACATATCTGTCTTTAGATACTTGAACAGAACAAGAGTGCTGCTCCGTTTCTCCTCAGTCCACCTCCCCCACCCACACACACAAAACAAAACATAGCAACATCACTGCAAGTAGAAGGTAGCAAATAAGTTAAAGTTATACCATGTAACTTTTTTTATAAAACAAATCTTAAAATTGTCCTAACTGTTAAATCGCTAAAGTTTTAGAACACCCACTCCGTCATTTTCAGCTTCTAAAGCCTTCTCTTTATTTGTTTTCTATGATCCTTGCCGGGGTCCGGTTTTCGCGGAAAAATAGCGTCATCTGCGTCATCTGTATACGTTGGCCAATCACATCGCGAATCATACACACATGATACACTACCGGCCAATCACAGCTTATCTGCCGCGTCTTCAGGAAGTAGCCTCGCTCAGCTACAGTGTTTACCATGGTGAAGGATTCTTAACCTCTTAATCCCCAAATCCTGGCCAGAAAAGATGCGTTCTACCCCTCCACGGATTTGTATCGGTCGCGGGGATTTGCGGCGCCGCTCCGGTGGTCCGCGGCGGTGGTCCGCGAGTGACTCCGGGCGAAAAACGGACGAAAAAAGCAATACCGCTACTGACCACTAGTTTAGCAACTTACACAGTATAACTTTAAAATTAACGGTAATTCAAATCTTACGATTTTACAATTATGAGGGCAAGTGGCCATGACCTGAGGGCAAGTAGAACATGACCTGTACTTGCCTGACCTTAGTGTCAACCCCTGACAGACAAAGTGTCATTTTGGGGGTGAACTACTCCTTTAACTCCATGGCACAGTCCTAAGCCTTACATTGGGGCTCATTATTAGCTAGTAGGATGCACGTGACTCTGTGAAATAGATCAAGTATCCTTGCACCACACACTGTACACTATAGTAACATAAAACAAAGGCATCTCCCCAGGGACAGAAACTAGAGGCATCCAGCTACCAGTTGTAACCAATGTTCTCTTTGTCCTTCTGCTTGATTGCATGTATTGATCCGACAGGATTCCTGTGTCGCGCTGCTGCTGCTGCTGCTGCTGCTGTCACCCCTAATTAGTCCAGGGACAGCTTGACAGACTCAACCATAGGATCATGGGATACCCACCCTCATGTTATAGGCCGGTCACAATTATTACATCATCTAATCGCAATTATTTGAGGTAATCATCTAATCGCAATTATTTGAGGTAATCGTGATTATTTTGCATATATCGTCATTATCATTTCCATGTTGAGAAATGTTCATATGGTTTCAAACACTTTCAAAACGTTCCGGAAATAGCAGATCTACAAGCTCACAACGCATTGCGATGCGATGCGTTGTCATGCCTTTGTATATTTAGGTAATTTGTCATATCTGCCCTGTGCAACTTCAAAGCCAAACAAATGTAATTTTTATTCATATGCTCCAGTGCTCAGCGACAAAAACACAATTAAAATCATTAATCGCAATTATTTGTGTGACAATTAATTGTCACGCAAAATGTCATAAGCGTGACAGCCCTACTTATGTAAGCTTGAGTTACCAGAGGTTCGGGGGTACAGCCTCCGTCCTCACATGTAGAGTTTGAGCCGCTACGCTGACCTGCACACCTACGTCACAACCAGATACTTTACATTGGTTTACATTGGTTTAGGTCAGGAGGTACAGAATGCAAGGGTCCAGGGTCCACTCGGCCACCTTAAAGCTTTGGCTTTGCCCCATACCAACACACAGAGGTCAGGTCTAATCTACTTAAAACAGTTTCGTAAAGAACAAACGCTTTCCGGACAACACATGAACTTAATGGTTTCTCGCCTTGGTTCATTCAACAGTAAATGCTGCACCAGCACAGCAGACAACAATCACTTTGTCATTACTCGTCCTCATCTTGCCAACAATCCATACATGTAGCACCAGCACATTCATCCATCACTTTCATCCACAGACTCAACTGAGATAATTAGTTGCTTGTTAGTGATAATTAAAAAGGCATTCGTGCCTGTAAAGCCATCCAGGATCTAAAATAATCTTGGAGTTGTAGATTTGACCCCATGTTATTGTTCAATCACTGGTCAATATCTGGTATAAATTCATCAAGTTGAAAGTCCCACACACCATTATAGACTGTGCAAATAGGATGACACTCAAACTAAATTATGCATAATTTAGTTAGTAAATGTATTACATTAACTACGGTAAGTAAATTATGCATAATTTGTAATAATCCACTGATCCACTTCATGCATCAGCATAGCTATATAGTTCACTTCACTATTAAGTAGGCTATATCACTAAAATGTGGAATGCCCAACCGAAGGCAAACTGGTAACCCTGACCCTTCTATTGTAAATAGCATTTATTTTGCATTGTTTTTTACGACGATATCTTCTGCATGCATAGTACAGTGTTCTGGCCTCCTGAGCTCATGATTTTAGTTGACCTTGTACCAGTGAACTGTACCGTCATGCAACTGTACCTTTTCCTATGCAAACTTCTAATAAATACTTCAATCTATCAAAACATTGACCATTATGTCAAAGGTCAAAGCATCCAGTTTGATAACATTCTACAACCAATCTATTATCCTTAATGACCTACAGTATGTGAAAACCAACAGTTGCATGTTCCAGACAGTCTAATCACTGCTCAAGGACTAAATCTGAGCACAGCAGGCTATAGCGGTTTCCAAACCTATTGTGTAACGGCTGCTGCCCATATGATGGAATGCAGTTACTACAAGTTTGCTTAAGTTATGCCACAACAACTTGCTGTGATTTGTGTCGGTTAGTTGAAATTTATGGTTTCCAAAAATGTTCATTTCAAGGACCTCAATTTGAAACCATTTTGTAACCACGTAAAATAAGTTTTGTTGTTATATGAGATTTTCAACATCTTTATATTACATCAGAGTAAGTGATCTACTTCCGGGTCATCACCCGTATGTATCGCTAACTTACCGGTAATACCAAACCACTTGGCCAAGACGTACTACATATGTACTAAATATAGCTTAAAAATTCAAACACCCGTGTCACCTTTGCAAGATGTCGTTTCCAAACCTCTGTATACAGTTGTATTCGTTATCCCTCATATTTTGCCTCAAGTCGACCCGGAAACTGTTAGCCAAATAGCTAATAGTTAGCTCACAACTTTCCACTTTTCTCTTTCACCTCAATCGCAGTAACGTCCGTATACACCACGTCATCGCATCACCAATTCAATTTTTTTCCCTCCAAACATTTCTTTTTCAAAACTAAAAAAAAAAAAAATTCAAACATATATTTTTTTTACCCAAATTTGACCATTACACACCACACTCCCGCAACATGGCGGTGAGGGCCGCGCAGCGGCCTGAACTCTAGACTTTTGCGGCAAACTTCTAGTACTTCTACAACTGGGGGACTGCTCTCCATTCCGACATTGGCTTCTTATTGTCGGAGTGGCAACACTTCCATAGAGGTTAAGGTTAGGGATAGGGTTAGTGTCGGAATGGAGAAGTGTAACCCTACAACTGTCTGTGGGTGGGTGGAGGGGATAACAGTGGAGAGAGTGAAACCTATTATCTGAAGTCATTCGTTTACATTCTCTCATTGGGCTAACTTTGGCCGGTGAAATAATAGTGAACTTGTCAAATTGAATGTTCATCGTTTTGCTGGGGAACCCCTGGAACCTACTCATGGTGTGTGAATGTGTGAAGAAGTATTACAAGAGACACCCCCAGGCTACACCTACACTGTACCCTTCCATGTCCTGTCGGTGCTTGGCATTTCCATGGCTGGACGTAGCGTTTACAGTCCCTGCTGTCCACAGTGTCCAGCTGGCTCTTGATGAGTGCTCCAACCCAGCCCATCATGCTGCCTGTCCTGACCGCTCATATCCTTGACCAGACTGCTCAGCATACAAAGACCACCTGGCTACTTTCACTCGCACAATATGGTCAAACTCCCACTGCGCAATACGCTACACACTCTCACCATCATCAGTCTAAACAATGAAAAATACGGTCTATTTTAAGGCTGGCGGTGCATGAGCCTGTCAAACAATAATTCCACGAAAAAAATAAATAGAAAATGCCACAGCAAAGGCTGCCTTGTGTACCAATGTCCAGAATGTTCTGGTCATTCACAGATCTGAGAACAGTTAAGTCTTCAGTAGCCGACCGAGGACAAGGAGGAGGATTACACTAGGACGGATTCTAGGCCTGTGAAGGGAAGGAACATCTCCAGTCAGAGGGAATGTCCACTTATTGCACTTAACCATAATCCTTTAAGTCTTGTAGCAGATGGGATGCACCTTTCACATTGTTATCCTTTGTTTTGTCACAGTCCAACAGTTTATAGGTTTCTGAAAGTATCATATATTTTTTAAGCACACACGTTTAACAACTTGGGTGCCAAACTCGTTCAGTAACGAGTTAAGGCCACTAGGGGTCACCCTGCCAAAAGGAGTCGTCTCGTTCCTGAACGAGACAACAAGGGGTTAACTGTACAGCTCTAGTCCATACGTCACCCCGTAGCTCAGAGAGAGAGAGAAAATGGACGCCCTAGGCTGCATTGATTTCCATTCTAGCCTGAAACATAAAAAGGGCTTTATCTATGAATGAGCGAGGTGAAAAGAACGCCAGGGAAGCAGAGATCTGATTGTTTTCACGGCGACACTTTACCGCGATGGTCGGCCGCGGTTTGGATTTTGGTTTCGCGAGCGTTTGTAAACAAATGGATTTTCTTCCTCAATCGTCAGTGGACACTTACGTGCACACGCACGAAGCTTCCGAGGCTCTTCAAAATAAAGCGTGAGTGAACGGCGGCAGCAGCAACAGCTAGAAGAAATGTTAGAAACCTTAGCATCCCATGTGTTAATGTGAGTTCCAAAATTAGAGAAGTAAGGTGTAGTAGTTTATCATATTTTATTTTCTGATAACGGATAAATAACTTAATTATTATTAATCGTCCATTAGACTGGCATTTAAATGACTCTTTTGACTCTTTTTAAAATCAGTCAGATCTTTAGAAGCATGTTCAAAGGTGATCCTTCTCATTTTTGAGACCTAAATTCAGACAGTGGCTGGTACCCATAATTCCCCCGGAAATGCCTGCCAGATCAGACACCTCCTGCTGTTTGTCCTGCTGCAGGGAGCAGACACTGTCTACTCTACTCCCTTCTCCTTAAATGGATGAATACAGACTGGTAGACTGGAGTACCTTGAGAGGCATACTGTATGGGAGGAGGTTAGTTAGCAGTAACACCGAATGTCGTATTCACTTCTTTGTGCTAGATTTGCTTGGCTTATTTCTCAAACGTTCAAATTTCAAGGTCTCCCCTCAACTCTGACAGTGTGTGCAAATGGAGCCAAATGAACCCGTTCCATTTGCACACTTGTCAGAGTTACAGACATGTACAGCAGGGGTTGACACTAAGGTCTCAGAGGCACTTGCCCATCGGGCAAGTACAGTTCATGTTCTACTTGCCCGAAGGTAATGCCCACTTGCCCGAAAAGTAAATCGTCCATTATAAAATGATAGGTACGATTTTAATTACCGCTCAATTTAACACTTATTTCTTTACTTTCTGGGGCTGTGCGATAAAATGTAATACCTCAATACCTCCAAATCCAAATACCAAATACTTTATCTATGATTGAATATGTCTATGGTTTCACACTTGTTATTTTATATTTTTAAATGTAGCAACAGTAAAAACAGCACATTATAGGTAAATAGTGCTCTTATTTTACATTCCACAGACCAGAAGACACAGCGCACTGGCCACGTTCAGGTGTTTAGACAGATATCTTGTGTTGTGTTTATAGACATTTGTGTCCCCTCTCAAATGAGCACTTGCCCTGTCGGGCAACCTGAAAGCCAACTTCACCTGCCCTGATGTTTTATTTACCTGCCGGGGGCAGGTGGGCAAGCCTTAGTGTCAATGCCTGTACAGTATGGGTCAATTTAGACCCCCCCTAAAGGAACCCAGTCCCTGGAATGCACTTTGAGAGCCACTGGCTTAAAGTAATGTTTATTCATTCAGTCATTCATTCGACAGGTGCGATGAAGGACCATGATACCAGTAAGACTCCCTAATCGGGAGATAAGCGACCGCCAGGTCGCATACACAAACTTTAGAAGGCAATGGTAGGCAATCAGGAGGGAATGTGGGAAATGGGACAGATCCATGTTGATGACATGACTTTAGAGATACTGTGTACCACTTTGCATGATTTTAAGGCAAAATCTGCAGGAGCAGTGTCCAAAAATGTGTTTTGCAAAAATCGGCCTGATGGTGGCGCTAGAAGAGGGCCATGTGAGAAATGAGGGGTGGTGGTTTGGTAGCCAAGGAGTGTGTGCGCAAAGTTTGGCATGGATCGGGGCAACAGTGGTGGAGATATGAGTTGGGGAAAAGTGTGACGTGACGGACAGACTAACTGACTGACAGACTGACTGACAGCCGGTGGAGGTTTTGACCGGTGGAGGTTTTGATAGTAACTGGGACCTGACGGTCGCAATGAAATTCAGAAATACGTATATTGCCACAAATTTGTCTTGGCAATTGGTTGGTTAACATACAGTAAATCATGGAAAATCTCTTGCATGCTTGTCTGCGAACAGATTATTGTATACTTTCCTTCTCTAAAACAGATCATAATCCAGCATCTCTCCAACGTCTGGTTTCTGTCAACATCTCACATTTGTTACTTTCACCGTGCCTGAGCCCAGGCCCTCCTGCTGTGGCCATGACAGCACATCATCCTAATATTGTTTATGACAGGATAGAGGATAGGCTTAGTAGACGCTACTCCCCGCTACACACACGGAATATAAATCCCTTCCTTTTCATCTTCTCACAAGAAGGTTCCTTAAAGTGTGGAGTGTCTCTCCCTTCAATTTGATCATATTGATCTATTGCTGTTCTCAACCGCTACCTCGCCTTATACGTCTAACCACAAAAAGCATACAAAAATTAAATAAAATAAAAACCTAATGCCGATTTAACACCAGTAATAACTGGTTGTAAAGAGTGTGTATGCCCATTTCATGCCTGGTTGGCTGCTGCCAACCAGGCATGAAACGTTTTTATAAGTGCATACAAAATAAAATAAACTCAACGTATAAATGGTAGCTTACACATTGTATTACAGTTTACACACTGGTGGCAGGTATCTGGATTATAGCTTTATGGATATGGTATGGACGTCCAAAAATATGTTAATAGGCGAGGGGTGCACGCATGAGTGCACTCACAAACACGCATATTACAGACAGACACACTGAACATAAAACAAGCTAATGAACTTGAAAGGGATGTTCGTGATTGGCTAGCTTTAGCTGTAAAAGGGCAATACCGGGAAACTACAATCCATGTTTTTGGCTTTTGCGATGTTAACTGCATGTTCATACTGTAGATACAGATATGATAATGATCCTTCAGCGCTAGTGTATCCTGTGTGAGGTATAGTGCGTGTGTGACTGGGTGATGTCACATACACATGATGGAAAACAACTACAGTACATTATGCCACTGTGGTACATTTGTATGACGTCTCTGGGTCTCAAGTCAACCTTAGAATTTGTGCCTCTATTCAACTGACTGGTGTCTGTCTCCCTCTCCGTCTACATGCTTGAGTCAGTAGTCGCAAACAGCAATCTAAAACATCAATGAGATCAACACCACTTCACCACAATTTTGGTGTAACTCGTGAAAACGAGATAAGCTGAAATGTTTTCTTACAGGCATGGATTGTCCAGTTTTACGTGTTGGCATTTCAGTGCGGAGCTGGCTTGTGTCGGTAGGACAGAGCAATGTAATTGGCTAGTATCCCAATGCGCCGGACAGCTTACACCCCATTGGCTAGTTCCACTCCAGTCGTATCTGAGATCATTCATTATTAACCAAAATGTGATTACCAAAATGTTGTTCACAGAGATGCAGCAGCAAGATTTGTGAACTGTTGCGATAAGAGAAGGCTAGCCAATGGAATAAAAACCACCCTAAGGACTACTTGCTTTGGCAATTGAAACATACGTTTTCTCATGACAATAAATCTCCTTTGAATTGACTTAACTGACACAGACATACCTCTGCCCTGCCTTTGGCCTGTGAAGATAATAAAAGTGTTAATATGGACAAGACACTGACAGGCTCCTCCACAAGTAGTCCATGCTGCAGAAATCAGGTTGCGATTTCAAATGAGGCGTGTGTGTGTGTGTGTGTGTGTGTGTGTGTGTGTGTGTGTGTGTGTGTGTGTGTGTGTGTTCATTCTAGTATTTCTATTGTCTACACAGTTGATTGTGCATGTGTACTCGTTTGGTTGCAGTTTTGTGTTCCCAAATCCCCATAGATACTCACTGTGTATGGATTAACATGGCATGTGAGACTAATGGTGGTGTATAATCTGTGTAATAATGTATGTCATATGTATGAAAGCATGACCCCCGTGTTCACTGCATAGTCTACTTTTCCCTCAACACCAAATCTATTCTCAGAAAACAGCCGATCTACCATCTTGTAGATGTGCTATTGTCAGGTATAGGAAGGAAAGCTGAATTTAAAATCTTGGTAAACATTTATGGTGATGCTTGAGTGAGGGAATTTGCTGCAGAATATATTGGGTTATCCAACAAGTTTAGATTTGAAACAAACTAACTAATCTCCATCCCTGTTGCTTCCCTTTAACCTTGACCTTGGAGCAGCTAATGTGATGTTTTAAAATAAAACACCATTTACCCTTATAACCCGTTTAGATAACGCGTGAGAACTGCTTGTTCATGTCATACAGTATCAAGTCATATCTTCCAGAAACAACGCTGCATTCACCATATAATGTACAAAGTACAAACCATCATCATATTCATCGTCTTCAATAGCATTCAGTAGTAGACAGGTTTCAATTCTCAGCCTCTTGCCAAGTCACAGCAGCTGTCGACCACAAAAGTCAAACAATTCCATGCTGCCATGGGAAGAACATGAACACTGCTTCTGTTCTGCGTACCACCCAGGGTGACTTCAACATCCAACCTTTTATCCTCCTCTCATTCCACCCTTCTTACCCCCACCCCCCTCCCTCTCCTCCTCCACCCAAAAAACTGGGTCAAATCGTTTACAGCTTCCAGCCACACCAATGCGCTCTGTGTCAAAAACTGCTTGCGGCAGACAGAGAGAGGCAACACGGTCTTGACTTAACGATGCATGTCACACGCCCACACAACTCCGGCGCTCAGACAAGACAAACGATTCTATATTTAGACGCGTTGGTAAATGTAAACCCAAACATTAAACACAGACAGTCAGTCACACACACACACAAAAATGGCATTATGCTCTATGAGAATTCCTAGTGCACTGCAACACACACACACACACACACACACACACACACACACACACACACACACACACACACACACACACACACACACACACACACACACACACACACACACACACACACACACACACACACACACACACACACACACACACACACACACACACACACACACACACACACACACACACAGCCAACAGATGGGAAACATAATACGACCCCCTGGTTAGGTTACACAGCTCACACAGAATTACTCCATTTAATGTCCGGCTCTCTACACATGCCCCCAGTGTCCAGCTCTGTCGCCTCCTGCATTCATACATGTGCCTGTTTCTGCTTCAACATGGCTTCCTACTGTACCTTCTTGTGTGTTTTTTCATCATCCATGTTCTCCCCCCTCCCTCCCACCCTCCACCCCCTGCTTTCTGATTCATCTGGTGGTACCTACCTCGCTCCCTGCGGTCCCAGGGTGCCGATCATCCCTGCATGGCAGCCTGCAGCTGTCCTGTTTTCACCGGCACACAGAGAGGTAATGCACGGAGCCCGATCAAGAGGTGTGTGTGTGTGTGCAGTAGATGCCACCAGCTTCTGTCCCCCCCTTACGCTGTCAGTCCTGTCTCTAATGTGTGCTGCTGCACAGTCACACGCGCTGCTCTCTCTCTGCCTGTTCCTTAGTAACAGCGGAACAGGAGCCAGCATCACATCTCTCTGCCGCCCCCCTCCTCCTCCTCCTCCACTGCTGTCTCCCCCCTCTGGTCCCCCTCCCTATTCTTTCCCTCCCTCCCTCTCTCTGCGTTCTCGTCTCTCCCTCCAGTGGCGGAATAAATATTTCAGCCACAAATGAAGAGCTCAGCGCACCACTCTGGTCTACTCCCTCCTGCCTGAAATATTCAGCAGCCATAGTGTGTTCGACTGCATAGCATTTTTATGACCATGTGGCCGCCACACATAGTAGCCTTTCTTCTGCTTGCTGTAGTACAATTGGCAGTGTAATATGGGTCAAATTATAAGGATTTTACTGTGTGCCGTCCCCTGAAATACTCGGGAGAGTATAGATGCAACAATGCATGTAATTCAACAAGGCAGTGGGCTGATGTACACCCTTCCCCCCACACACACATATACAAAATATTGCTGTCAACATGCTGTGCTGAACCTATGTGTGAGACAATCCACTCACGCCCCTTTACAGCCACTAAATCCCACCCATACCACATAGGTTGTGCACACAGAGGGATGATGGGTAGTGGAGTTTTACCAGTATGCAGCCAGTTGTTGCTACAACTAGGGATGGGACAATATTATTATGATTATGAACATTTCATATCATGGTTATTATGACAAAAATAATTCATTCATTATCCTGGAGCGGAAGATTTGCCAAAGAAATAACAGATCACAATGCGTCCCAACGCGACACGTTGTGAGCTTGTAGATCGGATCGTTTTTGGCAAAGACATTGATAGGGAGTGGAAAAAAATACGTCAAGTATGTATATTATAAGTAGCTTTTACCAATTATAGAGGGTTTAAATGGTACCGGATATGCATCTCAGCAAATAAAAGATGAATTGATCCCTGTGCATGACGGAGGACGATATCACAATAAATTAAATCTCCACGATACGATCATCGTGAACGTTTTTTTATCACGATAACCGATGATATCGCTTATCGTCCCATCCCTACAACTAATGCAGGTTTTTACCTTCTTATACACACTCAGTGTACTATCGGCTAAAGTACAAATGGCAATGTTTTGCCGTTTGTAGGCGGCTACAGTTACAAAGACTGCAACACAGCTCATCTGTCAATTATAAATGAGACATAGTACACCAAGTCTCAGGTAGCCTCCGTGATACACGAGCAGCAGCACTGTCATGGCTGGCATTGTCCAAAAGACACAACCAACATTCAGTCCTCTATCCAAGACATACGAAACCATACGTTGCCAACTAACAATTTAATGGATATTGAATATTCAGTGGATAGTTCTGCTCTCAGGGAAGATACCATAACCACCAAGCAGTGTTGTGTGCTCAACATACATAACAAAATAAGAATAATTGCGAGAGAAACGGCACATCATGTCTTCCGACGTCTGTCCGCGTACGCTTTTTAACGGTCTATGGGTTTGACGCTCTGACATCACTGTGATGTCATGGGAACCACACTAACAGAATCCCTTTTATGCCCTTATATGGAGATCCCGGATGTCATCAATATTAAGCCCATATCTAACAGGACTTTAGTTTTTAGTTTAGATAGTATATTTCGGTCCCATTTGACAGCCAGTATAGTGCAGTACATACTGTAGCAATGTAATATATATAACTTCATATGGGAATGCCCATATAAGGAGGAAGACAGCCCATATCTGTGTGGCTGGTTCTACAAACAGGGATCTCCATATGGGCATAAAAGGGATTGTATGTATGTACTGTATGTATAATGTCAGATGTCATAGACGTCATAGGACTTTCACATAACGAATAACTGAGTAAGCATGTTTGGGCTCTCACAGCATATCTCCATATACAGTACATGGATCTCCATATATGGGTACCAGGGGTCTCCCATATATGGGTAACTGGTCCGATACATCACTGGCCAAGACATGGCACGACCTCACCCTTTAGGGCGAGGTCACTTGTCACCCTTAGGCGTCTTACTGGTAATCCATGTGCCCTGTATTCTGATGATAGCAAGAAACTTTATGGTTTTAAAGAGACATGTCCATTTGGAGCAGCCGCCAGCCCTTGTCCTTTAAATCCCCTTGTAGCCTACTGGTGTCCGTTCCCTTCTAGCTGACCAATCAGGGACTAGATGGAAACCACTGAACTATAAACTATCAATACTAAATAAAATGCTATTGGGAGTAGGACTAAACGATTAAAAACGATAATCTTCCCAAGAAATTCAAGTTTTTCTATGACATGCCAGACACAGCACACAACCGGGACGCTGCAGTAAGATTAACAACATCTATTGCATAAGGTTTGATCTGATTCTGTCCATGTAAAGAAACAGACCCAGCCTCACTCAGTGTGATGTTTCATCGCTCAAAGGGACAGGGGATTTAACAGAGACCTATATGTATATGTTAATATTACGTCACCGCAGGATGCTGATGCCAGATGTCAAATTACTCAAAAATGTAAAGCTCGTACAGAGAAGAAAATCTGGTTTGTATATCGTCACTGTCGGGCAGAAACACTCGTATCTCCAAGTTTCAAATTTGTCAATTTTTTCGCGAAGTAAAGCCCTGCTTCATCATACAAGGACATCGCACAAAAGTAGTGAAAACAGCTGGCACACAACGCCTCGCGTTGTGTGCTTGTAGATCGGCTGTTTTCACTAGTTTAAATCATTTTAAAAATGATAAATACAAAACAAACAGTTTTGAACGTACAAGGTTTCCTCCCGACAACGACGATATGCAACCATGTTGTCGGTATCAGCAGCTTTCCATTTTCGCATTCTTGGCTAATGTGAACGTCATGTCTTCTTATCAAGAGGCTGGCAGTAACCAGCATGTGCCATCACCTGACTGTATGTTTTCTACAGCTGTGTGAACCGTGGGATTCCAGAACAAAAAAGAAAAATAAATCCATAACTGAAGTGCAACCTGACGCTGCCTTGCATCACACTGAATTTACACCAGATTCCTTATGGACTAGAGGCTAGGCGGCCTGTCACAATTATTGACGCGGTGGTCAGCGGCTGTCTCTCCAATTATTACATAATCGACTAATTATTTTGACATGAACGCAATTATTTTGTCATAATCGTCATAATCATTTCCATGTTGAAATTTGTTTAATTTGTTTAATGTCATATATTTTCAAAAATAATGGAAATAGCCAATCTACAAGTTCACAACGCGTCGCATCTATTCTTTTTTAAGTATAAAGCTGTGAAATACGCAAGTAATTTCTTTGTATATTTAGGTTATGTGTCATATCTGGATTATCTGCCATGTGCAACTTCAAAGCCTACAAGCCAAACAGAAATGTAATTGTCAACGACAAAAACACAAGTAAATCGTTAATCGCAATTATTTGAGTGACAATTAATTGTCATGTAAAATGTCATAATCGTGACAGCCCTACTAGAGGCGGGCATCGGCACTGGCCTTATAATTGGATTACGATTCACCTCTTAACGATTTGATTCTGCGACGCATATCTCACTTTTCTGTATTATTGCATGGTTAATTTCAGTTAATACAAGCAGTCAGATGCATATCGAACTACTTATTTTTATTTAGAAGCTGCTGTGATGTAAATAAATACAAATTCTATCTGCAAAAATCACCGTAATCAATTATGTGACGTCCCTGCATTGACGCAGAATCGTGCATGACCAAATCGCAGCGCATTGTAGAATCGATTATTTTCCACACCTCTATTATTTACTACTGGGATTTACATTGACTGCATGGCATCTTTGATATTTTTGGGTGGGTGTGCCTTTTATTGATACTATAGTACAGTAGGTAGAGAGGAAACTGGGAGAGAGATAGGGAGTGACATGAAGCAAAGCCTGGTGGACTCGAACCAGCGACACACTGTCAGGCATCAGAGTCTATGTGGTGTGCACCTGGACCGCTAGGCCAGCGGGTGCCCCAATAGCTGAATGGCATCCTATACTGAACTGAAAGAACCAGTAGATATCTAACTGGAAGAAAGATTCAGTCTAGAAATTCTGCGACAGGTTTGCAAAATGGAACAAACTATGATAATACCCCCTCTTGTCTTCATTTAACTTAGCCGTAATAATACCTGGCAAATTCTTCTCTCATCATTACATTTCTTATCATCCCATCATCCCCTAATATTCGACACTGATTTTGTTGCCAGGCTTTATTCTACATCATTCATTCACCTGCATCTTTTTCCTGCTGTCAGGGACATTCTGTAGGTGGTCGTCTCCATCCAAGCAATGGTAGTCCACACTCCGCCTCCCTCGGTCAATAGGTTCCAAAAGGCCTCTGGGGCCCTTGGCCCTGGCTCCGTACCCCAGTACAGAGGCCCGGTCCCTGGGCAGGCTGCTACCGTCCTCTGCCTCCGTGGAACTGGACTCCAGAGCCTTGTGTAGATTCTTGAAGATGCTGTGGATGGTCAGTACCAGCAGGGTACACAGCACGTACATAATCCCTACAGTGGCCGCTCAGACCTCTCTACCTTCTCAAAACCCGTCCGTGGCGCAAGGCCCAGTTCAACGGATCAAATCTTCTCCAGGCTCCATTCTTCCACGATGAATGCAGATGAGATCAGCCACCGCAGAGTCCAAGGTTCCTTCGGGGCGAGTCAAGTGCCTGTGAGATATCATGGCATCAGCTTTTCAGTGAAGGCGAAAGACGACCTGCGAGGGCGGCCAAGAAAACTTTCTTCAGCTGCAGAAGTGTATTCCACGCCGATAAAAACTTAAGTAATGACATTAGAGGGCACTTCCTTGTAAAATGGCACCAAATCTAGATGGGGAATTAGCTTCACTTTCTCTTCTGCCGTTAGCGTCTTTATCAGCTGAACAATGGACAGAGCACCCTAAAGCTCATCAGGACTGTGCTAATCCCAAACGTGATCCCTTCACTGGCTACCACAGAGGGAGAAGAATGACTACTAGCCAAATATAAATTAGCGTAATCCTCTGTCCATTTCTCTTTCTTGTATCTCACCTACAGTACCGTACATACTGTATTGCCTGCCCTAAAGCTTGCCCACTCAGTGACTACAGTTCGGCAGTCTGATAAACTTTTGGACCTTGTCTTGTTGTCACAGCGAGCGCTGTCCCACTGCCAAGGTGACAAGAGTCCAGGTAACCCAAGCCGTCTGCCTCTGCAGGTAGGTAATTTCAGGCACTCTACCCTTGTCTCGTGCAAATACCACACACACACACTTGTGTGTCAAGAATCCAAAAAGGATCCAGACCGCCTGTTGGGGTCAAAACCCATTAATTATCAGTAATTCAAAATACAAAGCGCGTGGCATGCTCTCCTTAACGCTGGACGCCTACGATGTTGGATTCTTCCATGTCCTGCCAAAGTTGGTTGTTTTTGGCTACATCCTGTTTAAATGAGCAACAGCTTCACAGTCAGACCCGTCTTGTTCTCCAGTCAGCGTCCGGGATGGGACTGGCTTCGTGGGACAGAATGAAAGCTGTGCCCCTCCGCTCTGAATCAGACTCACTCTGGCACTCAGAGATTAGGCTACTGCGTGTCAGGTTAGGGCTTCACCTCATCATCACACACAGAGGGAGAGAGAGAAAATCCTCCCCAGTTTCATTCATTTTCCATCTCTCTCCCTCCCTGTCCTGCTCTGACTGACCATCTGCTGCTGTGGGATAAGCCCTGGATACTAGGAAATACAGTAATGGACTGATGATGTAACATGCCGTATACTTATGGATTTATGCAACAAAAAACAAAAAAAAGATTGCTCCCATGATGTGGCCATTACTTATCATCAGACTCCTATTGGCTGCAAGGATGGCGAGAGAGACTTCAGTGTCCCATACAGTATTCCTGCTTGTTGTCCTGGGACATGACAGTGCCCCCAGTAACACCACACTGACCTGACAGGCTAAATCACAGCCATTGAATCGTGATGTGTTTGTTAGATTGGTCCGTGGGGTCCACAGTGGGGCCGAGGGCCGTTTCATGTCCTGGAACACATGCTATAGTATTAACATCACACTGAGCTGTTCTGTAGGCTACTACAGATCTGCTAGAACAAAAAGGACAGTTTCCGACTGAGTGATCGCTTTCAGTTCCAACTCCTAATGAAGGGGAGGAGATTGGCCAGGGGGAGGGGGCACTTCCCCCTCAAGTTGCTGGCCATTTTCCAATTGGGCCAATATAATAAGACAATCTAGTGTTTAGGGATTAGGGAAACTAAAAACTGAAACAACAGACAAACAAAAAGAAAACTGTAAATGGTCGCCAAATGACCCAACACAAAAACAGGGGGAAACGCCCTAAGCTTGTAATCAACACTAACAAATGCACAGACGAAGTGAGTTCTGGGTATGTCAAATAATTCTGAGAGTTGGGTGAATGAGGCAAGCTTTCCTTCAATATATAAGCATCGGATGGATTAAAGAAAAAAATAAACTATAGTATGATACACTGTTAAACAAGACCCTTTTTTCCAATATGTGTATACATTTACATTACATGTCTTGTTACTTGTATGTGTCGGAACAATAAAAGCTGTTAAAGACAAATGCACAGACAATTTCATTCTCATAATTAAACAAATATACAGAGAATAGAAAAGGAAAAATGGAAATGTGTATGTATTGCATGTTGAATACATGAGCACAAGAATGAAAATATATCTTGCCATCTTGCCACGTATGTGGAGTTTGATCTTCGCAAACAATAGGATACAATACAGGACAATAAAACAATTCATATAATCTTAACTCCCTCGGTTGACTTCCTTATTTTGTTATTTTCCGTTTCTCCACTTTCATCTAGAATGCTATAGGGCAGTTTTTGTGATAAAAATAAAAAAATATGTTTTTTAATAAAAAATAAAATTATAATAATCGTGGCTATGAACTCGACACCGCGGTATGCATTAGACAACCCATGTATTGCGGTTGTTGTAGCACCCATCCCTAATGCTAAATCGAAATCTACCTTTTTTGCGTAAGTTTACCTCTGTCCTCTCGAATTGGTGTGTGTGTGTGTGTGTGTGTTCGCAAGCAGCTTACAGGAGAAATTAGACCCTCCTCACCTTAAGAGCGTATTAATGAAGGCATTCAGGGCTTCACTTTCAATAAACCAACATGAAGGGCATTCAGGGATTTTTGTGTTGGAGAGAAGACATTACAGGCCAATACTGTAAAAGAGAGTATGAGCACAGACAGAGAGAAATGGAGAGAAACAGAACATGAGACTTGAGAGAGGGAAAGAGACAGAAAGAGGGAGAGTTTTTTGAGAGAAAGCAATTGAGCAAGAGAGGGACACCACAGGTAGGCTACACTGCAAAATTATGAGTGTCAGTTTAACTCGAGAGTAAAAATGGACCCTTGCACGACACGTCCAAGAGTCAGGATTTTGCAGTCTATAACTAGAACTCTGTCGAGGTGCCAACTTGCTCCTTGCACAAGTGTACTTGTGCGCCAGCAGAGGACGCCATGTAGTGATGTGTCGTTCATGAGTGATTCATTCATACGAATCGAATCATTAGCAAGACTTGTGAACCATTCGTTCAAATGTGTCGTTCACTTTCGTTCACACCCCCACCCCCAAATAGACCCCGGCACAAAGGATGTAACGGTGCACTGTACTCGCGACGTAGTAAAAACGCTCCCGCGATAAGTGTTTTTCACGGGACGATAACGCTATGAAAGGTGAACTTGAAAGAATATTTTGAACGGATCATTACTGTGAACGTGAACGAAATGATTCATTCACTGAAATGAACGGGATTGCCCATCACTAACGCCATGAGGTGCGCTTACCACTGGACACCACCACTGGCATCACCAGGAATGCTGGTCCCTCATTGGCTGTTAATGATGACGTTGCCAGAAATGCTGGTCCCTGATTGGGCTATGGGCTTTAACACGGGCCGACACCGACATACATACAGTACGTAAATACGCAGCCGAACGCAGTACTTGCGCACTCTGCTGGCGCAAGTAAATACAAGGCAGAATGGATGAACGGAGAGATGAAAGATGTCTAGAGTGAGTCAGGTACAGTATGGAGACAGAGAGAGAGAGAGAGAGAGATAGGCACACATACACAAAGGTTTGTTGGACAGACCGTTTTGCAGAGAAGCTACAGTATATAAATAAGCCTTACTCCCATAATAATCCCCTGTCCTCAGTGTCCTGTCCCAAAACACACTGCACACACACCCATTTCATCTGTCTCATCTGGGCTATTTCAGGGAGAAATTACAGTGTCCCAGCTGGATGGAAAGAAAAACACGTGCACAGCACACACGTATACACACTTAATGAGTGGTTAGAGTGTACGGTGACGTGACACTGCAGGATGAAGGAAGGAGCTGTTGAAGTAAAAAAAAAAAAAAAAGTTGCCGCCGACGGGCCAACACGGCAATGAATGACATCACCACACGGATGGGGGGAGAGAGAGTCACAGGAAGAGGCTGACAGACAGAGTGAAAAGAAGGCTCAGCGGGTGAAGGAGAATGAAGACGCCACGGTCGCCAGTACTACGTACTGACTGACACACAGCTTGTGTTGACTGTCTGTCTCCTCCCCTGCTTCCTGTGTTCTCCTTGCCTCTCTGGATCTCTGGGAAAAGTATGTTCTCTTCCAACTAGGACACTGACTGTACATACAGCTCTGCAAGGTTATAACTACTAGGCATGAAGGACATTTTAGCTAGCAACAATTTCCTACAGTACTTAACAGAGTGGTTAACTGTTAATAATCAGGTTCAGGTTTATTGTCACATATATCCATACAAAGTACAGATACAATGAAATGCTTGTGCCAAGAGCACTCTCAGCCTTAATACACAAAGACATGGTCACATTGGCCGACAAGAGTGTGGACCCACATACCATGCAGGCCACACAAAAACAAGTCCCAACAAAACACAGCATACAATAAGCCTTAATAATAACTAGCCCTTACCCGTTCAAAGATATGAGCTCCGAAATGATGTGCAGTGTGTGGGTTATGGGATGTGCACTGTGCACACAGTATATGAGGGATGGAAAGTAACTTTAACTGGTGCTTGCATGCTAATATGTAGGAGCATCAATGTAAGAAATACCCGTTCCATTTAACGGCTACAGAGATACTGTGTACCGATCTGCATGATTTTTGGACAACATCTGTAACAGGGCCAGAACCCTGCCTGCACCCCCCCCCCCCCCCCCCCCCCGTGTGTGTGTGTGTGTGTGTGTGGGTTTGTGTGTGATTGTGCATGGCCTGAACAACAGCGCCCCTCCCTTAACATGTGTGGTCACAAAAGGTACTGTAGGCTAAATAGATATAGATACACCATAAAATCACACCCGTGTGAACTGAGCGGTGGGGGGGGGGGGTGCGTGTGTGTGTGTGTGTGTGTGTGTGTGTGTGTGTGTGTGTGTGTGTGTGTGTGTGTGTGTGTGTGTGTGTGTGTGTGTATTGCAGTTGATGCACAGGCCAGGCTAGACTCAACAGCACCTCTCTGGTCACCCAGGGTACTGAGGCTACATACACCAGAGGCTACAGACAGACAGACAGACAGACAGACACACAGACACGGATACACACACGGCCACGCTATGGAGACGGTGTGACCACCGCTCAAAAATGCTAATATACAGCATACGATTTGTGAAAGTGACAAACGGGCTTCACAGTTATGTCAGGTGTGAGCTCTGAAATGATGTGCAGTGTGTGGGTTATGGGGTGTGCACACAGTATATGAGGGATGGAAAGTAACTTTAACTGGTGCTTGCATGATAATATGTAGGAGCATCAATGTAAGAAATACCCGTTTCGTTTAATGGCTACAGAGATACTGTGTACCTGCATGATTTTTGGACAACATCTGTAACAGGGCCAGCCCCCCCCCCCCCCACACACACACACACACACACACACACACACACACACACACACACACACACACACACACACACACACACACACACACACACACACACACACACACACACACACACACACACACACACACACACACACACACACACACACACACACACACACACACACAGAGCTGGTTAAACATGTTGCCTCATGCTAGATGCAGAATAGATAAGCCTCATGCTAGATGCAGAATAGATACAGCATAAAAACGCTAATATACAGCATACGATTTGTGAAAGTGACAAACCGGCTTCACAGTTATGTCAGGTATGTTCATATGCTAATGGTGATGCGATTTCAGATCAATTGCTCCAGCCATTGAGGAGAAACGCTGTGACAGACAGACACTCACTCAGACAGACACTCACTCAGACAGACAGACAGACATTTGGACAATTATATGTTTGATGGTAACTAAATGACAATGAGATGCATGTTGTACTCTAATGGTAAATGGTGCATTTATATAGCGCCTTTATCCAAGGCACTTGACAGAGATTGTGCAATGTGCATTACATTCACCCATTCACACACACACACATCCATACACCACCGATGGCAGAGGAAACCATGCAAGGCACCAACCTCCTCACCGGGAGCAACTAGGGGTTCAGGGAGCCTTCCTCAAGGACTCTTCGACACTAACTCTGGGGGAGCCTGGGATCGAACTGGGAACCCTCCGTGTTATAATGACGGTTTCTCTACCCCTGAGCCCCTACTCTACTGTAACACTACAGTATATACTGTAACTGCCTCTAAAATGAAGTGTTAGAAACTGATTATAAATAAACGTCATTGTCTTTTGATGACTGCCATATGAATGAATGGGGTTAGATTAACTATCAATATATTCTTAAAATACTTATATCCAATACATAGGGATAGGAAAAATGTATGGGCTCTCAATCCACGGAACCACATAATTGATGCCACTGCTATGCTCTATAGAATCAGAAGCTTTCTGATTAGCAGGCACTGAAACACATCAGTTTAAAGGATTCTTATAATAGGCTACAAATAGGACAAATAATGAGGTAAGTAGATGAAACATCGTGGGAGGAAAGAATAGCTAGCAAAAGGCTGACAGTGAAAACTTGCTGTTTGCTGTGAAACACTGAAACATACATAGATAAATGGAAAACCACGTAACTGAAAAAGAAGAAATACTTCTTGAGTGCAAATAAGGCACATGTGGAAAAAGTATCAAGGGATGTCCACAGTCTGGCTTAAAACATTTGCCGCAGGCGCGCGCACACACACACACACACACACACACACACACACACACACACACACACACACACACACACACACACACACACACACACACACACACACACACACACACACACACACACACACACACACACACACACACACACACACACACACACACACACACACACACACACACACACACACACACACACACACACACACACACACACACACACACACACACACACACACACACACACACACACACACACACACACACACGTTGTATAGACCCAGAGGAAAGTATCCAAACTGCAGACATATAGGCTGGTGTCTCCATCAAAAACCACAGGCTAAACTCTGCAGTGATCTGCAGGTTGCTAAAGTAAAGACACAGCACAGAAACAAAGTCACCCAGGTTTGCCACATACAGTACAAGGAAACTATAAAGTAATATATAAAAAAGGAGACCCGTTATTGAGGGGCTTCAGAAATAAGGTGAGCTGAGTGCTTCTGAGGTTAGCAGGGCCTTATAGCCACGCCCTGAAGAAGACCTATGTCGAAACCTGTCGGCGTTTAAGTGGCCTTTTATTAGTTTTAATATGTATTAGCCAAGCTAAATAAAGGCTTTTTAATTATTCCTTGCGTTCCTTGTCTCATGAGTGTGCTGGAAGAACTTCCCTTAGTGGGACCCTTCGCTGAAGTCTGTAGGCTATTTTCAAATAGACAATGTATACAGGATTAAAGTGAGTAAAAGGATTTGTGATACGGTACTACTGTATATTAACACATTTTGCTGGGGACACCCTGCCCTGGACCCCTGCGTGTTGATGTGTATATGCGCGTCAAATGGCATTAATGCCTCTCCTAGAAGTTTAACATCTCTCTTTACCATACATACAATTCAACAGTTACGCTTAATGTTATGTAGAAATAGAAATATAGTGTAGTATCATGTGAGTACTCACTCACTGACTGTACAACTATTACTATGTGAAATGTAAGTGTCGTCTATGAATGTAAAATGAATCCATTTTGTACACTCTCAGAGAACACTGAGGATTTAACTGTGTACTATTCAGTACAACTGCTGATGAAATGTGAATACATTCAAACAACTGCAGCACAGAATGCCGTTTCACAAATAGATTAGATTACCATCTTCATTCCTCACAGTATTTGGCAAACTAATGGTTTACTCCAACTGCAACATCTGCTTCAAGAAACTGTCAAGGTGTGTAAACATATTGGGATAGATAATATTTGCTTATCAATCTAGATTCTAGTCTATAAAGAATCTACTTTTGTCAGTGAAGCTATACTGTAGATAAGCTGTTCTTGCTCAGATGTGTTTAGGGCTGCAGTCAGTTGTTTGGGCGTACAACACCATCTTTGCCTTTCCCGTGCCGTTAAAAGCACTTCAGTATCAAAGCTTAAGACCTTCTCAGACAGTTTCTCAATGCGTGTGCACATTGGGCAACTCATGACTGTTAAAACTACTGTATAAATGATGGATCAAAAGGTGCCTTTTCCAGTTGGTTTAATTGGGAAGAATTAGTCATAGCTGAAATGAGCCAGGCTTTGATTTCAACATGTTGTGCTGCTGTTACTGCACTCTGTTGCGCTTTAAAAGAAAAGGCGTCTCCTAAAATCCATAAAAAAAACAGCTGTTACTTTCTGCAAAAGCAACAAACTGTGCAAACAATTAGTGGTCACTGGTTTCTGTGCACAGATCAATGGCTCAAGGACCCATAGCATGGACTGAAAGCTAGCTACCATGACTGAGAAACATGCAGGCCTGTGCTCACCCTGACAAAAGTCAACCCAAGAGTCAGAGCTCCAACCTGAGTAAATCATTTTAACACTCTTTCCAATACAATATGTCAAAATGATCACAGTATCCAAGTCTGAGCACTTGGCTGCAGTGTGTGACTACAGTTCCAGGTCAACAGTCGCCACCTGCTGGAAATAAGAGGAAATGTTCCAAAGCCAACAGAGGGGCAATCTGGTTCCAATCAAAGAGTCTGTTACATAACAACGCCATGTGTAGGAAGTCACAACAACATGCCATTCCATTCTATACGAGTGGTGGGAAAGTGTGGTTCACCCTCACCCCTCCTCTTTATCATGTCATCTCCAACAACACAAGTCTGACTGCCCGTGGCGTGCTGCACACAAGAGTTGCAGCCGTGGTAAACACCGGAGAGGCACAGATGGCGAGAAACACCTCACTTCAGCACGTTTCACGCAGTAAAAGTGGCAGTGTAAACAAACACAGGACACTGTAGTTAGTTTGTTCAAAAATAATTAGACCACAAGGTTAGGATTAAATTCAACAAATCCTCTTATTTCTGCTACTACTGACTTGCCCTTGTTGATAAATCAAGTTTGGCCTTTTAACTCACTTAGTGCCGGGCGACTTTCAGAGCGACTTCCTAATGATGGTGTTTAGTGCCGAGCGACTTAGAGCAACTTTTATATAAAAGCATTGTTTAAGCTTTTAATTTGGGTTAATAGACGGAGCGGAACGGTTAGCTTACCTTCGGCTAGTATACAGACGTAAACCGTGAAAAAAAAGGATACGATTATGACGTCACCTTTAAGCCATAGCTTCCTGTTTATGTAGGCCTCTGTTAGCCGCTAAGCTCAATGCAAACCATCCAACCCTCACGTAGCTTCACTAGGTCGGATTTTGATTCGGAAACTTTCTGTGTGGCATCTATATACGTTCCGGTGCCCATACCAATGGTGGTTTGAGACGATCAAGCACGAATTGAACAGTATTGAGCTCAAATGGCGGCCCGCGGCCTGTCCATTGAATGTCAATGGGGAGCATGTCATCGTACCATCCTTGTATGTCCTGAACCTCGTTTTTAATCTGACTTAACATGGGCCCATGCACAGTCTATGGGCTATGGCTCTCTCTAGTGGTCATCTTGTGGTATGGTTTTTCAAAGTGCACTGGTAATGTAATGTGATTTTGGGGATTCAATATAGCTATTTCCTGGCGTTATAACTAAGCGCAGATTCATATTGAAATCTGTCTCTGTATGATGCTATGAATGTGATCTCTCAGCATAACTCAGTGCCATATAGGGATGGGACGATATGAATATTTCATATCATGATTATTGTGACCAAAGAAATTGCGATTTACGATATTTTATCACGATAAATCTAAATATCCCCAACATCCATTATCCTGGGGCGGAACATTTGCCAAAAAATAGCAGATCTAGATCGGCTATTTTTTGGCAAAGAGATTCAGTAGAGAGTGAAGAAAAGACTGAGCTGTATCAAGTATGTATATTATAAGTACGTTTTACCAATAAAGGGTTTAAATAAATGGTACCGGATATGCAGCTTGTCAAATAATCCCAGTGCGTGACGGAGGACGATTTCACGATAAATTAAATCTTCACAATACCATTATCGTGAGTGTTTTTTTTTTCACGATAAACGATAATATCACTTATTGTCCCATTCCTAATGCCATCTCTCAGCGTAACTCCCTGCCATGACAGGTAATTAGGCCAACAGGAGTCACAGTGTTCCATGGGCTGAGGAGTAACGGCTCTGTCTATTAGTTGCACAACCCACTGAGTACATCCACTTATCTATAATACTGTAGATCCAACTCTCCTAAAATCAAACCACCTGACAACGATTGAATTAAATCACATCTAAATCTAATATTTAAATTATAAGATGTAATTTCTTCCCCAGAAGAAGATGGACTGCATCCCACTTTCTGTTAAATGCATGTTTCCATTGCCAGTTCCTTTAGTTTGACTTTGAAGGTGGCTGGCAAACAATAATGCATAACAATGGAAAACTTACTTGTGCCTGGAGCAGTGGTGCTTGTGTACAGCATCATTAAAGTGGTAATGCAATTAAACAAGTCAGTAAACTTTTTTAATACAGGTACTTTTGGTTGATTGTTCATTTTACTGGTGTTGCATGCATTCAGACTCAGAGCAGACTTTGATAGGCCTTGAAAAGACTAAAAATATTAGTTTAGATTAGAAGATATTTTTGCTCATTGGTCTTGACTCTTTGGACTGAAAAAAACAAAAACAAACAAGAATTGTGAGTATTTCTGGGTCATTGGCGAAAAACATAACGTAATAAAGTCTCAGAGCTTCGAGGCCAATATCTCTCTGCTCATCTCCACTGAAATCAATCACCAAAAAACATGCATCTTTGTGGGCACACAGAACGACTTCCTCTTGTCTTCCCTAAAACCCCCCGCCCACTCTTTGAAGGTGAATTATGCCCCAAGACAGTCACCACTACACCACTGTACAAGCTAACTTTAAGCTGACGGATGACGTGAAATCGTGAATTATGTCTTGAGTTGTTGGTCTGAAGTTGGACATGGACAAACAGTGGAGAGTATGACTGTGTTCTCCAGTGGAAGAGTTCATGCTCGTGACTTGCCTCTGGAATGCTGTGCCAGGGATGACGTGTGACAAGGACAAAATGGAAAGAGAGTCTAGTCGTGTGTGTGTGTGTGTGTGTGTGTGTGTGTGTGTGTGTGTGTGTGTGTGTGTGTGTGTGTGTGTGTGTGTGTGTGTGTGTCTGCCTAGCCTAAAGCATCACATGGATTGTCAGTCTATCCATCAATAAGAGTTCATTATGTAATATCCTGTTGCACTGTCTGGGTCCTGACTCCTCATGTGTTCCGTTCAGGCATGTCAACTGATTCTGTCCATGCACATGATGCACTGATTGCATTCATATACAGTAGTACCAAAGCAAATGTCATGTCTACTACAAACCTAGCAATAAAGTGTTTCTCATTCCAAGTAATCTGTGTGTGTCATGTCATGAGACCTGACATACAGTATGCCTGTACTAACAACAACTGGGAGGGAGTGAAGTAAGGCAGGATATTCTTATTTGGGTTATTCCTCTGTTCCAGGCGGAAAGACGCAGTCAACCGAAAAACCCACATGCCAAGAAGTCAGGATTTATTTATAGGATCCTGTTACTTTGGCCAGTAATTCCAGACACACCCTACAGCCGGGCAGGCTGTTCCGCGCCACATCCCTTTGAACTTGCTTGTATATGATTATGTGCTGTGCTGTAAACGATTATAATCTGGTTGGAACAGACAGAGTCCCACAAGACAAGCCAAATGGAATAATGTAAAGCAGGGGTTCTCAACCAGTGGTCCGGGGACCACCGGTGGTCCTTGAGGGGGTTCCAGGGTGGTCCCTCCCTAGCTCTGGTCCATAGCGTTAGTGGGAACACTCCTCTAACGCTATGGGCCAGAGCTAGGTGGTCCCCAGCTATATGATGGAGAGTTGGTTTTTTTTGGGTGATCTTTAACTCTTTGAGAATGTCAAATGAAACCAAATGGACCATTACAGGTCCATTTTACACTCTTAAGAGTTAAATTATTGTTAAACATCTGCATTACTTAATTTACAAGAAGTCTACTCAATTAGAGAATAGGCCTATAGAATATTTGTTCTTTTGATCAATTATCTGTCATCTCTCCAAATTTAGTTACCACTACCAACATCGATACAGCATGGCAATGTGGACAAAATCTTAAAAAATATTCAAAGTCATGTGTCTGAGAGGCTAAAATGGTCAAATGTGGTCCGTGGCTCAAATGCCAAATAAATAATGGACCTACAAGACCCTGGTATGAAAAGGGTTGAAACCCACTGATATAAAGTTATGAGTGCATGTACCAGGTGTTGCAAAAATTGCCTGGTCGAGTTTTGACTCCAGAGGGTCGCAAGGTGAACCCTCTGTTGTGTCCAGACCACCACCACACTGACCACAGCCGCTTCTGAAATGAAAACGCTGAGAAAGGAAACCTCTTTCTGTTGTTTGGGTACCGTGACTGTGGTGGAACCCTGTTTTTGACAGATGGAAACTGCTCGACTGGTGAGCAAAGCACACAAAGGTGATGGATGGATGGATGGATGGATGGATGGATGGATGGGGGGGGGGGGGGGGGGGGGGCAATGTGAGTGAGGCTGCACTGCTTTATGATAGGGTAACATACCTCGCGCGTGCGTTGCCACACACACACACACACACACACACACACACACACACACACACACACACACACGACTATAGCCGCGCAAGTAAAACTTTAGATGCTATAATGCACCAATAAGTTGCTTGTTGTAACCTCTGGTCCATAGCGTTAGAAAGAGTTGCTATAGACCAGAGCAAAGTTGCTTGGCACTACAGTATAGCCTACACACAACGTCAACACAACTATAACTATCACAATTATTCGACTCGGACTCGCGGGTGAAAAAGATCTAAAGTACCATGTGTCAGCTGGAGTAAATTGTGTCAGCTGGACTAAATTGGCACCGAAACAATCACATAATTGCACATAACGTAACAATTATTGTGCTGATATTCTGTGTAAATCAGGCCGAATAAAAGCTTGACGATATTAAAATAACCAAACTTATCTGTACCTTTGGTCCAAGGCGCAACACCACCTCCTTCGACCTCTTCTTCTGCAGTCTCCTTCAAGTATATTCCAATAAGTTGAAGTCTAAACGTTCGTTAATAAAAACTTGACTGAACTTTTCAGCTTCTAGTAAGTTTCCATACTTTTAACGTCTTCTTTTAGAGTAACCGCTGTCTGTCTGTCTTCCTACTTCAGGGCGACTCATCCACACTGACGCTGTTCTGAGTTCTCATGTGCAAAGCTCAGCTTGACCAGCTGATGGTTGAAGACTGTGGGATCTACATCCCATCGTCTGGATGTCTGTCTGTCACCCTGTGATTGGCTAGTTAGTTGTCGGGGTAACCGATGCATTTATTTTATTTTATTATTATTATTAATGTAATTTTTGCTAAAATGAGTTCTCTCAAGGCCCATTATGTATTCAGCATTTGAGCAACAGACCACCATTTGATGAGATCTGGCATTCTCAGACCCAAGACTTGAATATTTTGTTATGTGATAAGATTTTGTGTACAATTTCAGGCTGTATTGGTGTGGTATCATAGGAGAGATAGCCTATAACAGGCAAACGTTGATCAAATTACTCATTTTCTAAATTCTCTAATTGTGTAGACTTCTTGATTGAATTGAGTAATGCAGGTGTTTAACAATAATTTAACTCTTGAGAGAAACCAAATCAAGAGATAAAGATGGTAGTCTACATTTGTTTACCAACTCTCCATTATTTAGCTGGGGACCACCTGGAACCCCATCAAGGACCTCTGGTGGTCCCCGCCCCCGGACCACTGGTTGGAAACCACTGCACTAATTATGTAACAGAGCTAACATGATACTAACATAAACTAAACTAAACTTAAAAAAAAAAATACATCATTCCTTTTAATCACCATTATGTCCATGAGTTTATTGACAAAGTCATTTAGTCATCAGAGCGTACATTAATTCAATGATAGGCCTTCATAGACGATACACAGGTAGAATTTTACACCACATTGCATAGTGTCTATTAACATTAACAATACAGTTTGTTGGATTGTGGCTTTGGAAAATAAATGGCATTACAGATTTCTTACAATTTATCTTATCATGTAGGCCTATAGTTAACACCTCCTATAATATCTATAACTCTTCCTATATTAGGGCAGTGGTTCTCAACCTCCCAGGCAGGGAGGTCCCCAAATTATTTTGGGGGGTCCCCAGATGATTAACTTAATGTGCAACATTGTTTTCTCTCTCAACAGTAAACAAACCAACACAAAGTTTAAAGGGGTATTTCGGTCAAAAACGACTTTCCTACCTTTCTAATGATGATTCGGGAAGCTTCTGGGTTGATCCAGGTGTTGTTTGACCCATAGCAGCATTTTGTTCCATTTTCGATTTTCTCCCCTGCACCCCACGGCTCCAAAACGGCACCTTTTGGGTCGTTCCGTAATCCGGTTATTATTCTCGCTCAAAATTCACTTTTCTCGCTCGGTATCAGTCCCTCATACTGTTGTTAGCATATCCGAGCTACACCAGCTCCTGGTCGCCGCCATGTTTGTTTACAAAAAGCTCAACTCTCAACTCGCAGCCCAGGAGAGAACACTGGGAAATCCCGTTTTGTATCGCGTGACTCCCCGACGCGCGACGAACAATAAAACACAAAAATGCTCTTAGCCAAAGAAAAAAGATGTAACTATGTCGACAAAGTCTGCAGAGTGATGTATGGTGTAGCCTCTTGTCTGCCTCAACCGGTAACAGGCTGTGGGGGAGGGAGGTGGAGCTGTGAGAGCAGCAGCAGCAGCAGCAGCAGCAGCTCGTGAACGCGCGTTTCCCAACGGGTTAGGGATTTCCCAGTGTTTCTCTCCTGGGCTGAGAGTTGAGAGTTGAGCTTGAAGTAAACAAACATGGCGGCGACCAGGAGCTGGTGTAGCTCGGATATGCTAACAACAGTATGAGGGACTGATACCGAGCGAGAAAAGTGAATTTTGAGCGAGAATAATAACCGGATTACGGAACGACCCAAAAGGTGCCGTTTTGGAGCCGTGGGGTGCAGGGGAGAAAATCGAAAATGGAACAAAATGCTGCTATGGGTCAAACAACACCTGGATCAACCCAGAAGCTTCCCGAATCATCATTTGAAAGGTAGGAAAGTCGTTTTTGACCGAAATACCCCTTTAAGTGTATAGATAGACTAAGGTATATGCACATTTTCTAAAGTGACAATTTAAGAACTTTTTAATTAATCTAAAATGACAAATTAATCATTGGCAAAATTGTCAAATATTAGAGACAGAAATTGAGAAAATAGCAGATCTACATGCTCACAACGCCTCGCAACGCAAGGCGTAGTAAGCATGATCGGCTATTTTCACAATAGAACCGTAGTATAAAAAATGTAATGCCTCAACTCTTAGTGCTCGTCAGGGTGGGGGTGGGGGGGGGGTCCCCAATATGATTATTTTGTGGGTGATGGCCTGAAAAGGTTGAGAACCACTGTATTGGGGTGAAGGGTCATATAGCCTTCAACCACACATGCATTCCAGATTACTGCTGAGATCAGCTATTGTACAGCTTGCCATTGTTTCTTCATTCCCGCCTTTTATTTGTACCTTTTCTCCTCTCAGCCAGCGACGAACAACACAATGGACACTTCCCTCTTGCTTCCTGTAGCTTTTCCTGCTCTGCATTGACACACGCACGCACGCACGCACGCACGCACGCACACACACACGCACACACACACTGTGTACACTAGTCTGTGACACACATCGATTGGCCCACTCATTCACGACTCAAACACGCTCTCTCTCACTCGCACAAGTGACCTGGAAACATCTACTTCTCCGCACCATTAGTGCCTTTGTTGTGACAGACTGAAACACGAGTAGATATTGACCGGTATCTATCTCTACTACAGCACAGAGCACAGTGGAAATGGAAAAACACAGCACTACAGTACTGTGTGTACAGAACAGTCTGTGAAACAAGATAACGTTTTTTACACCCTGCTCTCAAAACCATTTTTGTTAGCACATTGGTTCTCAAAGCGTTCTCCCTCAAGGACCCCCAGGGGTCCTTGAGGGAGTTCCAGGGGTCCCCAGCTAAATGATAGTTAGGAGTCAAGTGGACCCTTATGGTTCTGTAACTCAGAGTTTACAAATGGAACCAGTCCATTTGGTTCCATTTGTACACTTAAATTAACATAGATTTGTACAATAAAAACCGGGGTCCCAGAGATAGAAATGACATTATGGGGGTCTGTAGACTAAAATGCATGTAAAACTGGGGGTCCTTGAAATTAAAATGGTTGGGAATCACTGCTAGAGCCCTAAACATCTTCATCTTCTCGCCTTGGTATATCTTTTTAAATGGGGGTTCGCGGGCTGATAAGTGCCAATTTGGGGGTCTTCGACATGAAAAGGTTTGAGAACCACTGTGTTAACAATTAACATGTTCAACAAAAGTACATTTTCACTATGATCACTATATGGGTGAACGTTTCTTCTCTCTCTCATGCAAAGAATAGCAAACATCATTTTAATGGTTAACTCACAGTGAAAACAAACGGTTCTCTTATCAGCTGGTATTGTAGCTACACACTGGCAACACTCCTGAAAATGACTGCAGTCCGTACTGCTTTCTGTGAGACTCTGGCTCATTCAAGGCCATAGTGAGTGAAACAGGGAGTCTAGTCACTGGGAACATTAGAAATAATGAAAAGCACATCGCAGCTGCATAACTGGAGCTCTGGTAAATTGAGTTTCAGGATTATTCCCGGCTGGGGGTATCTACTATGTCACGGTAGATTCATGCTGGGACACAAACACTTTGCTTGTTTGTTTGTGTGTGTGTGTGTGTGTGTGTGTGTGTGTGTGTGTGTGTGTGTGTGTGTGTGTGTGTGTGTGTGTGTGTGTGTGTGTGTGTGTGTGTGTGTGTGTGTGTGTGTGTGTGTGTGTGTGTAATGAAAATATACAATTCCCCCCTTTTTCTAGTGGGAAAAAAGAATGCCGTAGTTTTGTGAGAGATTCTGGAACAACTGTAATGCAAAATATAGACACACTTTCCATGAAAAAAAAGAAAAAAACTAAACACTGCTGCTGCTTTTGAACCTCATTCCTCTACTGAGGTTGAGTACTTTCGACTTGGTCTATGTGTGTGTGTGTGTGTGTGTGTGTGTGTGTGTGTGTGTGTGTGTGTGTGTGTGTGTGTGTGTGTGTGTGTGTACACGTGCGTGCGTGCGTGCGTGTGTTAAGGGCTCTATGTTGAGGGCCATGGGTGTCCATCTGTTTCTTGAAGACAAGTCGGAGTGCCTTGTGAGTGCCTTGTGGTCCGATACTACTTCTTCTTCTTCTTCTTCTCTTCTTCTTCTTCTTCTCTCTCTCTCTCTCTCTCTCTCTCTCTCTCTTTCCTTTCCTTTCCTTTCCTTTCCTTTCCTTTCCTTTCCTTTTCTTTCCTTTCCTTTCCTTTCTTTTCCATTCCTTTCCAACAATCATCCTCTGTCTACTTGTCTTTCTCCGTCTCCTCCTCTTTCGTCTCTTCCATGGCTTCCTCCTCCTTCACTGTCTGAACCTCCACTGACAGGATCTCCTCCCCCCCGACGCGCGGCGTCATGCGGATCACCATGGTGCTCTCGCCAGCCTCAGACACAGACACGGTGTCGTCCTCTTCTGTTGGCAACGTCTTGGGGATGGGGGACTGTCGGTGCACCGGGGCGGGAGGGGGCACAGGGACACCTGACATCTGGGTGGCAGGGAGGGGATGTGTGTGTGTGTGTGTGTGTGTGTGTGTGTGTGTGTGGGGGGGGGGAGAGGTGGAGAGGGAGAAAGACAAAATAACTTATTTCTAGTCAACACTGAGCTGATGAGGGAAGGTAAAATCATACTCTTCTTATTCAAGGTTAAATGCACAATCAGTGATCCAGACGTAAACAATTGGGCAGCACCACCACTAAGAACGTAGCACTGGAGATAGCAGCAGTGATTTTATTCTCTACAGCAGGGGTCTTCAACATTTTCAGGCCAAGGACCCCTTAGTTGAGAGAGAGATGAAGCAGGGACCCCCACAACCTTTTCATAGATTCCATATACTGTAGTTTCATCGTTTGACAGCACAATCGTCAGTGTATTTTGGAGTCATGTCAATTTGTGTTTAACCACTTGAACGGTCAATACTTAATAAACTTGACCTTTCACTCTGTACTTAGTCTGCTTTTTTTCCCCACTACACCAAACCTCTTTGCCGAAAATAGCCGATCTACAACGCGCTGCGAGGCGTTGTGATCTTGTAGATCTGCTATTTTTGGCTAAAGTTCTCCAAATATGGACACTAGAGTTCAAATGGTTAATATAAAAAAGGAGAAAAACAAGCTTGGTTCCCAAACTGGTTTGGTTCCCCCCGTTTGTTTCCCCAATCCCTATTAAAATGCTCGAGTAGCCTAGTGTAGTCTTGCCAGTCGCTACGAGTTGGACTAAAAGATGCATATACCAAACAATTATTTCAAAAGCAAAACTACTCCACATCAAGGTTTATTAGGTAGGCCCTAAAAGTATGTCCTTGAGCGCAAGGGAATTATTTTGGGTTAAAACTGAATCCGGTTTGATCTTTCCGGCCAAATTGTAGACTTTGAGTACAACATGACGTGTTGTGGACCGGTTAACGCTCCCGACCGGATACAACCCCGAAAACTGAAGTGATCCCAGACTAGGACTAAATAGACAATATAACAATATTTTTTCAACTGTATTTGCTCAATGGGTTTGTTTAAGTTGGTTATGTTTATATACACGTGGCGAACAACATACCTATATTTAACCACCTAAACCCCACTACACTTCATGACCAGAGTCCCACAGGGGTCTATAAGCTCCCTTCTTTTCCCATCTGCAATAGGCGAACTACAAGCTCACAGCACGTTGCAAAGCGTTGCAAGCTTGTAGATCATCTTTTCACCAAACGTTCACCCTAGAATAGGAACGCTAGGATTGAAATGCATAAGAGGGGGAAGAGCATTCCAGATAGCATATTTTATATATAAAGAATGTACGTACTGTATGTGAAGACATCCAACCATCATATATACATATATACATACATAAATGATCCCAGAGAGGGCCTTTCGTAGCCTGGGTACCAGCATGCTACACTACGTTCATTGTATTGGTTTTGTCACTTCGCTTCTCAGTCTGGTCAGGCTCCTATCTCCAAAGGAGGCGGGGAATAGAAAACGTTTGGAAACCATTCACGGCTTCTGATTGGTCAGTGGTGCCGGGCGGGACAAATACACCAGTGTGTATTGGCTGACTGATGACGTAGCTACCCTAACCCCTCTCTGATTCGTTGGAACAACATCCAGGCAATCAGCAACAACGTCGCTGCGTAACAGGTGACGTTCGGAAATACGAGTCAAATGGAGGCTTGCAAGACTGAGAAGCGAAGTGACGAACCAATCCACTGGACCTAGCGTAGCAGACTGGTACCCAGGCTAGGCCTTTGGACAACATTGTTTTTTTCAACAAGGGTTCATATTTTAGATTGTAATTAGAGAAAAGAAAAGATGAGTGTTAAAATGTTTTCATTTACTTTGTTCTATTGTTTTAGCACGTTTAGTGATTTTGATTTCTGTGGATGGGGGCATGCGTACAAATGGCTAAATATGTATTTTTAGACACAATAAGCAGGCAATTACTTTATTACTATTTACAGTAACACTAGTAGGCCCCATAAGTCACATCTGCCCATGAAAGATTGTGGTGCATCTTGGGAAAGGGCTTATTGTGTCTAAAAAGACATATTTAGCCATTGAACGCATGCCCCCAACCACTGAAATCAAAATCATTAAAATCTCTAAAACGATAGAAAGGAGTAAATGAAAACATTTTAACACTCATCTTTTATTTTCTTTAATTACAATCTAAAATATGAAGCCATGTTGTAAAAAAAAAACTAAGTTGTATTGTACTTTGCAGACAATGGGCTTCACCTCCTCGTGTGGTTTGTAGGTTGCCTTCAGCGTGGAGAAGCCGGTTCCGTGTAGGCCTACTTGGTCGGCCAGCTCTAGCGCCGCAATGAACATCTTGGGGGTGTCAGGCCTGCCGGGGACGACTTCAACCACTGCCCTGACCTCCTTCTCGTCTGGCTTCTTGTCTTTGGTCAGCATCTTCCTGCAGAGGGGGTTGGTCGGGGGACGGAGGGAGGGAGGGAGAGAAGGGAGAGAAGGGAGACAGGAGGGTGACTCACGCTGGAATACATACAAGCAAATGCTGTGGAACAAATACATTTGATTTGGTCACGGTCGGGCAGAAACCTTGTATACTCCGAGTTTCACATTTGTAGGTTTCTTCGTAAAGTAAAGCCCTGCTTCATCATTCAAGACTGTCAAACAAAACGAGTGAAAACAGCAGATCTACAACGCCTCGCATCGCGAGGTGTTGCAACACACACTATAACTATACAGTACAGTACACATATTATATAATAATGTATCTTACACACACATTATAAACATCCACACACACACACACGCGCACACACACACACACACACACACACACACACACACACACACACACACACACACACACACACACACACACACACACACACACACACACACACACATTATATAGTGTGCATGCTATGCAAAAAACACCCACTTACCGTATACACACACAACACACTTGCACAAACACCCATGTACGGGACAGTACTCACTGTAGGCACACACAGTAGTTTGCAGAACATACACACACCACTACACACAGCTACATCTCCAAAGACCTGCACTGCTGTGAGCCACACACGCTGACTGAGCAGCTACCGGAGGATCACCAGACCCGGCTACGGCTAGTCAGACCTGATTCCCTGTCTGTCTGCCTATCCGATGAGATGACACAACCAGAGCTAAGATGACCTCAATCCCTTCCCTGCCCTGGGCTGACGACGTACCTAATCCTGACCAGGACACAAAGGGCGCGTTCAGACAGTGGGAGGCAGATACATTGACCCCCATCCACTCCCATGTTAAAGGACAACTTTTTGTTTTTGAAACAAGGAAGGATTCATATTTTAGATAGTCATTGGAGAAAAGAAAAAATTTTTAATTTACTTCTTTCTATCGTTTTAGTGATTTTAATGATTTTAATTTGTGGCTAAATATGTATTTTTAGACACAATAAGCCCATTCCCAAGATACACCGCAATCTTTCATGGGCAGATGTGACTGGTGGGGGGCTGGTGTAAATAGTAACAAAGAAATTGACGGCTTATTGTGTCTAAAAATACATATTTAGCCACTTGTACGCATGCCCCTACCCCCTGAAATCAGACTCTCTAAAATGGCTAAAACGATAGAAAGAAGTAAATGAAAACATTTGAACACTCATCTTCTCTTTTCTCTACTTACAATCTAAAATATGAACCCTTGTTGTAAAAAAAACAAAGTTGTCCTTTAAGGGAATAACCCGGGAAGAGGCGTTAGGTCTCTGACCGAAGACGCATTATGCCTCTGTGGGGTCACGAGCTCAAGGGTTCAATACAGGGTCATGGTTCAGCACTGCTGTACTCTCACCCGGTAGAGACACTCACTAACCAATGGGACAGACCTAAACGCAGGAATATAGCATCACTTTGTTGACAACCGTGGTAGCATGTGAGTTGTCGCATTATGTAGGCCTTTGTTTGTAAATGTAAAACGCTATGTAGGTTGTACTAAAGTGTAGTTTGTCTTTTGTGTGTGTGTGTGTGTGTGTGTGTGTGTGTGTGTGTGTGTGTGTGTGTGTGTGTGTGTGTGTGTGTGTGTGTGTGTTACACTACTTTCACTTGTACAACTTTGTTCTGATTGTATTGTATTGTATTGTATTGTATTGTATTGTATTGTATTGTATTGTATTGTATTGTATTGTATTGTGTACACTTCTGCTTTGGCAATGTAGGCTAAACATATGTTTTCTCATGCCAATAAAGCCTGTTGAATTGAATTGAATTGAATTGAATTGAATTGAATTGAATTGAATTGAATTGAATTGAATGGAATGGAATGGAATGGAATTGAATAGTGTGTGCGTGCGTGCAAGAGTGCGTCCGTGCATGGGTGGAGAGCAGCCCTTTAGGCCCTGCCATCTGACAGGACATGGTCCCCAGTGAAATGGCCAGCCTCAGACCACCGTAGGTCCACTGAGGCAGAGGGGTGGGCTGGGAACTGGGGTTCCGTCTCACTTGGCCTTCTGGCGGAGCAGTCTCTGGGACTCGGGGTAGTGGATCAGGATGTCTGCCAGGTCCTTCTTGTCCAGGATGAAGAGGTTGGCGAAGCCGTGGGCCTTCACGTTAGCCGTGCGCCTGTTACCTCCGCCGCCCGCCAGCAAACTGAATCGTTGGAGAAATACAGCGTTGTTACTTCCCATACAAAGCCCATGCATCCATCTCTGCTGTTGAAGTTTACCGTCTTTTGATTGCAATTAACTGCACCTGAAGAAATGCTTTTCGTCCGTGAATTATTAAAACACGAAAACATTTATAAGACACTTTTCATTTGCATGACTTATGAATGATTTATTGACATTATGTACTGTACAATTAAATTAAGCTCTTGCTGTGTGGAAATTTTCTACAAAAGTGAGATGAATGCTGTCCCAGAATGTTTATCCTGCTGTGCCTCTACTTCCCTTCCCACAAGCGCGCGCGCACACACACACACACACACACACACACACACACACACACACACACACACACACACACAGACGTCCATTAAACTGGATTCTAAGAAAAACAGCGTTCCATTCATTGCTGCATGTTAATTATGTGATCAGCAAATTAGCGTGTGACTGAGTTGTGGGAGGACGAAAAGGGAGGAATTCTAACCTGATTTCACCAAACACAGAGCCAGCCTTGATGGTCACAAACACAATGCTCAGGTCAGGACCCCCCACCACTTGCACCTCCCCCTCTTTGATGATGTACATCTCCCTGCCAATCTCCCCCTGCAGAACACATGGACCACACTTGTTATGCCAGCTTTTATGTCTCCACCAGGCTGTACGAAGGCGTGTGTGTCCGTCCGTGTGAGTGTGCGTGCGTGCGTGTGTGTGTGTGTGTCAACAGTGACACTTCTGGTCACCCAGCGGTATTGCACCTGTTCATACTAATAGTGACAGACAGACAGACAGACACACTAAAGTAAAACACACACCGGGTGGACGCGGCGCGTCAAAACATACTTCAATTTTCATTGAAGTAACCCACACAGGTGGTGTCAGACCGGCTGCCTCGCGTGCCGACACGCTGCTGTTCTATTTCTAGGCGCTGCCGTCCGGTGAAAATGTATTTCCCCACTGGGGCAAAAGGATGCACCGCGTGGCAGCGCGCAGCATCCAGTTGGTATCCGCGCGGTACTTCACCCGCGGCCGGTGTGTGTTCAGTGTTACCCTTATGTGGAACAGAGTCGCCTTCACCGCTCCAAAAATCGGAGGAATGTTAACCTATCATGTTGCGCACTGAAAATAGCCAATCTACAAGCTCACTATGCTTCGTAATGTGTTATGATGAGCTTGAAGCTCTGCTGTTTTCAGTGTAAATCAGACACGGCATATTAACACAAACATCAACCCTATCTACACGCACGCACTCATGCATGCTCACAAGCACACTGACATACACTCACACAATAATCCCTCATGCATCCTCTGCATCCAAAACTAGGTTTTAAATGAAAGACGGAAGAATTGTTACCTTTTTACAGACAAAGTCCCCTGGCAGATAGACCACAGACTTGAGTCTTAGGAGCATGTCCATCAACATCTGTGAGTCACAGCCCTGACAGAGATGAAGAAAGAACCATGAATAACGCAATATAATCTTCTACTTGTCTTGTGTGCATGCACATACAGTACCTGTACATGTGAGCGTGAGTACCTGTGTGTGTACTGTGTGTCTTTGTGTGGCCCTATACATTTCGGCCATTTGAAAATAGCCGATCTACACGCTCACAATGTGTTGCAATGCGGTTTGCCATTTGAAAATGCATAACGGGACATTCTGCATAATGAGTATTTTCTACTTTTGGTACTTTAAGTACATTTTGATGCCAATACTTTGCAACAGAGTAGGCCTATTTCTACATTGCGGTATTGATACTGTTTCTATTGTTTTAGTGATTTTAGTATTTTGATTTCAATGGGTGGGGGCATGCGTACACGTGGCTAAATATGTCTTTTCAGACCCAATAAGCCCACAATTTCTTTGTTACTATTTAGACCAGCCCCCATAAGTCGCATCTTCCCATGAACGATTGCGGTGCATCTTCGGAATGGGCTTATTGTGTCTAAAAATACATATTTAGCCACTTGCATGCATGCCCCCAACCTTGGGGCATGCATGCAAATGAAAATAGTTAAAACCACTAAAACCATAGAGAGAAGTAAAATAAAACATTTTAACGCTCATCTTTTCTTTTCTCTAATGACTATGTAAAAAAACAAAGTTGTCCTTTTAAGTACAAAATTTGAGTACTTTTTACGCCGCTGTTTGTGTGTGATTGTGAGAAGTGAATCTGTCCCTCTGACAGACCTGAAACAGGGCTACTTTAGCGATGATGGCCAAGTTGACATCTGAGGCAATGTCCATCCTCATCTTGACAGGGAGCTGGTCAAGCAGCTCCCGTTCATCTGCATGACAGAGACAGTACAGAGAGATCCAATGTCAGCTCAATTCAAAGTTAAAAGCTGCCTAATTGTGTTTATTGCGACCGTAGGTCTCAGTTCACTATGAAAACCAGCACATTATGTCCGTTAGTCAGTCTGTCTGTCCGCCCGTCTGTAACGGCTCAACGTCTATGACATACAGTATGTTCTGACACAGGGACGTGCTGGGCCCCTGATTCAGCCTGGGAAAAAGAGTTGTAGAGGCCCTCATTGCGCGCTACAGAGAGAGAGCTCTCTCCATAGCGCTGCTGCTACTCAAAGATTTGCCATTTCAGATCATGACAAGTAACAAGCCAGTGGACCAATTACATGAGTTATATTTCGTCATTGTCGGATGGAAACCTTGTATGTTCAAAACCGTTTGTTTTGTATTTATCATTTTAAAAATGATTTAAACTAGTGAAAACAGCCGACCTACAAGCACACAACGCCTCGCACCGCAAGGCGTTGTGTGCTTGTAGATCTGCTGTTTTCACTACTTTTGTGCGACGGCCTAGTATGAGGAAGCAGGGCTTTGCTTTGCGAAAAGATTTACAAATTTGAAACTTGGAGATACAAGGTTTCTGCCCGACAGTGACGATTATACTTTGTTGGCCGCCCAGCCCCCAAAATGGAACGAAGGCCGACATTTTATTTTTTATTTTTTCCTAATGGCCGGCCTGGACCGGCCGGGAATGAACCGGCCGTTCGGGAGTTGTCCCGTTTTCCCAATGGCCAGCACGTACCTGTTCTGACATCATATTGTTGACTGTCAAGACTGCTGACTATCATCACCTGGATATCCATGAAGATCACGACACTGACCTCAACAAACCCTGGATATCCATACTGTACATGGTGACGACTGGATCATCACCTAGATCTCCATATATGGAGCTGAACTCTACATCTGATTCCCAGATGATACCCTGTTAGGGAAACCACACTAATAGAATCCCTTTTATGCCTATCATATATGGACATATTCTGTCAGTCTAACCAGTGTGGTTGCGGGACACGAGTCACACTTGCAAATTAATTCCGTCCATGTCCCTTTTATGCCCATATATGGAGATCCCTGATGTCATCAATAATAAGCCCATATCTGGGAATGCCCATACAGTATATTAAGCCCATATTTAGCAATGGCCATATATGGACAGAATTCATTTGCAAATCAAGACTGCTGACTATGATCACCTGGATCTACATATATTTAAAATCACTGACCTCATCAAACCCTGGATATCCATATTGTACATGGAGACGACTGGTTCATCACCTACAGTAGATCTCCATATATGGAGATGGTCCATATATGGATATAGCTGACCTGTGCATGCGGCATGTGCATGCGGCATGCCCATGCCCATGTCCATGTGCGACCTCTCCCTTTAGGGCGAGGTCGCTTCTCGCCCTTAGGGGTCTTACTGGTTTATTTATTATTTCGACTGTAGGTCGCAGTTAACTATGTAAAATCGTCACATCTTGTCCGTCCGTGAGTAACGCCTCAATGACTGCTGACCTGTTGTGACATCATCGTTGAACTTGTGACATCACATTGTGACATCACATTCTGTCCGTGTCCCTTGTATGCCAATTGTATGCCCATATATGGAGATCCCTGATGTCATCAATATTAAGCCCATAACTTGGAATGCCCATATATGGACATAATTGTGTGAGTCTCACGTGGTCTATAACATAAGACATCTATGATGTCAGAAGTCATATCCATATTTGAGAAAATATCCACATTTTGTCCAACTTAATCCAGCAAGACCCGAATTAATTTCTACTTGTGTGAATGTCAGCCTCTGTGGGGGGGATTTATATGCAAATATCCTGGCCAATGGCATTGTCATACTAAACAATTGGTGAAAAATGAACAGGAAAACTAATTATTTAAACTCTTTTTTTTAATAAAAAAGATAAAATATAAATGTAGCCAAAAAGCTACAGTGGGTCTTGCAGTGTACAACCATAGTAGTGGTGGCGCTGCATATCACATTACAGACATATTATATTTCCATGTTTATGGAGTATCCGAGTATAAAAGAGCTCTTACCCAGCATGCCTTGGCTCTTCCAGGTGTAGTCGTACCATGTCTTGATGCGGTTCTGGACGTTACTGGGGATGTAGTATGAATTCATGTACTTGACGGTGCTGTCCATACAGGATCTGTAGTAGTTCTCCCCCGCGGTTGCAGCCCCCACCACATCTCTCATCTAGACCCGCAATGAAAGCATATCACACCACAAAAGAGACATATTTGAACCTTATCCATACCTTTTTTGTTCTCTAAAAAAATATATATACAGTATAATTGTGACCGTAGGACGGCGTAGGTCGTAGTTTACTATGAAAACCTGCACATCCCGTCCGTCAATCCATCCTTCCGTCCACCCGCAACGCCTCAATGTGACATGTTCTGACATCACATTGTTGACTGTCAAGACTGCTGACTATCATCACCTGGATATCCATATATGAAGATCACGACACTAACCAAACACACACACTTTGCACAAATTGCACTTTATGAAATGTTCATCTTATTGATCTTACTAACCTCATACCACTTTCCAAGGGGTGTTAAAAGAGATACGGGCCTTTTGCAATAAGAGCTCCCACCAAACCTCTCCTGAAACTCACCACCAGTGTAGCCGCAAATTGCGGCTACACTGTGGTGGATCTTTCTGAATCAAACACTTTGCAGATAGTTCCAAGCTTTCCATAGAGCCGCAATATTGGTGAGTTTGACGTCGTTTAATACAATCAGATAGCAAAAAAAAAATGTTTTGATGCATTGGATCCCTATGGGAGGTATTGCAACCCTAGATTCATCCGATTATAAAAGAATCTAGTGTTGCAATTTGCGACTACATTGGTATAGTGTTGCCACTCAGGAGCTCCTTTTTGAATACATTTTTATTGAGTTTTAACACTTCTCGAAACCTTTCTTTTTCACAGTATATCTATTTTATGCAAGATTGCTGAATATCATCACCTGGATCTCCATATATGAAGATCAAGACACTGACCTCAGCAAACCCTGGAGATCCATAATTGGAGATGACTGGCAGAGAGGAAGAGCTTTTGGTTGACTGACCTGGCCAATCATGGTGGAGAAGGCAAAGACGCCAATAAAATAGTTGACGCCCTGGAAGGAGATCTCAAACACTGTCTGAGGGTCTGGTAAGCCTCCGATGGTGATCAACGTCTTCACGGCATAGAGGTAACAGCGGATGTACCTGCACAAGAAAAACATCCAACGATTGTATAACACCGTTCTATTGTGAAAATAGCAGATCTACATGCTCACAACGCCTCGCGTTGCAAGGCGTTGTGAGCTGTAGATCTGCTATTCTCACAATGTCTAACTCTAATATTTGACAACTTGGCCAATGTTTAATTTGTCATTTTAGAGGTATTAAAAAGTCCTTAAATTGTCACTTTAGAAATGTGTAGCTACTCTCTATACACTTAAACTTTATGTTGGTTTGTTTACTGTTGAGTGAGAAAACAACATTGCACATTAAGGTAATCATCTGGGGACGCCCCAAAATAATTTGGGGACCCCCTTGGGCCTGGGGGTCCTGACCCACAGAATGAGGACCACTGACCTAACATACCTTTAGTTTTCAAAATATATTTTAGATGTACTTTACCTACCCAAATTATTTGAATATTTAAAACATTTCCTCATGTATTTTCTTCTGAAATATATTTTGTTTTTGAATTATGTTTTCATAGCACAACAATGTCAAAATGGAAATAATAGCAGTTTGTCCATACGCAAATCCCTTGCCATCGTAGACCCATTTGGTAGAACCCAGTCCTTCCCAGTCAGAGCCCCAGTAGAACAGACAGGCGTTGATATGGAGAGAGTAGAACAGGTAGAGTGTGGTTCGGATGATCCTGAACAGTAAAGAAAATAATCACAAACTAGAAATGGTGTTCCTACGAAACAGTGTGGGCTCGCATGGAACACCATGTATGGGCATAAAAATCTGCCCAACGGGCAATCCAACATGGAACACCATATATATGGGCATAAAGATCTGCCCAACGGGCACTCCAACATTACTTCTGAGACTCCTACATTCAATCCTTCAGATACTGAGAGATTGAATGGGTCTCTCTTCCTCTCTCTCCATACTCATTTCCACATGCTTTTTCATGTGGGTGGTGTTGTTATTTATATCAGGTGACAGGTCGCACTTGTTGGTGGTGATGTCACCAGGAACGCTGCTCCCTCACTGGCTAAAGGCCCTGCCTTTTGAGGAGAATAACCTTACTACGGTATATAAAGATTTGGGAGAACATAATGGTCTTGCTTTCTCCTCAAAACTGTCCGACAGTGAAACAATACACACGTATAAACAACAGTGAATATAGGTAGACAATGTAATCAATGTGTATGAGGTGTGTAAGTTTTAAATAATATGTCTAAAAGTTCTTATGTGCTACCTGTAGATGTAGGCCTTTTTCATCACAGATTCGACACGGTCGTTGAATTCCCCAAAGACCATATACTGGAAGAGAGACATACCGGTAGTTCCAGTCACAATCATGAATACATACCGTTTTATATTACATTAAATTACACAGGCTACTATTGTTTGTCAAGAAGAATGGGGTAATTGTTGTAGAAATTATTGTAGGAAAAGTTGCAAGTAGCAAAAAAAAAAAACAGACACAGGGCCCTATTTTGGGTGAGTTTTTTGACTCTTTATTGCTGCATAACAAATATTCGAATCAATAGTTTGCAATGAAAATCTTTCTGGGTCAAAAGAAGGGTTTGAGTTGAGTTATTTAATATTATATTTATACATTTTATGTTTTTTTTGTTTGCCTCTAGACAACAAATGTCCAAGTCTCGTCTTTGACCCGCATACATATAGTAGCCTATACTGTACATACAATGCACACACACACACACACACACACACACACACACACACACACACACACACACACACACACACACACGCACACGCACACGCACACGCACACGCACACACACACACACACACACACACTGTACATACATACATACATGCATAGAAATTAACTGTTCTAGAACTAGAACTGTTCTATAAGCAACAAATAAAATACAAAACTCTTAGATCAAAAGAGCTTACCTTCAGCAGACGTGGGAATCGGAACAGACTGTTGACCCCAGTGAACAAGTAAAATATCTCCATGGGACATAAACTTATCATATCCATCTGCAAAATATTTATCTTGTTAAATCATAATTCAGGAGTACTATATTTGCTACATTTATGTTCATCATACACATAAGGAAATTGCTGTAGGACCGAACACAGAAAGAACCATAAAGTTTCACATATAGTGTCATAATATAATGTCAACGCTTAACATGTACAACATGTGACCACACTAAATCTAGCTCTACCGAATCTCTGAGAAATACTTCAGCCCTCAAGGGCTTGCACAACTGATTACTGGTATTTTGTTTTTAATCTTACCTTGAATCTTTCAGTTGTCATGTAGTGCTCTTTCATTTCCTTTCTATCACACTGAAATGTAAGAAGATTCAGAAGGTTTTACGTGTGTTTGATGAAGGACCTGTGTTTACAAGTGTAACCCAGTTAAAATGTTCAACTCAGAAGTTTCTCGTTTACATTTTATTGGTTTAATATTGCACTTTTAAATGCTTTTACATTAGGTTTGTGTCTAGTTCTGTCTTTGAACTGTATACGGTATGATGTCTGGCAACATAATATGTGATTGTCTGTTCCTGGGTTTCATTTGTATTACATTAGTGCAGTGGTTCTCAACCTGTGGGTCTGGGGGTCCCTAGATGATTAACTTTATGTGCAACTCAACTCAACAGTAAACAAGCCAACATAAAGTTTAAGTGTATAGAGGATATCGACACATTTCTAAAGTGACAATGTAAGGACTTTTTAATACATCTAAAATGACAAATTAAACATGGCCAAATTGTCAAATGTTAGAGACAGAAATTGTGAAAATAACCGATCTACATGCTCACAACGCCTCGCAACGTGAGGCGTTGTGAGCATGTCGGCTGTTTTCACAATAGAACCGTGTTATACAAAATGTAATGCCTCAACTCTTAGTGCTCGTCAGGGTGTGGGGTCCCCGGTTAAAATATGATTATTTTGGGGGTCGCAGCCTGAAAAGGTTGAGAACCACTGCATTAGTGGGGGGTGGGGGGGGGGATGATATGTGACAATTTAACTGACCACAACGTCTCCGGCACGGACAAACTGCAGCCTGGGCTGGAATAGGACAACATCTATGATGTAGATGAGGTCACAGGTGTAGTCCATAAGCAGCCACATGTAGAGGTTTTCTGGGGTCTGGTAGGGGAAGGCCCAGCGCACAGGGATCAGCCACAAGTTCCAGTTCCAAGCCATTACCACTATAAACAGCCAGAACACATAGATCATGTCTGTGGAGAACAGAAGAAGGGTAAGACAATACAGATTTAAGTCAAGTCTCAAAAGTCAAGTCTCAAGTTGCTGTTTCAATTCGGCTCAGTTTAGCTCAGTACAATTAAAATGTTAATTCATCTCAGATAAGTTAAATTCTGTTACATCAAATTCAGCTCAGCTCAGAAGTTAACAAAAGTTAAAGGACAACTTTGTTTTTTTTTACACCAAGGGTTCATACTTTAGATAGTCATTAGAGAAAAGAAAAGATGAGTGTTAAGATGTTTTCATTTACTTCTTTCTATCGTTTTAGTGGTTTTAGTGATTTGCATGCATGGGGGCATGCATGCAAGTGGCTAAATATGTCTTTTTAGACACAATAAGCCCATTGCCAAGATGCACCGCAATCTTTCAAGGGCAGATGTGACTTATTGGGGCTGGTGTAAATGGTAACAAAGAAATGGTCGGCTTATTGTGTCGAAAAAGACATATTTAGCCACTTGTACGCCTGCCCCCACCCACTGAAATCAAAATACTAAAATCGCTAAAACAATAGAAAGCAGTAAATGAAAACATTTTAACACTCATCTTTTCTTTTCTCTAATAACAATCTAAAATATGAAACTTTAAGGAGGACTTTGCCACTTTTCAACCCATCTTCATATAATAGGTCCTCACTAATGTTCATAATAAAATAGCAAAAAAAATCTACTCGGTCCAAGTCTCCTAGGAGAGCTGTGGGAAGTTCAGAAATCCATCGTCTTGTGACATCATCATTTCCCTCCCCAAAAAATTATCAATATTTTTGAAAAAAATATTTCGATTTTTATTATCGCGAGAACAATGGCTTCCACTTTAACATTGCAACTTTTCAGGAGTAGAAAGCCTGCATTTTCTATTAGCTTGGATTCCCAATCGATGATGTCACAAGACAATGGGTTTCTGACCTGCCCACAACCCTCCAATGAGGAAAAAAAAAGAAAAGCTATTTTTAGTGAGGACCAATTATATGAAGATAGGTTGAAAAGTGGTTAAGTACTCCTTTAAGTTGTCCTTTAACTCAAGTCTCAAGTTGCTGTTTCAAGTCGGCTCAGAAGTCAGCTCAGAAGTTCACAAACGTTAAGTTCAGTTCCGTTCGGATAGGGCCAGATCAGATCTGTTTAAGTGTTTATTCTGTTCAACTCCACACATACCGATGAACGGGTCAATGCTTTGAGGAAAGCGATAATCCAGAATAGCTTGGAGCCAGCCGGGTATGGGGGGCAGCTTGGGCAGCTTGGGCAGCTTTGGTATTTTGATTAGGTATCCAAAGAGCTCATAAGGTTTCTCCAACTCTGCCTCCTCTTCCTCCACTGCTTCAGCTGCTGCTTCTTCCTTTTTCTCCTCCTGTGGTGGAGGCGGAGGAGGAGGAGGGGGTGCAGGGAGGGCTTTAGCGGCTGGGAAGATCAGACAGAAGATATAAAAACCTAATGTTCAATTGAGCTCTGTCAAGTATAAGGTGTAATTAATAGTTTGTCAAATGATGGGTCATTGACAAAAATCTTGAATTTTCAACTGAAAAACTGAAAAGTTACAAAGACGCAGCGCCACAGATGGAGTGGTTCCACTTCATTATTTACAAATGAATAAACTAATGTTCACACAGTGCTCACCGAATGAAGCTCACATAAGCTTTATTATGGCAATGTTTTGACCAGCGCAGACTTCATCAGGAAAAAGGATGAAGTTTACAATTTGAGTTTGACGTGCACACTCTTCTAAATGTTTCACTTTGTTATTTTAGCAAGGTGTAGCACATTAGTAGCCTGGTTTCCAGCCTGTTCGCTCCGTTCCACATTTTGTATTGTCTCTACGCATCACAGTCTGGAAAGGAGCCTATCTCCAAGGGGAGGTGGGACATAGAACTCGGTGGAGTCCAACCGCGGCTTCTTATTGGTCTTTGGTCATGTCTGTCAAACACACCAGTGTGTATTGGCTGGCTGATGACGCAGCTCAGATTCGTTGGAACAACACCACGTGGCTTTCCAGCCACCGCGGCTTCCGATTATTCTATAGTGTGGGGCAGGACAGTACACCAGTCTGTATTGGCTGGCTGATGACGTATCGCTACCTTAATCCTACTCTGATTCGTTGGAACAACATCCAATCAGCAACGACGACGCCTACGTCACAACTTGTCCCTGAAATACGAGTCAAATGAATCCCCTCCAGACTGTAGTGCGGAGAGAGAAAACAAATCGCCGAACGGAGCACAAACGGGCTGGAAACCAGGCTAGCACATTAGTCAGATTTGAAACTTGCCATGTGGTTACCATAATGGCTTTTAATTGGTGAACGAACAGCAGACATGTACCTTCAGTTTCATCTTCAGAATCATCAGGGTCCTGCAGTCTATTTTTCTGGCGCCCTGTTCGTGCTTTGAACAGCTTGCACAGTTCAGTGAGCTGCTCGTTAATCGCCACACTGCCCGTAACAGGCGCTGATGCTGGACCCAGCCTGTCAAACAGTATAAGAGGATGGATGAGAACTGATAGCTGAGATAACACAGTTGTATCTGTGTGTGTGTGTGTGTGTGTGTGTGTGTGTGTGTGTGTGTGTGTGTGTGTGTGTGTGTGTGTGTGTGTGTGTGTGTGTGTGTGATGTAATTGTTGTTGTGTTTGTGTTGTATTTGTTATGTAATGTTACTCACCCGTCCTTTGCACTCAGGTTTTTATTTTGTCATAATCGTTTCCATGTTGAAAAATGTTATATGCTTGGTTATCCGAAGCCTCGGATACTCGCTGCTAGCTGCCTCCTCCACCCCAGCCTCCACCTTTGATTAGTCAGGCTAAGGTCAAATACGTCTGATTATGTCTGATTAAGTTATGTGTCAATGTATCCCAATGGGGGTGTCTTGCTTAGCGTTCCCTGATTTAGATTTTTAAACCTACTTTGACGTGAGTGTTCCTGACTAAACGTGTGTGTGTGTGTGTGTGTGTGTGTGTGTGTGTGTGTGTGTGTGTGTGTGTGTGTGTGTGTGTGTGTGTGTGTGTGTGTGTGTGTGTGTGTGTGTGTGTGATTTGTCTCACTCATCCCCTGGGCTGGCCTGGCTGGACAGGGCCTTGGCGGCGGCCCTCATCTCCTCAGCCTCCTCTTCAGACATCTCAGGTGTGATGATCACTGGGATGGTCATGACTTTGCCTTCCCCGGCGTCTTCATCCACATCCACTCCCTCCACTTTCACTTCTGGGGCATCTGCAGCCACATCCTCCACTTTCACTTCTGGGCCATCTGCAGCCACATCCTCCACTTTCACTTCTGGGGCATCTGCAGCCACATCCTCCACTTTCACTTCTGGGGTGTCTTCAGCCACATCTTCCACTTTCACTTCTGGGGCATCTTCAGCCACATCTTCCACTTTCACTTCTGGGCCATCTTCAGCCACATCCTCCACTTTCACTTCTGGGGCGACTTCAGCCACATCCTCCACTTTCACTTCTGGGGCGACTTCAGCCACATCTTCCACTTTCACTTCTGGGACGACTTCAGCCACATCTTCCACTTTCACTTCTGGGGCGTCTTCAGCCACATCCTCCACTTTCACTTCTGGGGTTAGGCCGGCTGCGGAATACATCCCAACTGTCTCAAAACCAACGTAGTAACATGTAACGTAGCAAACATAATATCGTAGGTACTGTAACATGTTTGGGGGAATGTTGTTTCGGTTAGGACTACTGCATGATTCTTATAAATAAAGTTGCATGTGTCATACTTTCATGAATAATTCACCATGCCTACTAGAGCTGTGCATTGGCACTACCCTCACGATTCAATTCGATTACGATTCAGCAGGTAACGATTCAATTTGATTCTACGATGCATCACACATTTCTAAATATTACTGCACAACATGCAACATTTTAGAATTCTAGAATTATATAACATATATCTACAGCAATATAATTATATATAATTTTATTTAGGCTTTGATTATCGATTATGTGAAGTTGCTGCATTGAATTTAATTGAACTGAATTGCGATGCATTGCTGAATCGATTATTGTTGACACCACTAATGCCTACACAACATTGGTAATAGAGTGTGTGGTCAGTAAACATAACTGGTCAGACACCAATCAGCAAACATAACATAACATAAACATAACTGGTCAGTGGTCAGACACCAATCAGCAAACATAAAATAACATAACTGTTTAGACAGACATTCAGACACAATGCTTCTGGTGCGTTGGACTGTAGGACACAGTATTTTCCTTCTAGCTACTATTACTACTACACATTGTGACTATCATACTGTATATTCTGTTAATAGCTATCACCTGGATGACAACTATAGATTATCTTCTTAGCAATGTTTTCTGTTTGTTATTTATATTAACGAATTGACGCATTATGTTTGACTAAATCTGATTATCAACTTGTGCATTGCTTTCGTCTTGAACGTGTTTATTTTGCATTGAACACCACTGTAGTGTACAACAATGTCTTCAAGGGAAGGAGGGATGTTTCATTGTAGCATGTATGTGTAGCGATGCGCGGAAGTGGGGATTGAACCCAGGACTCCCACTCGCCAGACCAACGCACAACCAGTCGTGCTAATAGGGATGAGCCCGATTAGCAGGGTTATTTCATGGCTGGTACTAACTGTGGGGGCTACAATCACCCCCCCGATCTTTGGACTGTGCCCTCACGCTTCACACTTAACACCGCGGACCGCCGCACACGACGTGGACATGTCCCTCACGCGAGGATATCACGCTCCTCATCCTGCTGACAACGCCAGATTGTAGTGATGCGCGGAAGCAGGGATTGAACCCGGGACTCCCACTCGCCAGACCAACGCACAACCAGTCGTGCTAATAGGGCTGAGCCCGATTAGTAGGGCTGTTGTCGCTGGTTCATGGCTGGTACTAACTATGGGGGCTACATATGGAAAAGTAGGTTTGTTAGAAGTCTTCAGTGAATGAATAATCAAGGAAAGTATGCATACATAAAAGCTGTACTGAAGTACAGTAACAAAGTAATTGTACTTCCCAACCCTGGAGCAAAAGCTAATTTCTTGTATGTACAGAATGAACGCTACTTTGACAATATAGTGTTTTAAGATTATGACAGAAAACAGCACAGCACAGCACAGCACAGCACAGCACAGCACAGCACAGCACAGCACAGCACAGCACAGCATCCAGTTCCAATACATTGAGGTTACCTGGTCGGTTGGCAGCTTATTGAGAAACGGCGCAGTTGTGCAGAGCGTGATGGCAAGAGGTGCAAAGAGCAAGCTACGGTCGGTAGGAAGGTGCTGTTTTGGCTCTTCAGAGTTTGTTGTTCTACTGCACAAAGTGGGAGTCTCTATACGAGGGAGTGCTGTATGAGGACCGGCATAAATCTTGCTGAGAAGGGGTCTGGACGGTTAAGGCAATGGAGTCAGTTGACAATGCTGAGGCAGCACTGTCTGATGGCCTGCTTGGTTATTTGGTACAGTTCCTGTGTAATCTGGGACAGCTCCGGCAGCAGGCTGGACATGGTCAGTTTAGAAGCGCTGTGTTTTATTTCGTGCTGCAATTGGCTGTAGTTTGGGAGGCACTTGGCAATGCAGGGGTTTCGAAGCAACAAGCATTTTACTGGATAAAAGGTGGTGGAAACTGGGTAGAGAGACAGCCATGGGAAGCAATGATAAGTTGATGAGACAAAGCAATGCTAAACCGTATAGCCTATTGAAGTGAAAATATTCCTCTCTGCATCTGTTGGTTTTGATGCTGTTGTGGAACTCTTGAATCTTACCTCTACATCCAACCTCTTCTTCTGCTTTGTCTTCAGCCTCTGGCTCTGACTGTTTAGTAACTGGTTCACAGGGACAAACATCCAACCTGATGAGGACCACAATGGAAATAAGCTCTTGAGCATTTTCACGTTTTATCCTTTTGATAGATATATACAAATACTGTAGATCATGTATATGCATGGATGTCAATCATCAATCAATCAATAAATCAATGAAGGGGTGTGGGTGAGAGGAGAGAGAGGTGAGAAGCTGCACAGATACAAAAGAAGCTTTGATGCTTTGATCATGTTAATACATAGCTGTTTCACAGAAGTAGACATGATCAATCATAGACAGCTTGTCCGTGCCAGGACGGGTAACGCCTGACACTGTGGTTCCCCTGACACACTCCATGGCCATTGTGGAACAGAGTCACAGTGATGTCACAGTGATGTGGACATCAGGGATCTCCATATATGGGCATAAAAGGGATTTGGTTCCCCTGTCATCCCAGGGATCTCCATATCTCCATATTTGGGCATAAAAGGGATTTGTTCATATATGGATCTCCATACATGGGCATAAAAGGGACAGCGTCTGTCTCTCTGGGTAATGCTTGTCTTTTTTGTTGATTGACCCTCACGCTCTGACATCACTGTGATGTCATGGGAACCAAATCCCTTTGACCAGATGGCCAAGATATGGCGCGGTCGACCTCTTGTCGCCCTTAACTGTACTGTTGTCACTCTCGCAGAGATTCTGCAATGTGGATGTGTGCGTGAGGGGACAAACAGGTTGTGCATAAGCATACAGTAAAACAACAATTGGCACTTTCTCTCCATTAGAGTATTGCCTAATGTGCAGTGCAAGCAAGGAAAAGACAGGAACTAAGCTTTATAGCTTTCAAAAAGCATCACATTATGTCATTCAACATGTTTCACATGCTGTAGCAAGACTCTTAGCTCTGTCAGCTATGGTTAGTTAACAGAATAAAAGTAAAATACATGTTACTGTCTGGGGTCAAAGGTCACCATCAACATACATTCTTATGATGTCCCGATTCTGGGAATAGGCGAACATTCGGCCAAAATAGGCGAACATTATGAGAAGATAGCAGCTCAACAAGCTCACACCACGCGAGCTTGTGGCTATGTTCACTATTTGATGCACAGCAAAGTATTTAGGGTTTAAGTGGTTGCTATCATAGGAGCATATACCTGATTTTGCATGTGCGGGCTAAGCTTCCTACGACACACTGTAAGAGAGCTGCAGGAGGGATGTGGGGCAGAAATGCAAGAAGAAAAAAGGTAAAGTCAGACTTACTCTGGCTCCTCCTCGTTTTCCTCTGGGATTTTGGGCAGCCTTTTCAAAACAAACAGCGTCAGGACAGTTATGGCAGGAGGTCTCCATGTACTGGTGGGACTGTGTGTGTGTGTGTGTGTGTGTGTGTGTGTGTGTGTGTGTGTGTGTGTGTGTGTGTGTGTGTGTGTGTGTGTGTGTGTGTGTGTGCGAGCGAGCGACTGGGCACGTGTGCATGCGTGTGTGCGCATGCATGTGAGTGTATACGGTTGATGATCAACTCAAGCTCTTCAAGGCTCAGGCCTACAGTACATCGCACTTTTGAAGTTTGGGAGAAGAGACTTTTAGATTCACTCCTCAGTTGGAGCCAGCACGCCTGAGAGCACCTCTCACTGAGCCTACCCTTGTCCAACACAGGGAGGAAACATCATGCCCTTCCAATAACAGTACGCCTTGTCTAGCACATAATCATCCACATACCTCTTCTCCCCTCTTGCTTGATTTCCCATTCCTCCACCCCCCCCCCCCCCCGCCCCCTTGTCTTCCTCTAGTCATAGAACAATCACCTCCCATCAGGTGGCAGGTGCACACATAGACATCAAAGGGGGCTTGAGCCCCTGCCCTTTTTACCAGTCTGTAAAAAGTGCCCTCTCCAGACCATGAATGCAGTTTTTACTATGGTGAAAGCAATGCAAATGCCCCCTTTCGATGCCATACCTGAAGGCAGCATTCAAGAGAATTGCCATGTCCGTCCAAACTCTCCTGAAGTTGAATGCCGCATCTTATGTTGAAAGAATTGCCCTCTCTGTGTAGAAATCAATGCCGTACGCCACATCTCCAGTATTGGCTTGATTATACTTAGTTGAGTGTGGTATCAAGCACTGAAAATAGCAGGCCGCCAAGCTCACAACGCATCACAGCGTGATACGTTGGGAGCTTGGGAGGTCTGCTATTTTCGATATTTTCACCAAAAGGCCCTTTTAGAAATGTCTGCCTCTCTAACATTCTCTGCATGTCCCTGCAACTCAGTCCATGCAGCGCTTGGTTGGTTGTATTTCACCACAATATACCGTACAGTATGTATAGTGAGTGTCCAACACCAACCCTTCCATTCAAAGACCATCACAGAGGTACACTACACACGTATCTGCAATCACCCTCACACAGTAGCAATCAAAACAAGGCTATGGAGTAGTTGCAGTCCTTGTGAGACTTACTGTTCATTAGACTCCTGAGGTGCGTCTATGATTATCTCCATCTCCTCCATCGGCGGTCTAGCAGCTTCTGCTTTCCTGGCCGTCTCCTTCACAGCCTGAGTGGCCTTCGGTCGCTTCTGCAAAGACACATCTTTTTCACGGGCACCGTATAAAGTACACAACAAAGACATAGGCCTACATGTATTTGAAAACGCAGAAGGCAGGCAGTAGCTCAGGAGGTAGAGCGGCCACATCCGGTTCTCAGTTTGATCCCGTGCTCCTCCAGAGAGTCGGTGTCGAAGTGTCCTTGAGCAAGACTCTAAACCCCTAGTAATTGCTCCTGATGAGCAGGTTGGGGCCTTGCATGGTTTCCTCTGCGGTCTATGAATGTGTGTGTGAATGAAATGAAACAATTTCACAAATATATTTTTGGTACATTTACCACCAAAATATACTGTATCTTCTTCTTCTCTTTGCATACTCTAAAACCACTTAAACACTCTGTTCTTAGTCAACTTATGTAACTTGGTCCTTTTTTCCATTTTCACTGAAAAAAGCCGATCCACAGTACAAGCTCACAATGCGTCGCAACGTGATGTGATGTTAGGGTTCAAGTGGTTCAAACATTTCTTGTGTGGTATGGAGCAGCATAATATGTAATTCAAAAGTACAGTACAGTACAGTAATGTATATTCTGGCGAAAAAACACATGGAGATAAATCCAGAGAAACATTTCTCTGATCTAAAGTGATAATGACCCGTACTCACCTCATTGGCTCCGATCGCCTGCTTCTTTGGGTCCACTTTTCTGCTGTTCACCACTTCCTCCACCACCAAATCTGATGGGTTTTGAATGGTGTTAACTGAATACATGTCACATGGTGTGTGTGTGTGTGTGTGTGTGTGTGTGTGTGTGTGTGTGTGTGTGTGTGTGTGTGTGCGCGCGCGCGACATTATTCCACACCCAATTCTTACAAAAGAAAGTGTATGTATAATGTTGTGTGGTATGTCATACTCATGTCTGCAGTACATGTACCAAGTTCAATACAAATATATTCAGAACTTTACCTGAATTCCAGTTTAGCAAGCAGATCAAGGACTAATGTGTCAATGCGACTAATGTGACATGCATTTCAAAATCTCGATCTTTCAATCCTCCCACCAGTTACCATAATGGTAAAACCTTGTCAAAAATGTTTTCTAAAATTGCAAAGTACACATTGTAGTAATTTACCGATTGCTTCTCTGGGTTTGTATTTAAAGTCTAATTTCAACCATTTTGGATGTTTCAAAATAAACCAAAATAAACACTATGAAACTGCATAATACTGTATTGGACTATTGGACATACAAAATACAAGATGTACATTGTACAAATTAAAATTTGTGTTCTTATCCTCTACAAGTTTCTTTGGTGGGTGGTAGTCCCTATATTACCTGATTACATTTAGGAGGTAATTGCGTCATGGTCAAAAGTCACAAAAAAGATATAAACCAAACCGATGTTATGTAGCATTTGATTGATGGATGGATTGAGATGGATAGATCTTTTTATATGGATGGATGGATGGATGGATGATTGATTGATTGATTGATTGATTGATTGTTTGACTGACTGACAGACTGACTGACTGATTGACTGATTGATTTGATATTTTGATAATACATGACATGAACTGATTCTCTTCTAATCTATACATGTTCACCCAGATTTACCCAACAACTTGACAAGCACACTCAACACATTTTCCAACTCATGCCTTTATTGTTCATGAACATAATGCATAAACTAAAATATGTGCGTTTTATACATGGTAGCTGCCCATTTGTAGCTTGCAAACAAAACACACAAGTTACCACTATAAATAATCCCCCCATGCTGATCATACATAAAGTACGAGCTAATAAAGATTTGCATCAGCTGACTGACGTTTGTTCTATTGTGATGAACTAGTAAACAGTAAGGCCCACTCAAGATCTTCAGGTATACAATACGTTTGGATTTGTCTTATACTGTGATCTTTTAGTAAAGTTCATCCCACAATAAATAAAAAAAACTGAAATCATTAGTTAATAATTGTCAAAAACACTATTTTACACAACCTTTTCAATCAGCTTCATATACTATGTACTGTATGTACAAGTACTGTATGCACAGAACGTTACGAGTTCCCCATCGCTCTGAATTCCATGTTTATGTCAGTGACATTTGGTACAATTTAAACGAGTTAATTATGTTTCATAGCTGCTCGATAACTTTTGTTTTTACAGAGCAGCGAGTTCTGACTCTAGAACTGATGATGTAACATTTGTGTGTGTTCCAATCCTGTGTCCCACCAACTCCTCCTTCTCCTGTTATTTCTAAGAGGCCCTCAGCTTCTTCCTCCCCCCTGTAAACAGAAGGAGAAGAGGAACCTGGGTTAGATAGATATAAAAAGCTAGATACCTCATTCGCCGCTAGCCATAAATAATAACACCCGTAAGAGGACATTTATTTACTAGGACTATTTTACTCTAACGGGGTTATAACGACGAGCTGCAATGAACGGCTGGTGAGACTATTTGATTCCCTTACTACTCCAAACAAATCCAAAATATAAGATGCTCACCCCCTTGCCACAAGTGTTCTCTATCTATTCAGTCCATATTTTTCAATAAAGAAGTGTTTTACTCAAGCTTGTCTCGGAATCTCAATGCATTTCCTGGTTTCCCGTTTCCCCGTTGGGAGCGTGTCGCTATTTCTACAAGTCATCTTTTCGACAACCAAACCTAACACTAACCTCCGTGGGGTGAGTAGCGATTCCGTTATCTCAATGATGTGCGTTCGGAAAAGCGAGATTTCCCCTTCCCCGTTTCCCGCTGTTGCGTAGTAGCGCTCATTTGGGGAAACGAGGAAATGCAGATGAGATTCCGAGACAAGCTTGAGTAAAACACTTCTTTATTGAACAATATGGACTGACTCATCCCGAAGAGGTTCCGAATAGAGAACACTTGTGGCAAGGCGGTGAGCATCTTATATTTTGGATTTGTAAACGTTTAGAGCAGTAAGGGAATCAAACGGCCTCACCAGCCGCCCATTGCGGCTCGTCGTTATAACTCTGTGAGAGTAAAAACGTCTTCAAAATAAAAGTCCTCTTACGGATGTTATTATTTATGGCTAATTCGCCGCTGCAGTTCATTGGAGCGACTGGTAAAAAAAGGATAGGCGGAAGTGCAAATGTGCTGAAGGCACACTGCCACTCAAAGTGCCTTTACTGGCCAATCACAGCGTGTCTTTTCCGGGACTTCAATTTAATTCAAAGAAGCTTTACTGGCACGAGGAAACAAACATTTACATTGCCAAAGCAAGTGCCTCTGGGGGAAAAGGGAGTCCTGCCTCTGATTGGCCTACCGAACATCCCCTTACACCCTAATGTGACGCATGTGGCAGTGTGCTTCAGAATTCTGGAAGCTTCCTTAAAAAAAATTACTATCCTTTTTTACCAACACCCCAGAGCCTTTCTATGTCTATGGTCTGTCTGCCTCACCACCACTGTGACGCTAGCCCCTACTTATACCAATCAAATCAATCAATCAATCAGTCAGCCAATCACGTCATTAATCCACCCATGAGCTCAAACAGCTCCTCCCATGTATTCATCGTCTGTGTGACACAATGGGTTGTTTGCTTCAAAAAATTATGATACAACACATCATTGTTGTTGGGTGGAAACCTTGTGTGTCTATAATCGTTTTCGTTTTTTATCTATCATTTAAAACTAGAAAAAAAAAGAAAATGGCAGATCTACAATCACACAACTCCTCGCACTGCGAGACGTTGTGTGCTTGTAGATCTGCTATTTTCACTATTTTTGTGCGATCAGTCTTGTATGACGAAGCAGGGCTTTACTTCGTGAAAAACATACACATTTGAAACTTAAAATTCAAGGTTTCTGCCCGACAGTGACGACACTGTATAAATATGTAATTTAAAGTCTAAATAAATAAATTGTTTTGATTTGTTGCATAATAAGTACAAGTGTGCTTTAAGGTTAATATGTGTGGGTTTTCCAGAGTGGGGTAATCTGTAAAAAAGGCTCTACTTACTTTTCTGGCCTTCATCTGTGCCATCCTATGGAGGAAAAAACCCAGGGATTTGTCTTTAATACATTGTTTAGATAATCTGCTTTTTCAAGATATATTTGTGTTTAGCCCATATGTGCCTGCAAAGAATGACCTGGTGACTCACGTTCTTTGCTGCAGGCTGAGGTAAAGTCATGCTGCGACCAAACTCTTGGACCATCCAGCCCACCACACTGTGATGAGGGAAATAGAGATTAGAGATGTTACTCTACGTCTGCGTCTCACAGAAGCCCCTTTTCCACTATGAGGCTGAACCAGAACTTTCCAGAACCTAAACCTTCTTGTTTTGTATCCATAGGGCGTGGCCCGGTTCAGGTTCTGTGAACCTTTTTTAGGTCCTGCTCTTGATGTAGAACTAAACTTGAGTTCTGGGAATCTATGGGCGGGGCCAGCAGCACTGCTGCTCTTTTTCTTTTGGGACCTTCCCGGTTAGGTCTGGTTAAATGGAAACGTAAGCAGAACTTGGTCCCAGAACTTCACAGGTTCTTGAAAGTTCTCGGTTCAGGAAAGTTCTGGTTCTAGTTCTGGTTCGGCCCAGTAGTGGAAAAGAGGCTATACTATACTCTCAATTACACATTCCCCAACCTACTGTACGTTTTCTGTATCGCAACATTTTCGGGGCAGGGTATTTAAGCCTCGGTTTCATGTTTTTGTAACTTGATACATTGTTTTTTGTATTGTCCCTGTCAATTAAAAACACATGAATAAAATAAGGACTATATATTCGATCGTGTCATGTGTCATGTCTCACCTAGACACAGGATCTGACATGATTTTTGACATGGTGGTCAAGACTCAATTTATCCCCTGAGCAGGCAGCTCATCGGCCTAAGCTATAAGCTCAATGGTAAAAAATAAATAAAGAAAAAAACAAAAACAATTGTGAAGGAAACCAGGGGCGCCCGCTGGCCCCATACCACATAGGCTCTGATGCCTGACAGTGTACTGTGTAGCCGGTTCGAATCCCGATCCCGATGACCTTTGCTGCGTGTCACCAAAGATATTTAATTAATGAAGATAGCTCATCCTCATTGGATCCACTCGAGTGCGACATGGTACACAAATCCTACAAATAGACTCCTAAGTGGGCGCTGGCTCTGACGGCAAATCTCGCGCACGTCCTGTTTACTGGTGCTATAGATCCCGCGAGAGTGTGTTGCTGGGACAGCTAAAGAGCAATAAGAAAGTTGATTTTCTCAGTTGTTGTGTCGCTGAAAAAAGCCACTTTAGTATGACAATTTTGTTAATATTATGTGGCTTGTGATGATCTGGTCCAATATTTAGTTCAGTGACTATAGCTTCTGAACTATTATTTTGCTCTGTGTTCACGTTAGCTCTCCCATTGTAAATGAATAGACTCCAAACATGCTTCCGCCTCCTAAAAAGGTATCTACCTACGTCACACAGAAACGGGAAGTACAGGTCTTTTGCACCCTCTTGCTATCGCCCTCTTGGGTGTCACTCCCCATCTCTCTCCCCATTTCCTGTCAGTCTAATGTCCTATCATAACCTGACTCCGCCAGATGGTGGCAGCAGTGTGTATGCCTGCTGTATGTGCAGCAGGCATAGGCACTGCTGCCACCATCTGGCGGAGTCAGGTTAGTCCTATCAATAAAGGCATAAAACCCTATTAAGACAAATCTTAAAATAAAAATTCAGTCATAGCGGCCACAGATGTTTGAATTTCATTTATAACTGAATATTTATTCCAGGGACTATTTCTGGCTACACTTTTCAAATCACTCTGTGCTTTCAACTGCATTAAAATGCAACAACATAACTTAATAAAGAGCTATAATCTCAAACAAGTTCATATCAATCAATTATGTTGATTTTTATATTGCAAGCTACTGTACTGAAAAGCATGACAACCACTTGCATGTAAAACAACAGACGACAACAACAACAACAACAACAACAACAACAACAACAACAACAACAACAACAACAACAACAACAACAACAACAACAACAACAACAACAACACAACTATGGTATGCTTATAAGTAAGTTGAGCAGTAACCTGAAATAATACAAGGCTTTCACTTACTTGGATTGGGGCTCAGTCCCACTGATGGACAATAGAGGAAAAAGAGCAAAATGCAAACATTGGCTGTGTACTTTGAACATTTGTGCTGGTGAATGAAATAAAAGTATATAACACAACAAAAACTGACTTACTTTTTGGGTATTTTAGTTGGTTTTGCCTCCCCTAAACAAATATAAGACATTCTCAGTACCATCCATTACCCATCATATCACAATAATGAACTAAAAGCCAAGCATTTTGATACAGAGAGTGCCTTTACTGAAAAATTACAACCTTTTTGTTGCAGGAAGGAAGGAAAGCTGCAGTAAGGGCTAAATATTGGTGTTCTGGATGAACCATGCCGTTTGAATCAAAATACAAAATTCATGGTATCAAGGCCAACCGTGCAGGGGCGTCACAAGGGGGGGAAAAGTGGGACTACGTTACTAGGGCCCAAGGGAGAGGGGCCTTAATTATTTTATAATTAAGCTATTGAAGCTATTGAAAAATAGCAGATATACAAGCTTACAGTGCGGCTGCAAGCTTGTAGATTGTCGTGAAAATGTGTGCAAATCTTTGAATATATGTATTTTTAAGCGAACATTTGTAACTCAAATTTTGCTTCTGGGGGGGTCCCTGGAACTAAATATTTTGAGATGGGGGTCCGTGGCCAAATACATATAATTTTGGGGTTCCTTCACATGAAACAGTTTGAGCATCACTGACATAGAAACATAGGTTTAAAAAAAAAAAAAACCTTTAGGATTTGAAATATTCAAAGACTTGCACAAATTTTCAAAAATAGTAGATCTACAAGCTAATGTGTGTTCCCTGTCTAAATGGGTTAAACCCCCTACCCATATGAAGAACATTCATTGGGGGCCCGCAGTGAATCCTTGTACCCAGGGCCCAGAATTTGATGTGAGTGCGACACCCGTGAAACCGTGACTAAGATAAAAATGCCTCAGTGCGTTACCTTTTCTTGTACTTTGCACCGTGCCATCTGCATGGATGTAGATCTCAGGCTGCGGAACCAAGTTCTCAATGGCATGCTTCATCCTTTTAATCATCACTCTGTGTGACACACACACACACACACACACACACACACACACACACACACACACACACACACACACACACACACACACACACACACACACACACACACACACACACACAAACACACACATTAGAATGTATATGTTTTCCTATCCCCATCACCATCAACACAGTAAAAGTATGAATTATCTCCCTCTCCTCCTCACATTTGGTCATTTAAGCACAGGAACCTATTCTGGGCACGTCATAATAGGCGAACATTCTGCAAAAAACAAAATCACACCTAGTGTGAAGTGAGTGGTGCTATTTGTGAGTTAATCTCATTAAGCGTGCCACAAAGCTTGGCCAATGTGACCCTGGGTGTATAACAAACTTTGAGCGCTTTGTGCCAAGATGTAGGCCAGATGTAGGCCACGATTTGCTCCCGGACAAAGCCAGATGTTGGAGCTTAGCTCCTTCCAGGAGCACCCCGCTCAAAAATAGGCAAACATTCTGCAAAAATAGCCATTCTACAGGCTCACAATGCATCGCACCACAACGCATAATGAGCTTGGAGATCAGCCATTTTCGGAAAAGAGTATAGAGTGTAAGTGGTTTGCAATATTTGTAATTATGAATACATTTTAATTGGCCTTATGGTCCACAGCAGTGGTTCTCAGATGATTAACTTAATGTGCAACTCAACTCAACAGTAACAAACCAACATAACGTTTAAGTGTATAGAGGGTATCTGCACATTTCTAATGTGACAATTTAAGGACTTTTTAATACCTCTAAAATGACAAATGAAACATTGGCCAAATTGTCAGATATTAGAGGCTGAAATTGTGAAAATAGCCGATCTACATGCTCACAACGCACGTGTTTTCACAATAGAACCGTGTTATACAAAATGTAATGCCTCAGCTCTTAGTGCTCATCAGGGTGGGGACGGTTAAAATATGACTATTTTGGGGGTTGCGGCCTGAAAAGGTTGAGAATCACTGGTCCACAGTGCAGAGTGGGAGGCTCTCTCCATTCTGACATGTCGCCACTCCAAAATTGACTTCTTATGGTCGGAGTGGCGACACTCCCATAGGGGTTAGGTTTAGGGTTAGGGTTAGAGATAGGGTTAGTGTCGGAATGGAGACATGTCGGAAAGGAGACATGTCGGAGTGGAGAGATGCACCCGTGCAGAGTGGCTCCCAACAAGTTAGCATTTTATTGATGATAGAACTAAAAGTCAGAGATGGGTACCTGGGGGGGAACGGCTCGCCGTCATCCTCGTCCTCCTGGTCTGAAACCACTTCCATCACAGGAATGTGAGGCAGTGGTTCTGCATCTAGAGAGAGGAAGACCATATGGTTTTACAAAGAGCATGCCTGGATCTGGTTGGTATAATTTGGCTCTATCCATGCTGAATGAAACAAAAAAACAAACAAATATATATTTTACATTTGATTCAAAATGTCTCACCTGGCATTGTCCGCATGTCATGCACCTGATGCGAGGAAAAACAACACCATTTAGACAGAGTAAGCGGGAAGCTAATTTGAGTAATATGACGTGCTCTGGAAACCCTGAAAATGTATGGTGACGACGACGTGTTGGTAAAGTAGTAAACCTGTGCCGTTAAAGTCACTGACCATGTATAGCCTGGTCAGTGACTCTATTGTACACTGCATGCTGCCTTTTTCTGCACAGTGGAGAAAATCACACCAAGCTGCTGCACTGTAAAAGCTATTCACCAGTCTTATAAGAGTTGTAACAATGTATTGGACCATCCTCCTGGCCCCCATACAGGTCAAAGTGTCCATGAGCAAGAGGTTTATCTTGTCTTATATCTTGTGTACAGTTACTACATTATTAGCCTCTAGGCTATTAGCCTCCTCTATGAAATTAGTACAAAGGACCCCAATGTAAACGGGACCGTACCTATGTTCCCCAGGTTCTATGTTCCCCATTTACCCCCACAAAAAAGGTTCTATGTTCCCCACTAAACTAAAAAAGGTCCTATGTTCCCCAGGTTCTATGTTCCCCACTTACCCCCACAAAAAAAGGTTCTGTGTTCCCTGCTCAACTTAAAAAAGGTTCTATGTTCCCCACTCATCCAAAAATGCAGGAAACATTCATTTCTAATTATTAATAACAACTCAAAACATACAATAATCGGGAGAAATTATGAATACTAGTGGGACGGGGCACTAGGGACATCTGGACACCATACCTTTGTTATGGGCACCTGGACATCTGGGCAATAGGGACATGTGGGCATTTGGACGAGTGGGCACTTAGGGGTGGAGGCACCTGGGTAACTGGGCACCTAAATTAGGATTGCCCACATGTTCTTAGTGCCCATGATGTCCCACCATTTCCTGCATTTGAGTTGGGAACATATACTTTTTTTTCTTTGATGGGGAACATACAGTAGATCCTTTTTTTGGTTGAGCGGGGAACATAGAACCTTTTTGTGGGGAGGGTGGGTGGGGAACATAGAACCTGGGGAACATAGAACCATTTTTGGGGGGAAGTGGGGAACATAGAACCTGGGGAACATAGAACCTGGGGAACATATAGGACGGACCCCATGTAAACAAGCCATAGTGCTTTCTTGGGTTTAGATCCTCTTAGTAGAACTGTCCTATGCGAACTGCTAATAAAGTATTCAATCAATCAATCAATCAATCAATCAATCAATCAATCAATCAATCAATCAATCAATCAATCAATCAATCAATCAATCAAACCAATCAATCAAGCCTATACTTTGCATAGTAGCTTTACGGGATTTTAAAGATTACCTCTGTCACCTCAGGACGTTCTGGTTCCTCCTTGACAGCAGGCTGTGGAAGTGGAACAACTGTTTCCAGGACATGGACAATCCGACCAAGTACTCCCCTATGAAGAAGAAAATGAACCACTTGAACCCCAGGGCCAGCAAGCATCCTGATTGGGAACATTCGCCACAAATATCAGATCTACACCTTCACGTGTGGCGTTGCAACGCCTTGTCCACTATATTTTGGAGAAGAGATTTGGTGTAGAACGGAAACAAGCGTTCCAAGTATAGTTGCCAGTTTGCAATTGCTGTTTTACTAGAATGACAACTTGCCTAGTGGTACACTAGAGGGCACAAGAGAGCCAAGTAGAAAGCAGTAAACATTTGCAGCCAGGCTGTTGGTTGAGAGGAAAAGAAAAGCCAGATGCATATTATGATAAGCAGTTGTGGCGGAACTTACCTTTAAGGCTTTAATATGAAACCATAAACTAGTCCATGTTTGGTCTGATTCATATTTTGATTTATTTCATAATCATTCCTTTTCTGAAGTTCCAGTAAAACAGTCATCATAAACAGCAGCTACATATTCATTTGAATCAAAACATGCTAATTAACATGACTGTTTGATATAATTGAGTTCAATCAGCCCAATTTTAAATGTAGCCTACTTGTAATATGTGTAGAACACTAAGACAACTAACTCAACTAAAAGCTTGAAAATGCAGCCATGAATCACAAAGGGAAACTTGACCCTTTCCACTGCAGGTTTAGCACCACACTACACCACACCACACCACACCACACCACACCACATACAAATATCTACATTTTCCATTAGACAAAAGTACTCCTATTGATAAGCAACAAATGTAGGCCTACCCTTTGAACTGTGATTATAAAACGATATAAACTATCCTAATTATCCTAATTATAAACTATAATATCCTAATTATAAAATTATAATACACTATAATGGATTATAACTGTGATTATGATACACTATAAATTATTATAATGTATTACTATTATAATTATAATTCACTATAATAGATTATAACAGTGAATAACACAATAGAATCTATTATCATGTATAGTATTACAACTATATCCTGGTGGTCTAAATGAAAAGTCAGTGAGTGATCAGTCATTATGAAGTGTTTGGCCCTGTTTGGCCTAGCTCAGACCTACTCTGGAGTGGATATTTTTTAGTACCACGTATAGTACCACTTTCACACCACTTTACCCAGGTCCTTGTAGTGGAAAATCTGGCACAAGTGGGCGGTGCGGAGTGGTGTGGTGTTGGGCCATGTCAGTCGAAAATGGGCTTGTTACTTTGCTTCTGATGTAACAGTGTAGCTGTGTTTTCTTTCTTCTAAGCAATAAGCATGTATGTTAAGCAGCCGCAAACGTGCAGTCAACATGCGGATGCTTGGATCCCTAAGGCAACTTATATTAGGAAAAGCCAAAATAGATAGCCATGCCATTAGTATGTACTCACTCTTCTCCAAAGCTGGCCACAGAGGAGCTACAGAAGAAACAAATGCATCAGTGAACCTTATAGCTTCCAGTTACAAAGCAGTATATGACAGGACATAGAGGCTATAATAAACAAGGCCCAGGGATATGAAAACGTGTCACATAGTGATTTACCTGCTTATTGACCTGCTCATTGAATTTTCTTGCTGAATTTCGAAGGCAGATGGGAAGAGTAGAACATACAGACATGTAAGAAGTCATAATTAGAGAGAACAAGCCAGGACACTACGCACGCACACACGCACGCACGCACGCACGCACGCACGCACGCACGCACGCACGCACGCACGCACGCACGCACGCACGCACGCACACACACACACACACACACACACACACACACACACACACACACACACACACACACACACACACACACACACACACACACACACACACAGTAACATTGCTGCAGCACTCTTACCTTGCTGTTTCCAGGCTTTGGCATGGCAAGGCCCTGAGAGATCCATGACAACACCCGTTTTTGTCCACTGAACACATGGGAAAGAAGAAGTTTATGCAAAAAGAATTTAATGCAACAGAAAATATATATTTTTTACTTTCGTCTTGAACACAAACGTGGCTTAAAATCTTACAGACTAGGCCTACTTGGCAACACATCTCAAGTACAAAACTCTAGAGTTTTGTATATGTAAATGTATGTAAAATATATGTATTTGAAGGCATTTTGCATTGTACAGTGGTCTCTCCTAATGTTTTGTATTTTGCCTTCTTGGGGACCCTTGGACTCCCCAATTGTTGTGTGAAGTTTACACAGTAAAAACCTGTGTTTATATTACTCAGATAGTGTACAAATGTAACAAAATTCATTTGTACACCCTCACAGGTACAAATGAATAAATTATCACTTAAGATTTTACTGTGAACAACCAGAATCAAAGTCATACTATAGGCACTATGTACAGGTATGTTCACAAATGGAAGTTAACTCAGCATGCAGACCAAAACACAAGCAAAGATAAAATATTAATTAAGTTATAACATAACTGGTAATGACAGTGAGTTATATGTACTGTACATTCCAGAGTAAAGGTCTGTCAGGAGTGTTTACAGAATGAATCACAACACTGAATATTGACCGGAACTTCACAGTTTACTTAATGGCTCACAGCATTTCACAACCTGGGTGGGGACTCACAATCTTTGACCCAAAATATATGATTGTGGATTTATATAACATATTCTTAAGGAAGGTTAAGACAGTGGAGAGAGTGCAGATGACAGTGACATATTATATAACATATTCTGGGTTCTGTACAGTATATATAACATACTCTAACTGTGGACAATCAAACTGTGAACCAATAAGTAGTTGTGCCTGACAATCAGGTTTAATAATTATATTCCGTTTAAATGTATGTTTTACAAAGTCATTGTGAAAATATGGTTGTTACATTCAAATCCTGCAGTCCTTTTCTAATGTAAACCATTAGCCAAAATAACCATATCATGACAGTTGAGCTAAATAGAGGCTATGAAAATGATAAGAGTAAAGGCCTTATTTCAAGAATATCCTCTGATCCAATTACAGTGAATCTATGTGTCCTGGCCAGTTGCACACTGGGCAAGACCTGGACGGCTGTGTGGCTAAACGGAAGTACCGGAATTTGGCGGAGGTACTGTCTTAGGAAATACATGGCTTTACGCTTTACAAATCTGTATACGTTCTCCGTGAATGAAACAAGATTTAGGTCGTGACCGGGCTTTTCTCCTTGGAGATGAGTAAAGGCTTGGAATGAGGCTATAGGCCAGTTGGTAAGGCCAAAGTCACCTGACATTCCCATGACTATACAGTATATGATATAGACAATGACTTGTAGTATTGTCCTAAAAAGGCGACATGGCGTTTGTCAACGAGTCCGAGGCCTTAAATGAGTAGTTCACCCCCAAAATGACATTTTTTCTATTGATTACTCATGCCATGGAGACTTGAGTTCAATATTTCTTTGTATTTGTCGCATTCCTAAATGTGATTATAGTAAATGTACCCCCATTGATTCCGGATGATGCATGGCCCTGGATGGGGACCCAAATGTATGGCCCTGGATGGGGACCCAAATGCATGGCACTGACTTTACTATAATAAAATGTCTTAATTAGGAATGTGACAAAAAAATAAAAATTATTGAACTCAAGTCTCCATGGCATGAGTAATCTATAGAAAAAAGTCATTTTGGGGGTGAACTACTCCTTTAAGCTAGATGCAGAATAGACCCAAGTGAACATTTTTTAACTTAAATCTTTGCTTCTGGGGGTCCCTGGAACAAAATATTTTGCGATGGGGGTCCATCCGTGGAACAAAATATTTTGAGATGGGGGTCCGCGGCCAAATACATATCATTCTGGGGGTCCTTAACCACTGATAGGCAGATTCTACACGTCTTCTAACAGTTTTCTGAAAAAAAGTATGTTGCTATCAGTGGTTCTCAAACTTTGTCATGTCAAGGACCCCCCCCCCAAAAAAAACAAATGTTTTGTTCCAGGGACCCCCAGAAGCAAAGATTTTAGTTAAAAATGTTCATTCTAAATTTAGGTCTATTCAGCATCTAGCTGAAGGCCACAGACTCGTTGGTAAACGTTGGTTGCTCCTAAAAGACCCTTTACACAGGAAGAAGGCCAATAAACAGGAAGTAGGGGAATAAACAGTATTATGTATTCAAATTTCATCAGACCATAAAATATCTTATAATCCATCCAGTCAAATTAAAATGGCTCCAAATTCATGAAAAATACATGCAGGTTTTTCTTTGAAGGGCTGTAGGGGTGTTCCATTAAAGGGCAAGGCGTTAGGTCTGTGACCGAAGAAGCATTATGCGTTTGTGGGGTTACGAGCTCAAAGGTTCAATACAGGTTCATGAACCTGTAAAGACACTCTCTAACCAATAGGACAGACCTAAATGCTGGAAGAACGTCACTTTAGCCGCTCAAGTGTGAAAGTTCAAAGGTAAGGGAGTAATGCTGCTATATACGTTAATATACGTAGGCAGAGGCGTTTCGACCCGTTACGAGCCTGATGTCTTTGAGTGTCTAATGGAAGTACCGGAATTTGGTGGAAGTACTGCCTTAGGAAATGGCTTTACGTTTTACAAGTCTATGTACATTCTCCGTGAATGAAATTAGATATAGGTCACTACCAGAATTTTCTCCTTGGAGATGAGTAAAAGCTGGGAATGATATAGGCCAGTTGGGAAAGCCAAAGTCACCTGACATTCCCACGACTATACAGTATGATATATGGCCAAAAGCTATGAACAGACTTGTATTGACAGCAATATGGTCCTAAACCTTAGGGTTAGAGCGCTCACCTGCTAGTGCTCGACTCGGTGCTTTCAGTTTCCTTTGGCTTCTCGGCTTTGGGAGCTGCTGTGAGTCACGGGAGGAGGTGACATTGGATTAGTTGCGAAGGGTGAGTGACCAGATTATGTATGTCCAGCTCCTGGATGTGTCCTAATGATGCCTTACCTTTTGTTTTGGGTGCTTCTTGAACCTTCTTCACCTGTAAAGAAACGTGTGGAAAAGAAAACAAAGCCTTAAACAAAGCCTTACCTCCCCCCTGACCTTTCTATTGTAAACACCATTTATTTTGCATTGTGTTTTACAACTGTTTTTGAGCGGTGGTCACACCGTCTCCTATACGTGGCCGTGTGTGTATGCGTGCGTGTCTGTCTGTCTGTCTGTCTGTCTGTCTGTCTGTCTGTATGTAGCCTGCAATACCTTTATTGACCACACATGTTAAGGGAGGGGCGCTGTTGTTCAGCCTCAGGTCAGGCACACTCACACTCACATTCACACACACACGCACGCACCCACACACACACACACACACACACACACACACACACACGCAGCCTCCACCGCTCAGTTCACACAAGTGTGATTTTTTTCTGCATAGTACTGTGTTTTATTTGTCTGTCATTCTATGTTATATCAGTTAAAAAAGGACCCCAATTGAAACAAGCCCAAAACCTTTTTTGATATATCCTTTTAGTTGACCTTGTGCCAGTGACCTATACTGTCATGAAACTGTACCTTTTCCTATGCAAACCCTAATAAAGTCTTCAATCAATCAATCAATCAATCAATCAATCAATCAATCAATCAAACAAACAAACAAACAAACAGATGCAACACACACAATGTTCTTGGTCAGTGATCTCCTTTTGACATACTCTTTTATAAAATCTCACACACACACACACACACACACACACACACACACACACACACACACACACACACACACACACACACACACACAGAGAGAGAGAGAGAGAGAGAGAGAGAGAGAGAGAGAGAGAGAGAGAGAGAGAGAGAGAGAGAGAGAGAGCATGACTTACTGGTTTTGGGGAAGGTTTTGGAGGAGGCTTGGGTGCTGGAGGTGGAGGAGTAGCTTTCTCTGGTTCTTTCTTCCCAGGAGACTCTGGGGGTTGGGGGACCACTTTGCCCACCCAGCTCAACATCCTGCAGCACACAACGAGACGGCCGTCAGCCTGTTCCATTCATTTACATCATATACATAATATGTATATGATGTAAATGAATGGATACATATTATGTATCCTCGTTGTTGGGTGGAAACCTTGTATCTCCAAAACCTTCCTTTTTTGTTATTAAAAACTAGTTAAAGTAGTGAAAATAGCCGATCTACAAGCACACACCGCCTCGCTGTGCGAGACGTTGTGTGCTTGTAGATCGGCTATTTTCACTACTTTTGTGCGACACGTTTGTATGATGAAGTAGGGCTTTAATTTACCAGAAAACATACACATTTGGAGATACAAGGTTTCTGCCTTTGGGGATACAAGGTTTCTGCCTGACAGTGATGATATCGCACATACAAGTGTTTATACACTGTAATCTATTACTGTGATTTCTGCATGAGGTAGGAATGAAAAATATAAACCACATCCTTAAATATGTTAAATATTGGTACTATATGGTGTTTTCTTTTTGTTGTTTTTAATACAAATTTCAACTTAATGTTTTACTACAGTATTTGAATTAGGAAGAATATCTGCATCTTCAAATAGTAAAGTTTGGATCTTCAAAAAGAAGTTTACATATTATGACAGAGGTCTTCAACGTTTTCAGGCCAAGGACCCCTTAGTTGAGAGATGAAGCAGTGACCCTCTATACATACCGTATTATTGTATAAATGTGTGATGCAGATTTTCATCGATTTCACAGATAGATTCATAGACTTGTTGGACAGCACTGTCGTCAGTCTATGTTGGATTTGTGTTATTGTGTTTTTTCAGACATTTAACCACTTAAATCGTTGACACTTACTAAACTTGACCTTTCACTCTGTACTTGGTCTGCTCTTTTTTTTTTACCTCTACACCAAACCTATTTGCCAAAAATAGCCGATCTACAAGCTCTCCTCGCAACAGCATTGAGAGCGTGTAGATCTGCTATTTTTGTCTAAAGTTCTCCTCAGAATTGTGATGCGAGGGTTCAAGTTGTTAATTTTAAAAGAATTATCCTATCACACAAAGATTTGGCGGCCCCCCTGTAGAAACTCTGAGGACCCCCTAGGGGTCCCGAACCTGTTGAAGACCCCTGCATTACAGTATGTACATGTAAATTGCTGAAAGGGTGACTTTTTTCACTGTGCAATGTGAGTCAATGAGGAGACTATCTTTGTCAAACATCATGTTCCCTTCCGCTCCTGTGACGCCAAACTCCTTGAGGTCCCCACCCAGGATCAACTACCATACCTGGGGCGATAGGGCTTTTGCTCTTGCTGTCCTAATCCTGTAGAATGTGGGACCCCAAACCTCTAAATCTTCAAAGCTGCTCTCAAAATTCACCTCTTCAACATGTCTTTCCTCAAAAAATGTCACACCCCCCTGTCACTCTTTTTTCCTCCCTTTTTTCGTATTCCTTTTCACAACCTATGGTGCCAATATAGCCTGATTGGCAGGGCTGTTGAGGTCTTTGCTGGGGGCTACACTAGCATTAAACAACTTCTGCAGCACAGTCCCATTGGCGAGCTGTGATGACAGCCAACATAGGCCAACATTTAGGCTGTAAAGGAAACAACATCAACATCTCGTTCCAGTGTTCCAGAGCCAGGGAAAAGGCCAGCCAAGCCAACTACCTGCTGAGCAGGCTGCCTCCGTGCTGCATCCCCTCACCCATGTTGTTTACCCAGACATAAAGGGCACAGAGTGACATAGATTTAGCCCATGCCATATCACTATAGGACTGTTAAACACAATAGTCACACTGGCTCAGTGCTGTCTTCAGCAATTAAATTGAGCTCATTATTAATAGACAATGTTTTCAGAAGAAAAAGAAAGTCATTGTGATGTCCATGTGAAATAAAATAAACATAAACATAAGCTCACCATAATGCAAGATTAATCCTGTCACATAAAAAAAAAGATTAAGCAAATACGATTGAAACAAAAGTAGCCACAAAGAATGATGTATAGCTAGTGTAACATTGAAAGATTGTGGTGACAAAACAAAGTAAAGCATCTACAGAAAATAGATCATTGACTCTCCAACTGTAACACAGCAAATGTTACATAGATCTGTTAAATATAATCGTCATCAACGGAAGTAGTTCCATCCAGACCATCCCACCCAAAATCAAAGTATGTACTGTAGCTTAGCTAGACAGGTGGCAAAAAGAACCATAATAGTGTGTTCTAATAGGTTGGGTGACCACTGGACCTCGGAATGTCTGTCTGCGGGTGTAATAGGGGTTTTAGGTTAGGGTCGGTTGGCTCTGCAGGGGGTTGATCGAGCTTACCTGAGGGCTTCAGCAAGGGTCCAGCATCCCAAAGGCTGTAAGAGTGTGCAGGGTTGCAGAGATCTGAGCGTTGTGGGAGGATTATAATTCAATGGGCTCTGCTAACAGGATTAACTGACTGAAGGACAGAGCTGGCTGGGAACGGGCCTATAGATTAGTGTCCGAGGTATCCAAGAGAAACACGCTTTCCTCTCAAAGTAAGTCACGGCTCTGTGCCACCAAATGTGGACTCATAAGGGACAGGGATCATTTCTCCCAGTTTGCAGCGGCTCTTATTTTCTTTGATGGTATTTTATTTCTCGTTTTCAGATTATCTTTTTTAAATACTATAAAATATCAAGATATTGCTGTGAAACCGGCTCAATAACTGTACATCACAACACTATAGCTTGTAGATTCCTACCACCTAACTGTTTGATAAGAAACTAATTTCCTTGTGAAATAATTTAATACAATGAACATAATAAACATAATTACGTCAGACTCATGGATATGCTCACTCATCAATGTCTGAATATTGGCAGTGTAAATGCACTTTTCATAAAAACAGAATCTGTGAAAAAAAAACTAGTCACTTTCACTGTTTCACTCCCACTCTGAAAATGCCACCTCAAATCAGAGCATTGCGGCAGTGACGGATGGATGGGTCACTGGCTGTCACAAAAAAGAGCAACCTCGATCTTCCATAATATTACATCCTGTTCTACAGCACCCTGGAGAGAAATCGTGCAGCCTCCAGCAGTTAAAGCTGCACTGTGTAACTTTCCTGTTCTACCCCCGAATTGAACCCGGGACTCCTGCGCAACTGCTGAAAAGTTTACCACTGAGATAATAAAGCTTGCCTGCTTGCTCAGGGGAGAAACTGAATTTTGACCTTCAGGTAAAACTTTGTGTCAAACCAAAAACAGGACTGTGTAAAACCAGACACAGGATCTAAATGTCTCAGTAGAAGAGCTGGGAGGAGACAATACAACCTTACATATATTTATATTGCATTAACATACTAACTATAACGATTGGACAAAATAACATTATATTCACTAAACGAAGTTATATACCAGTTATTGGAATTGACTAATGTTTTTTTTTTTCACCTTTTCTGCTGATAGTATACAGTAGATTAACAGGAAATACGGAGAGAGACTGGGAGTGACACGCAGCAAAGGTCGTCAGGAATGGGATTCGAACCCACTGTCAGGCTGGGTGCCCAGACCGCTACGCCAGCAGTCCGGGCCTTGACTAATGTTTTTGAGTGATCTATCAAGCAGGTGTTATCATTATCATCCTTTATTTCAACTCGGAGTACAGTTGAGGGCAGGCCCTCAAAGTAGCCGAGATACAGTATTAGATACGATGAATTACAGTAATTACTACTAATTTGCTCTCCTAATATGAGTGTATGACTATGCTGCATTCACTGGGACTAAAGCTGTTAATGTGGGCCCTAGGAGGATTAGCTGCTAACCAGGTTAAGTACAGCGTCAGCGAAATAGAAGATTGGACGGTTGTAATGCTATGGCTACTAGAGTTAAACTTGACAACCTTCCATGGAGTCCTCTTCATAACATACTGATAATGCCTGCACAACCTATTAATGGCTAATGCATATTTTACAGTTCATAACAATAAACTTAACAGTCCAAAATGACATCACTGCACTGAAAGACTTAACTGGGAAGTCAATAATTATAAATATTTATGTAAAAACAAAAAAGGGCATAGTGCTATTTTTGTTTAGTGTACACACACACACACACACACACACACACACACACACACACACACACACACACACACACACGCGCGCACACACACACACACGCACACGCACACGCACACACACACGCACACGCTCACGCACACGCACACGCATGCACACGCACGCGCACTCACTGTTTCAGAGACTGAAACCATATTCCCTTATTACCTAGGAATATAAGATAGATATGATAGGCCTACAAGCTTGGCCCCTCAATAAAGATATCTCAATCATAAACACAAGATAGATTCAAGCATATAAAAATTTAAAAATACTGTATAAAGAAAATATTTGTGACAGCATCTATTATGGTATAGTTAGTTGTGCTGTGTCCAGTAAATGGTAAATGGTGCATTTATATAGCGCTTTTAATCCAAAGCGCTTTACATAGATTGTGCATTACATTCACCCATTCACACACACATTCATACACCGGTGGCGGAGGAAGCCATGCAAGGCACCAACCTACTCACCGGAGGCAATTAGGGGTTCAGAGTCTTGCCCAAGGACCCTTCGACATTAACTCAGGGGGAGCCCGGATTCGAACTGGGAACCCTTCGGGATTTATACCCTTCGTGCTCTAATACCAGTTTCTCTACCCCTGAGCTATGCCGCCCCCACAGTAGATGGCACTGCAGTACAGCAGTATTTTGAATTAAGAGCAAGCACTTCAACAGAAAACATGCACTTCACATCAGCTTTTCATCCCCTGAAACCGACACAGAGAAGTTTTATCAGATACCTCTGGCCTCAACCATCATGGCCTCAAGCTGACTCTAACTATTCCCCATGCCGCCATGTTTATCAATCTGGGATTTAAATCCTTGGCTTACATAGTTACGGTATCACACTCCCTCTAACACTCGTAAACATAATTCTGAATGTAAGAATTTACCCTTGAGCGTCCGCAGGATTGGGCCATGTACTGTATGCTACACACACGTAAACTGTTAAGTCCAGCAGAACAAGGTGACTTTATTTGTTTATTATAGGAACCATGATGTACACTTTTTCACAGGTTACTTACTTTAGGGCTGCACAAAAGAGTTTACTTTACACAAGAGTTAATAACCATCTCAATGTCCATCAGACAGTAAATTGATACAATCGTAGGCCATTACAGACCATTTGACCAAACATGTAACTTTGATAAACAGCATTGATGCTGTCAGGCATAAATCTTGTATTCCCGTTCTTACACTTTTTTATGTTTTTTCCCCTTGTTTTTGTAAATGTCCTACTGTAGGGCACAGATATACACACTCACAACACATGGCAACCTGTTGAGAGCTTGATCTGCTATTTTGTTTGTTTGTTTCCCCCCAAAAAAAAGAAACGCTCAGAAATATCTAAAGATTATCAAAGTTATTGATGTTGATTTTAAGTAAAAATCGGGACGCCAGGTTGAAAGTGGTGCAACTCTTGACAGTTCCAATTTGTACACTGTGTGTGTTTACTTGTGTTGTAGTACTCGAGTCAATGACCTATCTCGAGTAAACATTTTCATTGGATCGGTTGTCTCGTTCTCGCTCATGATTTTATTCTGTCTTGACTCGGTCTCGGACTAAGGGACTCTTCCCCTACCGAATCCACTCGAGTCAAGAGTCACTACAATGCAATAAAATAATTGTATTATACTGATATTATGAGGAGCCCATTCACATTAACTTTATAAGTTGTCTGGCACTTTTCATGAAGGATTATTATTATCTATTTTTTAATCAGGTCGGTCTCCACTTGGTCTCGACCCCCGTTGGTCTCAGTCTTGACCCGGACTCGACCCCCTCCCACACTCGGTCTTGACTCGGACTCCCCCCCTCGGACTTGGGCTTTAGGTGGACTCGACTACAACACCAGTCTTTCCTGGATCTGACACAGAGACACTGAGGAGCCAGAGTACCAGCACATGAACCCAGGGTACAGTGGCTCGGTGAAGGTGGACTGGAAGGTGTGCAGGTGTTTCAGCGTGTCAGAGGACACTCTGTAGAAGGACAGCGTGCCGGCAGCGCAGTCCACGTACACTCCAACTCTGTTGACGCCTCTGTTGGGGCACAGGAGGCAGTCAGAGGGATGGACGGAGAGCTTGGTCCCCTTCCCGTCGCGACACCTCCCGTTGTGGTTGATGTGGTAGCTGTTGTCACCGGTGTCGCATTTCAGATACCAGGAGTCGGCGTTGAACCCCAACCAACTTTCGGGACCCCGATCTTTCCTGTGGATGCCTCTGCGTGCCACCGCCACTGAGACGTCCCCGCGGCACTCCACCTCCCAGTAGCAGCGTCCGAACTGGGCCTCCCGGCACAGGACCTGCGGCCAGTAGTCGAACCGGTCCGGGTGATCAGGATACGGCTGCTCCTCTCTCACCCATGATGCCGTGTTGTTCTGGGACAGGAAGAGTTTCCTGCCGGCTGTGTTTGGGTCCAGTGTGAGCTCACACACATCTGAGAGAACAGGATACGATACAATACAACACCAGTTTACAATCAAATATAACTTCATAATAATATACACATATAGGGCCCTATTTCCATCCATGCCTTACCCCTTATCCCTAAACTCTTTTGCCATGTTTTACTATTTTGAAAAACATTTTTTAATAGCTGATGTTTCGATGTAGATCGGCTATTTGAAGCATTTTAAAATGTTTTTCAAAATAGTAAAAAAGAGTGATTATAATGTGATTTTGAATCAGAATACACTTACACTTCCTCACACCTGGTTTCAGCCTGCACTCACCACCTTGATCGACACTGGGGGTTGGAGGAGACACACAATCAGGTCTAAATATTATATTTGATAACAGAAACACTTTTTTATGTATTAACCATGTTTTTTTCTTTTTTCCAGTTCTTGTTTTTGCTCTCTTTCTTAGGCAAGAGGTAAGAGGTAAGGGGGGGGGGGGGGGGGGGGGGGGGGGTCACAGTTCAGATGTTGTTTTAAATTTGAGACAATTTGTTTATGTTCTGCATGCGCATGCATAGAGTGAATGGCAAATCGAGTGGCAAAGTGAGTTTAACGTTGTTTAATGCAATCAGGTAGGACTTTTCTGTTTGGATGTGTGTTAGTGCGGGGCTTTAATTAAGGGGAGACAATGCTCATTTTGTGCAAATCAGTTTAAAAGCGCCAAATTTTGCACAGATGTAGCCCAGGGCTTGCTCTAATGATTTAGCTAGGGCGCCCGAGCCGACGACCTTCGGGGTCGCCACAACGGCCAAATCAAGTTGGGCTCCCATCGACTTTACTATATAGGAGGAAAATACCCAGAAAGAAATCTGTTTTAAGTAGGATGTGAGGGGTCTAACTAGGGGTTTGTCATGATTCTGAATCCATTGCACAAAAAACTTTCCTTGGGCTAGAAATGGCCCCCCAAAACACCCACAAAACTGTGAAAAGTGATGACTCATCACTAAACCATCGTTTTGGGGGCCATTTCTAGGGGGTCAGTGACATGAAAATGTTTGAGAACCACTGATTTAGAAGAAGGATTTAGAAGACATTTATAGAATCAGGTCAAAAATATTGAAAGACTTGCATAAATGTTCACAAATGTAAAAAAAATAAAAATAAAGAAAAGTGAGTGCCGCACTGCGAGTTTGGTTAAAGTAATAATGCGTTCCAGGTCTAAATACGTTTGCATTGAGTGGCAGCAGGTCTCTCCATACCTTATAGTCTGCAGTTGTTCAACAGACAGCAGGCTTTCTTCTGATTCCCCTGGGTGATTGAAGCTTAGGTCCAGCACTCTGAGGTGGGAGTTGGATTTCAGAGCTGAGACCAGATGAGAACAGCCTACCTCTGAGACCATGCAGCCTGACAACCTACACACGCACGCACGCACGCACGCACGCACGCACGCACACACACACACACACACACACACACACACACACACACACACACACACACACACACACACACACACAAAATAGCAGTTATACAAGCTCTGCGAGCTTGCAGATCTGCTATTTTTGAAACATCCTGAAAATGTGTAAAATGTGTAAATTAAGCAATGATGTATTAAAGGTTCAAGAATACTGACTTGAGGGTCTCCAGTGTACAGTTTGGACTCCTCAGTCCAACACAAAGATGCATTATTCCTAAATCCCCCAAATCGTTATTGCTCAAGTCCAATTCTATAAGACTAGAGTTGGAGGTGAGAATGGATGACAACTGCTCACAGCATGTCTCGGAGAGGTTGCAGCCGCTCAGCCTAAAGAAAAATGAGTGCTAAGATTAGATGTTTCTATTTGCTTTCCTATAAAAGGAAGATGACATAATATATATTGAGTTGTTAGTTCACCTACAGAACTCTTTTCGAGGCTTTGACCACTGGCAGCAGTCTTAGAAGAGCGTCCTCTGAAGCAGAGTATTTCTTCAGGTCAAACACGTCCAGCTCTTTTCCTGATGACAGCAACATGAAGACCAATGCTGACCACTGAGCAGGAGAGAGTTTGTCTGTGGAGATACTTCCCGAGGTCAGGAACTGTTGGATCTCCTCCTCTAGGGAATGATCATTCAGCTCGTTCAGACAGTGGAGCAGACAGATTGCTTTCTCTTGAGAGAGATTCTCCCTGATCTTCTTCTTGATGTACTTGACCGTTTCAAGATTGCTCTGTGAATTATCTGCTGGCTGTTTCAGCAACATTTTTAAGAGAGCTTGATTCGTTTCCACCGAGAGGCCCAGCAAAAAACGGAGGAACAAATCCAGGTGTCCATTTGGACTCTGTAAGGCCTTGTCTACAGCACTCTTGTTGAGGTTCTTCTGAGATTTGCTTCTGAATAGACTTGACACCCTTGAGGTTGACATTAGGTTGACACCATCATTCACGAATGAGAGAAAGACATAAAGAGCCGCCAGAAATTCTTGGACACTCAGATGAACAAAGCTGAACACTTTGACTTCGTGCAACCCACCCTCCTCTTGGAACATCTGTGTGAACACTCCTGAGAACACAGAGGCATCTCTGATGTCAATGCCACACTCTGTCACGTCTGCTTCATAGAAGATGAGGTTGCCTTTCTCCAGCTGTTCAAAAGCCAGTTTTCCCAGAGACATAATGGCCAGAATGTCCTCTGGATTCAAGTCTGAATGTGTCTGATCTCCGTCCATCTTGGCAGTCTGATGTTTGGACTGAACCACTATGAAGTGGATATACATCGCAGTCAAGGTCTTCGGCAGTGCACCATTCTTCTCTGTTCTCAAGATCTTCTCTAGAACTGTGGCAGTGATCCAACAGAAGACTGGGAGGTAACACATGATATGGAGGCTTTGTGTTTTCTTGACATGTGAGAAGATTGTGATGGCCTTGTTCTCATCATCACTAAATCTATTTTGGAAGTACTGCTCCTTCTGTGGATCAGTGAACCCTCTTAGCTCGGTCACCCTGTCAACCGTAGGGATTCGATTGGCGGCTGCAGGTCGCGTGGTTATCCAGATGCGGGCAGAGGGAAGCAGGGTTCCCTTGATGAGGCTTGTCAGAAGGACGTCCACTGAGATTGGCTTTGTGACATCAGTCCAGATTGCATTCCTCTGGAATTGTAGAGATAACCGGCACTCATCTAATCCATCAAAGATAAACACAATTTGGGTGTCTTTGTGGCAGATTCTTGCTGTGTTGATTTCTCCAAAAAAGTATTGAAGAAGTTCCATCAAACTGTAGTTCTTCTCCTTCAGCAAATTCAATCTTCGGAAAGTGAATGGAAACATGAAGTGGATATTCTGGTTGGCTCTGTCTTCTGCCCAGTCCAGAATGCACTTCTGAGTTAAGATTGTTTTACCAGTGCCAGCCACTCCCTTCGTCATCACTGTTCTGATTTTATCTTCTCCAGGTAAAGGTTCAAAGATGTCTTCATGTTTGATTGGTGCTTCTGTACTTTTCCTAGAATCTGTTTCAATCTGACTGATCTCACTGACCTCTCCACTGTCTCCCTTTGTGATGTAGACCTCTGTGAAGATCTGATTAAGAAGTTTTTGAGTTTGACCGGTTTGTGTCCACTCTTGCACACACTTCAACTCCTCCTTTAGAATAGACTTGAGTTGTTGAGTTTCTAAAAGGCAAACGTGCACACACACACACACACACACACACACACACACACACACACACACACACACACACACACACACACACACACACACAGTTTAAGTGTTAAAAGGGCAATTGTATGTCTGTTCTTATAGCCTTTAACTGTGGTAACATTCTTCCATTTGATGTCAGATTAACTATTGAGCATATTTAGAAGCCATTATTGTTCACTACTATTTAGAAGCCATTACGGTTCACTACAGCGAAGAAGAGAAGGCACATCCTTGGATGTATGGAGGGGCCGGGTGAAAGCCTACGGGAAGCCGATCCTGGATGATCCCGATCTTAAACACCAAGGCCAACACCAGAGTAGGCACCTGCAGTGTCCGCACCTCGTGATGGATGGAGCAACTGTTCTCTACTCCGCGAAGCAAGACCACCATACCCACAGACACAGAGTCGGCCTCATCCCCTCCAGCTGAGCAGCACAAACGTCAGTTGGATGGAAGCTGGTGAACGATCGCATGGTCACAGCAAGGCTCTACACAAGCCATGCCAGAGTGACTATGCCCCAACTGAAGTCGCCCCAGACAAAGACATGGACGTAATTTCCACCCAGTTCCAAAGCGTGCTCAACGAGATCCCTGCCCATGACATGAAGCTGTTGATTGGAGACATCAATGCAAAGGGGCCTTCACACCACAGTGGGACCACACAGGTCTGGAAGCTCCACATATGACCATGGGGAGAGACTGCCGATGTAAACCAGCACCAACGTTCTCAGCATTGGCAACACTTTCTTTAAACACAAGCAGATCCACTAGATGATGTGGATATCACCTGGCAGTGACACCCGTAATTAACTGGACTACATCTAGACGTTCGCTCCCAGAGAGGAGCAGATGTTGGATCAGACCATTTTCTTGTGGTGGGTGAGAACAGACTGAAGCTAAAGAAGGTGCAGAAAGTGTTGCACAAGGGACCTTATGCAGTGGACAAGCAATGGTATATAAATAAAATCAGACCTAGTGTGAAGTAAGCAGTGCTATTCGTGATATATTCTTAATTTCATTAAGCGTTCTGCGAAGCTTGGCCAATGTGACCCTGGGCGTACAACAAACTTTTGCCAAGATGTAGGCCAGATTTAGGCCAGATAAGAATCTTTTCTTATGGGGGTGCACAGTGGCGCAGTCGGTAGCGCTGTCGCCTCACACCTAGAAGGTCCCGCTGGGGGCGCGTTCTCTCCTCCGTGTGATCAGTGCCCATACCATAGGTGGGGTTGGCAAAAGGGTGGAGTTTGCATGTACTCCCCGTGTCCCCTAGCCTAGTAAACGACCAACTTCCGCTGCGAGAAACAAATGAAATGGTTTCCGGAAGAGGGCGGATACGAGGCTACGTGTCCCCTAGGGTAGGTACCCTCACAAAAAACATGCAGTAATCTTGGTCTCTATACTGCCTCCCCCTGGCCAGCCGGGGCGCCTGATGGAGGTGAAAGGAACTGGTTGGAATAACGGGTCCTTCCACGCGCTACGTCCAACCGGGGAAACTCCTGGGTAGGTGAAAAGAAGCGGCTTGGACTCCGTGATGCATAGAAGAAAGCATGAGGTCAGTCCGTTGCTCTCCCCAGGTTGGCAGAGGGAGTTACAGGATTACATTAGACAATTGACACCGGGTGATAAAAATTGTGTGATAAAAAATAAATAATAATAATAATCTCTTCTTATCTTGGAAGATGAGGAGTATAGACACCTGGATAAGGAGGTTAAGAAGTGCTGCAGGAATGACAATTGAAGGTGGCAAGAGAAGAAAGCAGAGAAGAACAACATGAAGACAATCTCAAGGATCGTGCGGGAGAGCTAACCAGCTCTAGGAGCAAGGTTAATACTCAGTTGACCACATCTAATGTTTGAATTATTATTTGCAGGGGATGGTAAAGATCTGCTTGTAGAATTGTCTATATTCAGCACAGAGTCCGTTCACCTGTATTTGTGAATCATGCTAGGGTTCAAGTGGTTAATCCTTTTCATCATGTTAAAGCTGTTTCCGCTCTACTATAGTTTAATCAAATGTACAACAGCAGTTTTTTTGTCAAACAAAACTGTATTAAATGAGTTAAACAAGGGTTTTGCCCAAATGCTGTCGTAACTCACCATTGTTGGCTGAGGTTTCTGATGGAAGCACAGCTCCTGTATTAAGGAGAATATGGTAACAACGTAAGCTCAGTGAGCTGACCAGACATTCATCATGTAATGGGATTCTTTATAGGAAATCATTTAGTTGTACATCTGTTCTTACCAAGGCTTGCCAGCAGGTGGGGCTCATGTTCTTCAAGGGCACGGTAAAAAGCTGCTCTGGTCTTAGTTCCCCCTGGATCTAGCCTGGCTGTGTACAGTTGCCTCATTTGGTCCATGCTCGTCTTCTCAGCTTTAATCCTGGCATAGAGCTCAGGAGGGACCCTTTTTCCTAAACTGTCTACTATAGGCATGACCATGGAAACCTTTTGAATCAACCCTGCCCTGTGCTGGATCACAAAATTGGCTGTTTGCCAGAGACAAAAAGACAGTTGAGAGACATGCACCACAGGCGATTGATTATGTGATATCAATGGAAAAAACAAAAGGTCACTGGGCATTGCTACATCCCCACATATGTATTAGTGTAACAACCGGTATTTACAGTATGTTTGGTATATTTATATTTATTTTTGGAATAATATATTGAGGATGTTCACCTTTTTCAGTTTCCTCTGCTTCCATGTCTGAAGTCAAGCTGTCAGCAGCATCCTGTTGTACACACAGTCATGTTATTTCAGTAATATCATGCCTGAAGTGCTATTAAACAACATTATAGGGCCCTATCTTGCGCCGCCTTACCCCTTATGCCTAAACCTATTAGCCATATTTTACTATAAAAAAAAGCATGAGCTTGTAGATCGGCTATTTGAACAATTTTAAATCTAATTTTCTAAATAGTAAAAAAAGGCAAATCAGTTTAGGGATAAGGGGTGTTGCCTTTTACACCTAAAACCGCCTGGGGTGTTTTCTTTTCTGGTTTTCCTGGGAGGTTGTGTTTTATATAGAAATAATCATCCATGTTTCAGTATTTCTTCAATACAACATTTCATTGGCCCTCGTTTAAGCCCACTTTATACATCAGGGCAAATTGTGTGTGAGTGTTAGTGTTGATTTTTCGTCAACTAAAACTATGACGAAAAATATTCATCAACTACGACGAAAACGAAATAAAAACTGGGCTATGACGACTAAATTATTAAAACTATGACTAAATATATTGACAATTTAGTCAACAAATATAAAACTATACTAAATTGTTAGGGAGGGACTAGTGGATGAGAGATCAGTATAGAACTAAAATAATCATTTTATGTGTAGTTCGTGTGCAAGCTGTAATGGACATAATAAGAGCATATATATTTAAAAAACATGCTCAATGTTTTGATAAACAATTAATAACCAGTAAGGCGCCCTAAGGGCAAGAAGCGACCTCACCCAAAGGGCGAGGTTGCGCTGAAACAACAGAGCTTCTTAATACAGCACAGTTAAGAAGCAGGAGTTAAACTATTAATCTTGCTGGTCGAGTCATCATTGTGATGTCAGAACAGGTCAGCTATATCCATATCTGGAGTCCGTGAGGTCAGATGTAGAGCATGCTCCATATCTTGGCCATATATGACCCGTGAGTCCGTGACATGAGGCCTGATTGACTGACTGACTGACTGACTGACACACATGAGCTGCAGGTTTTCATGGTAAACACGACCGACGGTCGCAATATTAAATGTATTTTGTAGGTTGAAACATGAATGACATTTGATTGGCTGTTGAGATGCTGAGGAGCCGTTGCAAAGTGGCAAAAGGTCAGAGCTAAATTGCACAGTTTTAGTGTATGTCTCCATGTAAAACACAGGCAGTAAAGCCACAGTCATGATGTGTGTGGTCATCTGAAACTGTTTACCTGCTTTGAGGAAGCCTTGGTTTCTCCACAATCCCCATCCTCCTCTCCACAATCCCCATCCTCCTCTCCACAATCGCCATCATCATCCTCTCCGCCGGACTCCATCTCTTTACACTGCTGTTGAAACAGGTGTAGATTATGTCAATGAACATGCACGCACGCCTCGTTTCACAAGTTTTCAAATGTATAAAATATTTTGAAAATAGCGGATCTACAAGCTCACAATGTGTAGGTCGCATTGCGACATATTTTGAGTTTGCAGATCTGCTATTGGCCAAATGGCCAACATGTATATCGGGCTGAGGTGGATGCTCTATGTGTTGCATTAGCAATGAAAAAATAACTTTAAAAAGTACAATATTTGTAGAAGTAAAAGTGCTGCAAATTTGGAATACTCCAGTAAAGTAAAAAATACCTAAAAATGGTACTTAAGGACAGTACTTGAGTAAATGTACTTACACCTCTGACTCCTGCATGCATGCATGCTCTCTGTTTGCTGTAGTCATATTTTATGTTTTTTTTTTTTTTGCAGAAATCCGCAAATGGCAGAAAACCACTCTATTCCCATTGAAATGCATCGGCAGAATCCACCCTCATAGGTAGAAACAAAACTCAGTGTGACTGTGCCCTGACTGGAGCTATACGTACAGGCACACTTCTATACAAACCACAGTTACTAAAAATAAACATAAAACTGCAAAACCCCATTTTCAGCAGTCATTACTTTATTGCCCTCATGATAAACGATAAACTGCTGGTTAAATGCTAAATTGTTTACTAAGATAAACAATTGCAATCGTGACGGCACACCTGAAAGCCATTATTTGTTCAATAAACAAATTGTCTTTCCTGTGGGTTGCGGATTTGTAGCATTCCTGAAGTTAATTTATGGGTTTAACCAATGGACTTGGTTAAACCCATGACGTTTAAAAAAAAAATAGCAGATCTACAAGCTCGCAGCGCGGCACTGAGTGCCGCGCTGTGAGCTTGTATATCTGCTATTTTTCAATAGCTAAAGTATAAAATAATGAAGGCCCCTCCACCTTGGGCCCTAGTAACTCAGTCCCACTCCTCCCCCCCCTTGTGACGCCCCTGTGGCTCGGCAAGGCTTACCTTATAGACCAGGGGTGCCCAAAAGGTAGATCACGATCTTCCAGTAGCTAGATGATAGATGATGCACGTAGACCACATGACGTGACCCTAAACAAATACACATTTTTATATTTAAAGATATGTATTAGAATAGAATACCAAACTCCTCTTTTTGGCATCTGCCACTGCCACTAAGACCTGGAATGCAAGTCTGTGTCACTTTAGATTTGAAACACTATTTTTTAGATTTGTTTTTGGGCTTTTATGCCTTGATAGGACAGTAGACTGACAGGAAATGGGGGGAGAGACAGGGAGCCACATGCGGCAAAGGTCGGTCCGGATGGGGAATCGAACCAGCGACGCCGTCAGGCATAAATGCCTATGTGGTATGCGCCTGGACCAGTAGGCCAGCGGGCGCCACAGATTTGAACCACTTTAACTATTATTTTATGCTTTAGCTATTAAAGAAATAGCAGATATACAAGATCACAGCGCGGCAACGAGTGCCGTGCTGCGAGCTTGTAGATCTGCTAATTTTGAATAATAATAATAAATAAAAGTCTTTGAATATTTTTGACCCGATTCTATAATGTCTTCTAAATCCTTCTTCTAAATCAGTGGTTCTCAAACTTTTTCATGTCAAGGACCCCCAAAATTATATTTGGCCGCAGACCCCCATCTCAAAATATGTTGTTCCAGGGACCCCCCAGAAGCAAATACTTGAGTTACAAATGTTTGCTTTTAAAAAGATATATTCAAAGACTTGCAAAAAAAAGAAAAAAAAAGAAAAACATGTTTTTTTCAATAGCAGATCTACAAGCTTGCAGTGTGGCACTCTGTGCCACGCTCTGAGCTTGTATTATCTGCTATTTTTCAATAGTTAAAGCATTAAATAATTCTAGGCCTAAATGATTTAATAAACCACTGCCAATGTGTCTACAAACACAAAGCTAGTCAACTACTCATCTAAGGTGAACTCACATCCAGATGAAAGTCAAAGAGAAATGTTCTTACCTTCATGTGCAGAGGAGACGCTGCTTCTTCACCTCCACCGATGCCGAGCGTCTGAGTTTTGTCACTCCCGCAAGCTCATAAACTGAACATTATCTGTGACGTCAATCTGCTCTTCCCCCGAAACTGTGAACGTGTCAGGTGACATCATGTGCAGGTGGAGACCTCATATTTCATATTTAAATGTTTTATTTATTGCTGTCAAGAATACAACAGTCTTCAACATGCCGGTGGTGGAAAGTACATTTACTCAAGTTATAAGTACAATTTCAAGGTATTTCTTTTTTTTCCCCTTCAAAGTTGCAATAACTTACTACAATGTCTATTGTACTCCTCTCCACTATCACTAGTTACTAGTTACTTTGTATATTAAAGGACGTGATGTGAGCTTGTAGATCTGCTATTTTCAAAAGGATCTTTAAAGTAGAAAGTACTCGTTTTCAGTTTTCAAATGAAAAAAAACTTGTGAAATTCTGCATAACGAGTACTTTCTACTTTTGGTACTTTAAGTACATGTTGATGACAATACTTTTGTAGAGTACTGTATAGTACAAAGTATTCAAAAGTAGATTTTGAATTCCAGGCCTGGAATTTCGTCATTTTAGGGACAAGGCCAATTGGCCTTTGATGTTGTCCATTTTTTTAGGGCACAAAGGCAAAATGCAAGGGCAGGAAGGCCATCAAATAAAAGAAGATTTTAGTCCATTGAAATAATTTGTTGAATCTAAGGGTTAGGGATGATAACCTAATCCGCAGTGAAATAGATAAATGATGGTATTTACAATCTGATGAATCCATGTTCAGCCCTGCACAAATCAAAGTCACTGGATTGGTTTAAAGACAGGGACTTGGGGGACTTAAGATATCAGAATCTCAACAAAAGACACTGGTGTTATTATGACAAGAAAGAGACACCGGTGTCTACTGTCTACATATTGACAAGAAAGAGACAGAGTGGTACAGTACGGCCTCTGTGGCCTCAGGTCATGCCATTGGTTGGAGGGGCATGAGGCCAAACTGAAGGGCAAATTCCTGCCCTGCTTGTAACAGACTATTTCTACAATAAAAGATGTTGCCTACGTTGAATCTAATTCCTGAAAACGCCCCTGCTTTAAGTTAAGGCATAAGAGCTGGTACTGAAGATAATCAAAATACAGACAGTGCCCAGGTTACAAAATTGTGGGATAAAATAATTAGAAAAAAAGACCTGAGGCCGATAAAAAAAATGTGTTCCAACAGTTTTTTAAAAACAAATGTTATATCAGTGGTGCTCATGCTCAAACTTTTTAATGTCAAGGACCCCCAAAATGATATGTATTTGGCTGCGCATAGTTACGCTTAGGGAAAGAAGAGCCTACTGGTGGTGCTGGAATGGTGGTGGCAGCAAACAAAGCACATACAACATCACTGGCAACTTTGGAGGAAGTCAGAAGAGACCCAACTTCTCTCAAATATGGCTGCTGCATATATCCTATTGATCAGCTGCTTGACACGTCACACACATCCCTCAACACATGCGTGTTAACCTCTCGAGTGTATCTGCCTGAACTAAACTCGCAGGCTACGTATCATTCATGAACGATTAATTGTTAATTTGTCACTTGCAGTGAATCAGCGATAGCTAAACACAGAGGCCACCTGTGAACTTAAGCGTCTCTTCAGGGAAATCTGCTATTCACTCCAAGTGTCATGACAATCCACCCCTGCGTTCTCCATTTCTATCTTGACCTTCATTGTGACCTTGACCTTTAAGGCAAAAAAGTTATGTATCGTGTTGTGTTCATGTAAAGGTGATCAGAATTGCAAAGCTGGATGTTTCATAACGCCTCCATAACTCCACGTTCATTTGCTGTTCGTTAAACCTTTAAAAGCGACAATATTATAGGAATGAGTCTCCTTTCAGTAAAATGTGGAACGCCCTACCGAAGGCCTTAAAGGAGTGTAAATCCCTACCTTCCTTTAAATCCGCTCTGAAAAGCCACTTACCGGCGGCTGCTACTCGAAAATGTTAACAGTAAACCTAGCCTAAACTTACCCTCCCCCTGATCCTTCTATTGTAAATACCATTTATTTTTGCATCAGTTTTTTCCGAAAGTTTTTCTTTCTGCGTAGTACTGTGTGTCTGTCATCCAATGTTATATGAGTTAAAAAAGGATGTCTATGTAAATAAGCCATGTGCTTTCCTGAGCGTTTCCTTTTAGTTGACCTTGTACCAGTGAACTGTACTATCATGAAACTGTACCTTTTTCCAATGCAAACTTCTCATAAATTCTTCAATCAATCAGTTGTCACACAAGCTCCATTCCGCTTGTCATGAGATGTGGCTGCTGTTGGCACAGAGAGGGAGAGTATGTAGTTAAAAACAGAGATGACAGGATCGGCAGAAAACAAAAGAGCCAGAACAGCCCGAGGCAGGTGTTTCCAAGCAGGTTATTTAATTATACAGTACATCACTGTCTGTCACACACATTTATAATTATGGAACACTATCTGTGTCTCCTAGCTGTGCTGGGTGTGGTGTGGGTGTGGCTTGGCATGGCAAGGTTGCCATCTCATGCCAATGTGAGGCTGGAGACACGCTCATGTTCACACGGCACACACACACGCACACACACACACGCACGCACGCACGCACGCACGCACGCACGCACGCACGCACGCACGCACGCACACACACACACACACACACACACACACACACACACACACACACACAAGTCTGCCGATCCATTCACTGTCCTTCTAATGCTATGGACTATGGTCCACTGGCTGCCAGTAAAGTTTAGAATCCATTTTAAAGGATGACTTCTCAACCTATCTTCATATAATTGGTCCTCACTAACGTTCGTGATAAAATAGCCCTTTTTTTCTTTCCACTCGAGACTCTTAGGAGGGCTGTGGGCAGTTCAGGTAACTTTTCAGGAATAGAAAGCCTGTCCATTAGCTGGATATCCCATCAATGATGTCACTGGTAGACAGGTTTCTGAACTGCCCATAACCCTCCTAAGAGACAGATTTGTTGTTGTGAGCTAGTTCACAACATGCATTGCGAGCTTGTAGATCGGCTATTTTCAGCATGCAACCAAAATGTGAAATCATCATTAAGGCCATTTTTGTCGATATATAGTCGACTGAAGTCTTATATTTAGTTGACTAAAACTGGACTAAGACTAAAACATTTCAGACGACTAAAATATGACTAAAACTAAATGAATTTATATTTAAAAGACTATCGCAAAAATGAAATCAAAATCTGCTGTCAAAATCAACACTGGCCCCATGTAGCCTACTATGTCACAGTTCTTTTGAGATTCAGTAAGATTGAGACCAGGAGCGCTCGTTTTTGGGCACAAGGTGGAGCAAGCGGTGCCTCCTTCGGGGAACTACCCATAATTAGTCCTACATGGTTATAGATTAAAGGCTCTTTTCCACCGGCAGCGATAACGATGACAATAACGATTTAAAAAAGTGGGTTTTCAATTGAAGTGGATCGGCAGCATCCACCCAACACCGATAAAGACAACGATAGCCGACAACTACATCGTTAGGATCAACAACGATGTGGTTAAGATCACAGTGATATGGAACTGGGTCTCTGACAAACAGCTCGAGGTGCGCTCTGCGCGAGCGGCTGTTAATTGGCGCCTCTTCACATTGATGTCCGATAACTTTATCGGACATCAATGTGAAGGCATAATTATCGCTGTGATATTTTATGGCTATCGTCATCGTTATCGCTGCCGGTGGAAAAGGGCCTTTAGGCATAGTTTTACTGCGGTTAGGGTTAGGATTAGGGTTAGGTTTAGGCATAGTTGTATTGGGTTAGGGTTAGGATTAGGGTTAGGTTTACGTTTAGGCATAGTTTTACCCAGACAGCTAAAAGGGCATCCCTCTTTGATCTCTATGTGTGCACATGCCTGGTAGCAGTGAGCCATGACCCCATATAAAGCTTTATAAACAAACAGGAGAATCTTAAAAGACAACTTCACCACTTTTCAACCAATTGAATTATATATGAAGATAGGTTGAAAAGTCGTCCTTTAAAATGGATTCTAAACTGTACTGGCAGCCAGTGGAGCGAGGTCATGGATGTGGCCATGCAGTAGCATCACCATAGTCCATAGCATTAGAAGGAGAGTGAATGGATCGGCAGACTTTCATGAAACTCAGCAGGCAAGTTGTGTGTGTGTGTGTGTGTGTGTGTGTGTGTGTGTGTGTGTGTGTGTGTGTGTGTGTGTGTGTTTGTGTGTTTGTGTGTGTGTGTGTGTGTGTGTGTGTGTGTGTGTGCGCGCGCGCGTGCACACGTGTGCATGTGTGTGTGTGCCGTGTGAACACAAGCATGTCTAAAAGCTGATGGAAACCATGTCACGCCAAGCCACACCACTCCCAGCACAGCTAGCTAGGAGACACAGCCAGGCCAAGTTTCACCTCCCGGCCAATGCATCAGATATGTGTTCCATAATCATAAATGTGTGTGACACAGTGATGTACCGTATAATAAATAACCTGCTTGGAAACACCTGCCTCAGGCTGTTCTGTCTCTTTTGTTTTCTGTCGGAAAGGTCATGAAAGTCCTTAAATTGTCACTTGACTTCACTGTCATCACAGTGGTTTCATTTTATACTCTCAATAATTAAATTATTGTTCAAGGATTTTTTAAGGATCTACGTTTAAACTAAAGAGTTGTTATTTTGATCAACGGTTGCCTGTTATCGCTCCTATCAACATAATAGGACAAATTCGTATCAAGCAATAACAAAATATTCGGAATCTTGGGTGTGAGGGGCCAAATCTGATCAAATGGTGGTCCGTGGTTAATGCACAATAAAAGGTGCAATTCTGGGAAGTGTGGTTGCACTGACGCGAGACACAAGGAATAAGAGGGAATTCATCAGAATGTTGGCGACATTGGCTCAGGGGTAGAGAAACCATCATTAGAACACGGAGGGTTCCCAAAGGGTTCCCAGTTTGAATCCGGGCTCCCCCAGAGTTAGTGTCAAAGAGTCCTTGAGCAAGACTCTGAACCCCTAGTTGTTCCCGGTGAGCTGGTTGGTGCCTTACATGGTTTCCTCCGCCATCGGTGTATGAATGTATAGGTGAATGTAATGCACAATCTATGTAAAGGCGCCTTGGATAAAGGCACTATACCATTTACCATTTATGTCAGGTCGCATACACAAACTTTAGAAGGCAATGGTAGCCAATCAGGAGGGAATATGGGAAATGGGACAGATCCATGTTGATGACATGACTTCAGAGATACTGTGTACCGCTTTGCGTGATTTTAGGGCAAAATCTGTAGAAGCAGTGTCCAAAAATGTGTTTTGCAAGAATCAGCCTCATGGTGGCGCTAGAAGAGCGGCATGTGAGAAATGAGGGGTGGCGGTTGTGGTTTGGCAGCCAAGGAGTGTGTGTGCGCAAAGTTTGGCATGGATTGGGGCAACGGTGGCGGAGATATGAGTAGGGCAAAAGTGTGACGTGTGACGGACAGACTGACTGACAGCCGGTGGAGGTTTTGATAGTAACTGCAACCTGACGGTGGCAACAACAAGTGTGTTTACAGGTTGCTTGCAGAGGACATTGTGTACTTGAGGATTGGGGATCAGGTTCAATCAACAACTTTAATGTCCCTTTGGCAAGGAAGTTTCAACAGTTATGGCGACAAAGTGTTGGAACATTACTGTGATGCCATGCGTAGGCGTGTTGTAAGGTATTCCACTGGCACATAAAAGTTCAGATTCTAATAGACGCATGATGAGGTAACAGATCATAACGATCATAACGCAGAACAGGACTCTTTTGAATTGCAGGCGGTGTCACCACATCCTGATGCCTTAGTTTCAATCTATTAATTATAAATGCATAAAAAAATCCTTTATGACATGGGGAGCAATAAAAAAAAAGGTGCAGGGACATTTCAGAGGACGGCGACGAGGCATGTGTTGTTGTTGCTGGCTGTCTACAAATGAAAAAGAATGTTGTCTTCCCTGTTCTTCAGAGAGTTGTACGGATGTACTGTAAGTAAATGAACCCGGTTTATGAACCTTTCACATGCGTCATACGCCAGCGTTACCACGATGTTCAGATTTTCTTATTTTTTCAAGGATCCAATTACATTTTTTTCTTATTTTTTTACCCCTAGAGAAATACATGGCACTTAGAAGTCGTAATGTCTAGCATCCATTTTAGTAGTCTTTTTGGTGACACCCATAGCAGCTCTGCTGCCTCTTAGAACTACCATCCCCAGAATTCAGTTTAGAACTGAACATCAGGGAAGTGCCGCCCTCAACCCAATGAATGATGTAGGGTCCATATACACAACTATTATGCAACTAGAAATGGTATGAATATTTATTCACAACTTTTGTTTGTGTTTAGTTTAGTTTATTTCGATCCACATCAACATCATCACAAAACATTCCACACTTCAATACAACAATTACTGTCTGATGGAAAAGGCATAGGTCGAAGCCTATCCCTTCTACATATCAATTATCATTTCCATTTAAAAATAAAAAGTTCTTATTGAATGAACACTCAAAACAATCTGTATTTACATTACTGATTTACACTGTTCGTCATAAACAAACACTCAAACATATTCAATAACTACATACACGTACATAACTTCATCCATGTATAACACCCCAACATATATAGGTCTACATGTTGTATAATAGTATAACTGTATACAAGCACTAACACTGCCACATCACACCAGACCCCCCTGTCGCTCAATGAACTACCGGTAGTTATTTCATATATGTTATGATTAATTACCCATCACACAGCACTTCCTATCACTTTTCTATTTTCCTATACTGTACGTATACACAATATGATTTCACAGTAGTCACACAATATGACATAGGCCTATACCAGTAAGACGCCCTAAGGGCGAGAAGCGACCTTGCGCAGGACGGAATTCGCACAGGACGGAATTCATTCAAGTGTGATTCGAGTTGCGGTTGGTTGTTTAAGTTGGACAAATTGTGGACAAAATATTTTCCCAAATATGGGAATGACTGACGTCTGACATCATAGATGTCTTGACCACATGAGACTCACCCAATATGTCCATATATGGGCATTCCAAGCTATATTTCATAGTAAACTGCGACCTATGGTCACAATAATAATATCACCCTATTCAATTTATTAATTATTTATTTCCTTTAAATCACTCAGTTTTGTCTATATTTCTACAACTGAAAATAGTCTTTAGAGATGTAGACGTCCGTCCGTCCGTTTGTGTGTCCGTTCTACTGTCTGTGGACAGCTTATCTCCGGCACCGTTGGCACGATGGCAGCAAAACTGTATACGCAGTTACGCACCCTCCCTGAGTGCCAGAGCAGAATCTCTGCCTTCACATGCCTGTTAGAATGCCACCAGGAGGTGTAAAACGGGTCTTTCAGATATTTTATATTCCACCCCGATTGGCTAAGATTGGCTTCCAAAGTTTGCAGGAGTGCTCAGTCATGATCAAATCATGAACACAGAGAACTGTCACTTGAACATTTTCAAATCAGCCTCATGGTGGCGCTATAACAGGCAGATTAGTGCTTTTACCTACCGTATATAACTCCACCGATCAGTGTAAAATGTTTTATGCGCACACTCCCTAGAGGCCAAGGAAAAACCTTTGACCTGCATTTTGTGCAATGTATCCAAAAATGTATAAAAAAATCATGCAAATGGGTATCTATATTAGTCCATGGGCCAGACGAGATGTCGGTATCCGAAAGGTGGCAAAGGTTACAATGCATTTTTGAAAAGCTCTATATCTGTAGGTTATATTTTGGTATGATAACCCTTTCTGAGACACAGCTAAATTGGTGTTATCAGCCGCTAGAGTTGGTGTCCCATTTAACTATATACAGGGGGGAAAAAGCAAAAAAATAATCTTCTTTAAGTAGCATATGAGGGGTTTTAGCCCAAGGAATGTTTTTCATGCAAAACAAATGCTTGCAATGGATTCAGAATCATGAAAAAACCAACTCTAGAGGCTGATAACACCAATTTAGCTGTGTGTCAGAAAGGGTTACTTATCATAGCAAAATATAATCTACAGATATAGAGCTTTTCAAAAATGCATGGTAACCTTTGCCACCTTTCGGATACCGACATCTCGTTTGGTCCATGGACTATATAGTCATGTGATCAAGACGGATCTGTTCGATATTTCATATTCCATAATTGGCTAACATTGGCTTCCAAAGTTTGCAGGATTGGTCCGTTTTGAAAGAAATGCCTCAAATATGAACGCAGTGTGCAATATCTGTGAAATTTTGCACGCACATTCCCACTAGGTCGAGGAAAAAATACCACCTTTTCACATTGGCCTGTTATAGAGCCACCAGCAGGTCGGCTTTTGCAAAACATTTTTGTTGCAAAATGCCTCAAATCATGAATGCAGCATCGAATTGGCTGAAGAAGACATGGCATCCTTTCCACACTGGCCTATTATAGCACTACCATGAGGCCACAAAAACCTACCTGAGCACTTTTTCTAGTTGTATGGAATGGTTGTGAAAAAAATAGAAGGCATAGCGAAAGGTATATTGAAAGGTACTGTATATATCAAAAATTAATATAGTATAGTATTAATTTAACGAGAAGATTATTTTGTTCTAATATGTTCAGTAACCTTATTCCGTGGTTTCATAGAGTGATTACATTTCTTATTACATTTTTCTATTTTTCTTGGAGTTAACCCATTAATTAAGAACTGAGCCCGATTCTACAAATATCTTCTAAGGACCAAAGTATGGCTTCTGGCTGATAAACTCTTTTTGTGTGCAGCCGACAGTTTTTGTTTTTTTCTTCTTCTTTTTTTTTTGCAGCCAGCAGATTCAAAAAAATTGCCAGTGACATAACTGTCACTCACTTTCACGACCCTCCCCATGTGAGCATGTTCAATGCAACTTGAGTGTGTGTTTATTCACCTGGACAGTAACTAAACTCAGATGCCTTTGCTTGCAGCGCCCTCTAGTGATTATGCAGATGTGTTACTAATGGTCATCATAATATTCAACATATAACATTATTATAACATCCAATATAGGAGAGATCAACATTTTTATGCTTGGCTAACCACTTGAACCCGAGCATCCCTATTCTGGGGGGAACATTCACCAAGAGTAGCAGTTGTGAGCTTGTAGATCTGCTGTTGTGAGCTTGTAGATCTGCTATTTTGGGTGAACAGACTTGGTGTAGTGTAGGCTGATACCAAGTCCAGTGCAACTCATGTTTTTTTTTAAAGTGGTTCAACTGAAGTGATATTGATTAATTACAAATATTATTTGATGCATTGTGAACCTGTAGATAATATGCTATTTTCAAACATTTTGTACTTTTACTTTTGGTACTTTAAATACCAATACTTTTCTACTTTTACTGAAGTACATTTTGAATTTTCCTTAGGCCAAGTCCTGATCTTTGCAAGGTTCAGAGACCCTCCACACCAGCGTTTTTCTTCCTGAACAATACCTACAGTAATCGAGTTGTTCCGATACCAATACCAGTACCTGTAAATGTTTAAAGGACATCTTTGGTTTTCATATTTTAGATTAAAAAGGGAAAATAAAAGAAGAGTGTTAAAATGTTTTCTTTTACTGCTTTCTATCGTTTTAGCGATTTTAATTACTTTGATTTCAGTGGGTGGGGGCATGCGTGCAAGTGGCAAAAAAAAATATTTTTTTTTAGACACAATAAGCCCATTCCTAAGATGCATCACAATCTTTCATGGGCAGATGTGACTTATGGGGGCTAGTAGTGTTACTGTAAAGAAATCGCCGTCTTATTGTGTCTAAAAAGACATACAGTATTTAGCCACTTGCACACATACACCCACCCATATACACCCACCCACAGTATGTCAGTCTATGCCATTCAGTCTATGCCATTCCCATACCATCATCATTTATTTATCACATGACAATATGTTATTTACCGTCAATTATTTTGAATGCTTCAGTTGATTTTGTAGTACCATTTTATACTATACTATTTACATTATTATTGTATTAAATTGTAGCTGCACTTTAACAATTATTAATGGCATTTTTATTTATTCCTAGAGCAGTGGTACACTTTTCAAGGACCCACATACAGTAACTCTCAACATGTCATGTGTATGCAATGGAGTAACATTTTAACGTAGTAAATATGGATTTACACTTAAGTTAGCCCTGCTAGAGTTGTGTTATACCTTTGTTCGAAGAAATTAGCCTGATATTTGCATTAACATACATTGCCTCTGTTTCCGCACGTATAAGTGGGTGAACGAATACTTGAAAACAAGTAGAGAAGGACGAAAGAGGTTTTTGCCCATGGGAGGCAGTGGAAGAGGGAGAACGTCACATTGTTGTGGATGTAAATGAGATGTGAAGCCAGGAGTTTTAATCCTTTATAGCTAAAACAACAAGTTCTCCTTCTCTGTAATGGGAATTCTTTTGGCAAAATTAGCAAAAGAACAAGTGCTGTTCTTGACATACTAATCAATTTCGTTGTTCTTTGCAGAGAAAGTAAGTGTCTTGCACAGCAATTACCACAGGACTAAAAGCTTTTGGAGTCTCTGTTTGCTAGACCCCTTGTCAGTGGAGGTCATATACATTCCAGTGGAAGCTGTAGTTCTGAAGATTATGAAAGTACTTTAAATAGCAACTTCTGACATGTATTTTTCAAAACCAAACCCAAACCCTATCTTCCTTCACCTGCTAAATTACATTATCTTCTAAGTTCCTCCACTGCATGGACACACGTTTGTAGAACCAAGACTCCCTAATCGGGAGATAAGCGACCGTCAGGTTGCATGTAAAAATCGGCCTGATGGTGTCGCTAAATGGGACAGATCCATGTTGATGACTTGAATCTAGACAAACTGTGTACTGCTTTGCATGATTTTAGGGCAAAATCTGTAGGAGCAGTGTCCAAAAAAGTATTTGAAAAAATCAGCCTGATGGTGGCACTAAATGGGACAGATCCATGTTGATGACATGACTCTAGACATAATGTGTACCCTTTTGTGTGATTTTAGGGCAAAAACTGTAGGAGCAGTGTACAAAAATGTGCCAAGGAGTGTGTGTGCAAAGTTTGGCATGGATAGGGGCAACGGTGTCAGAGATATGAGTAGGGCAAAAGTGTGACGTGACGTGACGTGACGTGACGTGACGTGACGTGACGTGACGTGACGTGACGTGATGTGACGGACAGACTGACAGACAGACTGACAGACTGACGTACTGGCGGACTGACCCCTTTGTAGTAAAATACCTTATATTAAAGGATATAAGACTTATATTAAAGGATATAAGATTATTTGTAGACCCAATCGTTTTTGTGGTTTGTCTTTGACCCACATTGTCTGAAGTTTGGTCGTTTGGGATTGTTGTACGTATCTTAATCACTCCTAGATTGTCATCCGAATATAAAATGGAATTTTGTGAGTTTTAAGTTTGCTGTTGTGATACAAGGTCTACTACATACAGTATTGCCTACAGATATCCGTTTACATAGAAGCATGTCCTTCTCCTGACCTGAGTATTGCAAATATATACCGTACTTTGTTGCACTTTGTCAAAAAAAGAAATACGATATATTTTAATGGAAACAAAATTAATCTTTAGAAACGATTCAGTCGCTTATGTCCAACCGCGATGGACATACTGTTAGTGGTGAGACGCCTTGCCTTGCCTCCCAAATGAAATCCCTTCCTATGTTTGCACAAACAGCTTTCATGTCCCTCCACAGCAGGCCATCACTCTTCGCCCCCTTTATCCACCCTCTCCATCAGTAATTACCGCATCACACCGGGGACGTCACAGAAGATAGAGTGCGGGAATGAGGAGAGGAAAGATGCCACACCACCGGGGAGGTGTGTTTGTTAATGAGATGGATCTGATTTGGCAGGTATAGCAAAGCTTTGGCAGTCAACTCCTTCCAGGAAGCTAGGGGGTGAAATCAGTGCATTTCCCCACAGCAGGTCGGACAGATAAATCCGTTGACCAACAACCCCTATTCCAACTCCTGGCATGCAAACAGCCTGCCTGTCTAAGATTCTACATTAGAAACAAGGATTATAGCCGCGTTTGATATGCTCAGTTTTCAAGAGATTAAAGGGAAGCGCATAGGCTACACACAGCATGTGAAGCAGCCAGGGTGGCTGACTGTTATGGTTGAAAAGGTAACATGGGAATGAGTGAGGTGATTGATGGAGGATGAGAGAATGAGGAAAACGTCAGGGCCACAGCACAGAGGCTGGTCTTGAGCAGAAATCCACACATTTTTACTCTTCTCTACAGGGACGTGCAGAGAATGTTAGAGAGGCAGGGGCTGACATTTCTAAAAGGGCCTTACTGAAAATAGCAGACGTCACAAGGTGTCGCACTGCGACGCGTTGTGAGCTTGGAGGTCGGATATTTTCTGTAGGCTACTTGATACCACACTAAACTATAAGCATAAAAAAGGCAATACTGGAGATGTGGCGTAACATTTCTACACAGAGAGGGCTATTCTTTCAACATAAGATGCTGCATTCAAGTTCAGGAGAGTTTGGACAAGGAAATTCTCTTGAATGCTGCCTTCAGGTGTGGCATGGAAAGAGGGCATTTGCATTTCTTTTACCATAGTAAAAACAGCATTCATGGTCTGGAGAGGGCACTTTTTTTATCCCCCTTTGATGTCTATGTGTGCACGTGCCTCCTTCTCTAATAGTCCATCTTGGTTTTGTCATCTCAGCTGGAATTACACATCGCACACTCATCAGCATGCACGCACGCACGCACGCACGCACGCACGCACGCACACACACACACACACACACACACACACACACACACACACACACACACACACACACACACACACACACATACGTACGTACCAGACATGTAATCCAGGCAAGGTCTGCTGACTGCCTCTCAGGTTTGGCCAGAAATCCCCAAGAGAGACTGGTCATGTTATCATCGGTCTCAGGGAGCTTATGGGATTGGTTGAGGGATCATGGCTACTTTGATGACATATACCTGAAAGCGCCCCAGTTATGGCCAAGACAATCAGTGGGGTGGCCATGACAGTTCTCAAACAGGGTTTAAATCAGTTCAACATGCAGCAGGCTATATTAATTTTACAAAATATACAGAAAAATTGCAACCTATAATTTGGACAATCGCATTATGGCAGAACATATTTAACTAAATGTATCTTATGAACAGTATATACTACATAACATACACTTTTTGAGCCACAACAGTGCTAACTTAATGTACCCATGGCTCTGCTGAAGACTGTAATGCCTAATGGCGGGCCTCGCAGGCGTAGCATCGACACTGGCTGGGGGGGGCAGCGAGGCCTGTCCCGGCCCCAGCGGTAGCAGGGGTCGACGTCGCTGGGGCCACGTTAGCTCCGGGAGCGGCGCAAGCTCGGTCGTCTCCAGGTGTTGGACAGGGCCACCGCAGAAACGGAGGCGAGATCCTGGTTGTCGTCGTCGCATTTGGCGAGAGGGCTGGACGCAGCCATCGTCAGCATCAGTCTTAGCCGAGAAGCACAGGGGCCCTGAGGCAGGAGACAAGCAAGCGAACAGGCAGTAAGCTAAAGGAAAGCAGCGAACGGTACACACAAGCAGGCTAACCTAGCAACAACACAGTGGAAGCGAAGCTAGTAGCAGGTTAGCACAACAAGGCCGCTAAAGCTAGCAAGGCTAGTAAGGCAGAGGCTAAGCTGGGTTAGGAACACGCTAGGCTAGCACTAGCAGGCTAACAAAGCACCAAACAGTGAAATAATTCGCTGCAAAAACGAAGACTGGAGAAGTAGAGTCCCGAAGCCGATGGACTGGTCCTAGGCTGTCACTTCCGGCTGTCTTCGGAACGATTATAACTTTTTTAGTTAAAACAAAATTAAATTAAATTAGAAGAGAACAAAATACTTACGTTGGTGAGGAGCTGAGAGAATCGCATCTGCGTTGGAGGAGCAGAAAAAGCGAAAGAGACTGAGACACAGGTCTTATAGGGGGTGGGCCTAACGCCCCGAGATTTGACTGACATTCCCTTTGGCCAATCGGAGCTTGTCCTCCGGGAGCTGACTAGAGACGTTTCTGTGTTTGGTGACGAGGAATAGCGCTCATAGGATGGAGTACCGACTGGAAGACCGACAATAAACTGCTGCCTTCACTCTCCCCCTATGCGCCTGGCTTCATGTTCTATCTACACTTTCTGTTTGTTTTTGTGTAATGGAATTAGTGCTGGTGGTCTCGTTAATGTGTGTGCACCAACGAGGACTTAATTAGCAAAAATCCAAGCTTTGATTGCGGCTACTGGTGAGGGGAAGGAGCACAATAAGTCCCTTGCAAACAGCGCTATCAAGGAATTCCAATACCCAGGCACGGATTATCACTGGAGAGAACCCTAATTGGATTGCCAATGGAGTTAATTGAATGGGACTAAATGCATCTGTTGTGACATGTCTGCAGGCTTAAAACGTCCGTCTCCAGAGCTTCTAAAAGCGGTGATTATTGATTTTGGTGACCACATACTGTATTAGCAAGGCTGTCTTGTCCCGTGCAAGGACAGCAAGAAGGCTATAAACTGTAAAGTAAATCACATGAATGCAGTGGGGAGCAAATTCTCTTGTGTTTTAATTTGTTTTCCTTTTCTTCATAAAACTGAGACAATTCAAAATCATGTTTTAACAGTGCAAAACAAACAACAATAAACTGATTCCCCTATGAATATGATTTTAATGTTGTGTTTTTGTCATGCTGCTGTGTACGCTGTATAGCTATTAAAGGTGAACAAAGTCACTGCGGTTTCATTTATATTTTGTTTATATCAATTACATCAAAATGTCATTTAACTGGGCTCACAGCACTGCTAGTATGTAGTATGTACTGTATGTTAATAAGTTCAGAAACGTCAAGATTTTAGTTCAGCGGCTTGCTGTTGTGAGCACTCAATGTTTGCTGATACCCTTGTTAACATTTCCACATGACATGCCAACCCATGTAAATGGTAAATGGACTGCATTTACAGTATATACCCACTAAACGTCCTCTACAACTTACAGTATGCCTCACATTCACACACCAATGGTAGAGGCATGCATTACCGGTATTAGTTATACTGTAGGCGTTCAGCCGCTTCAATCAGGTACAACCCCCCAATAACTCATTTCTCATTACACAATAACTCAACAACAGAACAAAGATGCATCCTGAATCCTGCCCCCTGTATGATCTTTCCATTTCCATAGACAACACCCTTGTAGCTTCTGTTCCAACTCCCAAGAGTCAGTGGGATCAGTGGCGTCAGTTCAGAAAAAGCTAAGGTATGGCAACATGACTGGTGTCTTGCACGCGCGCGAACACAAGTCATGTTGCCAACAAGGCATGATACATTTATTTTAAGAAGTAGGCTACATTTTATTTTTTTCCCCGTTTGTACGGTTCCTTGGGCTGGATATGGCAGCCTGGAATGGTTGTTCAGCTAAAGTGCAGCTAAACTTGGCATGTTAGTAAACGTGCCACAATTAACAATAATGAATTGCACCTGTGCAGCTGACCTGCGGAACCTGGGAATATACCATTCTGTCAAGATGGGGAGAATCAAGTGTGGAGAATATAATACCTTGTTAAAGTGACCATTTTGTTAAATTTTGCATTTGTAGTTATTTTAATGTAATTTAACAACATAATAACCAGAACAGATAGACAAAGAGACATTCATGGATTTATATTTAAAAGTAACTTTTATTTCCCCCCCCTGGACCCAGGGTATAGCAGCTGCATACCCCTGCCATACCCAATTGACGCCCCTGAGTGGGACTGTCATTCAAGGCAGTAAAGCACACATCGCAGAGATCACTCGGTCGATCCATCTTCACCAAGGAGTCTGCCCAGCTGCTTCCAAGCTTCCTCTGTCCTCTCCGTTCGACTTTTGCAACAACCTCCTCTCTGGTCTCTCAGCATGCTCCCTCAAACCCCTTCAAATAATCCGAATGCATCTGCATGAGGCCCTTCCTTTCATTATTTCACTTTATTGTCTCCACCAGCCGAAGGCTGAGGGAGAGTATGTTTTCCCCTCTGTCCGTCCGTCCGTCCGTCCGTCCGTCCGTCCGTCCGTGCGTCCGTCCGTCCGTCCGTCCGTGCGTGCGTGCGTCCGTGCGTCCTCGCAGTTTGTGAGCAGCTAATCTCAGTCACCGTTGGCCCGATCGCTGCCAAACTGAGCACACACACTCCCTGGATGCCAATCTAGAACCTCTGCCCCACATTTTTCAAATCAGCCTCATGGTGGCGCTATAACAGGCCGATTTGTGTGGCCTGGTTGTTACCAGCTAATCTCCGGCGCCGTTGGCCCGATCGCTGCCAAACTGAGCACACACACTCCCTGGATGCTAATTCAGAACCTCTGCCCCACATTTTTTAAATCAGCCTCATGGTGGCGCTATAACAGGCCGATTTGTGTGGCCTGGTGGAGACCTGTGCTCGGAAGAGCACTGCTTCTAGTTGTGTGCATGTGCGAGAGCTATTGAGACTTAAGCACGCCTTAAGCATGCCTGAGATTACCTGCTCACACAAACATGCTTGCACTATTTCTGTATCCGACATGGACACAGATCATTTATCCCATTATTAACGAATTATGTACACACTGTCATTATTGTTGACACAGAACGGTGCAAAAGCAGTGCTTCTGTACAACCATTATTATGATTTCAGAGCAGGATGAAATGGCGCCGTTCAGTTTATATTTTTTCACTGTCCGGCAGAAACCTTGTGTCTCCAAGTTTCCAATTTGAATGTTTTTTCATAAAGTAAAGCTTCATCATACAAGACTGTGGCACTAAACTAGTGAGAATAGCTGATCTACAAGCAGCAGCGCCTCGCACACAAGGCGTTGTGACAGCATGTGTAGATCAGCTATTTTCACTAGTTTAAATAATTTTTAAAATGATAAATACAAAAAGAAACGGTTTTGGACATAAGGTTTCCACCCGACAACAACGATTTGTGGGTTTGTTCATGTAACTGACAGGGCTTGTATGGACAAAGACAGAATGCGTCACTCACACTGTCACCGTCACAACCCTCAAAACCCAGCTCCTTTACACACGTCTTCTCATTTTGTACAGTATGTCCGTGGCTAAAACAGGCACACTACAAATTCTTCCTTGATTAATGAAACTAGAAAATACATTTCGCAGACACGCACTCACAAGCACACATTTGCACGCCCACAAAGGTGTCTGTGCAAAACAATATATATATACTTTACGCTCTATTTCACGCTGTACATCATGCTGTCTCTGTGTACACAGTGACACACCGCATAGTACGCGGTGACGTGATTTGAGTCATTACTGCTGTGAGCATGTTGAATCACACTTAACCTTCAGCTCGATACCCACAACTCTGACATTTGTGACATCTGCCTCTAGTAAGAGATCACTCGCCTCAAGCCAGACTTTTCCACACAGATGTATGTCATTATGTCCGAATTATTTTCCTGTATGGGTTTATGTGGCCAGATATTTTTCCCGCATTATGTTTAACTGTGTTTTAGTGCTACTGTACGTGTCAAAGCCAACCATTCTGCAAAGAATAACCAAAAAATCATGTGTGTGTGTGTGTGTGTGTGTGTGTGTGTGTGTGTGTGTGTGTGTGTGTGTGTGTGTGTAGCAGTTCATTTAAGGGTCCTGTGTGTGTGTACAGTGTGTGTGTGTGTGTGTGTGTGTGTGTGTGTGTGTGTGTGTGTCTGTGTGTGTGTGTGTGTGTGTGTGTGTGTGTGTGTGTGTGTGTGTGTGTGTGTGTGTGTGATGTAACAGCGCCACTTGGTCACCAGCGGTATTGTAGCTCATGCTACGGACTGTGTACATGTGGACATAGCTAGGAACGAACAAAGTGACTCTTAGCAGACTGTGTGACCACCACTCAAAAAATACTGTGGGATCTATTTCAATATAATACGGTATGTAGGTTGTGGGCAAAAATGTTCCTTTCTTTTTGGACTTTTTTGTATATTTACTAAACATGTAAAATGTGTGATCTTGAGAACAAGAGAAATGAAAGATCTTCCAAGACCCGGCCGGTAGTATTTTATTTTGGTGGGTTTATCCAAAGAGCTGGCAGATAAATCTCTGCTGCATATTTATAATATCTCTCCATGGAGAAATTGCACTGAAATGAACTACAACTAGTAAGATGCCATAAGGGAGAGAAGCGACCTAAAGGGCAAGGTCACTTGCTCTTTTTTTTGTTCTCTTGTTTATTTCCCTCTTATCTATTTTTTCTTACGTCTCTGTAACTTTGTAAATAACTGTATACTGCTGTGCTACTACTGGACAACTGAATTTCCCCCTTGGGATAATAAAGGTATCTATCTATCTATATCTATCTATCTATCTTCTCGCAGACCTGGTTGGTTATATTTTCCCAAATATGGAGATGACTGACGTCTGACATCATAGATGTCTGACGTCATAGACACATGAGACTGACACAATATGTCCATACTGTATATGGGCATTCCCAGATGATGCCCTGTTAGGGCAACCACACTAATACAATCCCTTTTATGCCCATATATGGAGATCCCTGATGTCATCAACTTTAAGCCTCATGTGGTCTATGACGTCAGACATCTATGATGTCAGATGCCCATATATGGACATATTGTGTTTGTCTCATCTGGTCTATGACGTCAGACATCTATTATGTCAGACATCTAAAATAAAAATGTATTCTTTAAAATAAGTCTTGTATTGGATGTAAACGACCAATTGTTTCAGAACCCACAGCTGCTGTAGATATAGATACCAGTAACACTCCCTAATCGGGAGATAAGTGACCGTAGGTCACTTATCTCCACAAATAGGGCAAAAATGTGTTTTGCCAAAATCTTCCTGATCCATGTTGATGACATGAGTGTAGACATACTGTGTAGTGATTTTCGTGATTTTAGGGCAAAATCTGTAGGAGCAGTGTCCAAAAATGTGTTTTTAAAAATCGGCCTGGAGGTGGCGCTATATGGGAGAGATTCATGTTGATGGGTTGAGTGTAGACATACTGTGTACCGACTTGCGTGATTTTAGGGCAAAAATTGTAGGAGCAGTGTCCAAAAATGTGTTTTGCAAGAATCGGCCTCATGGTGGCGCTAGAAAAGGGCCATGTGAGAAATGAGGGGTGGGTTCTCCGCGCCGGCAAGGCGGACGAATAGGTACCGGCCCCGGCTGTCCCGGTCGCTCCTAGCCGGAGTTACGGCATTTTATGTGAGCTGCAGTGTAGGGGGTCCTCCACTGGGGGCGCCACCACTTTTGCATCCGTTCTGGAGCACCAGGAGTGGGTGGTCCCCAGGAATTCCCCCTGAGCAGCCCCGTGGGGGTGGTCATTTGGTCAGTTTAGAACATTTGGTCATTTTTTACATCTGGGGGTCCCCCAGGGACCTGGGGGTCCCTGGAGCTCCGGGGGTCCTTGGAGGTTGTAGTTTGGCAGGTAAGGAAGGTGTGTGCAAAATTTGGCATGGATCGGGGCAACGGTTGCGGAGATATGAGCAGGGCAAGAGTGTGACGTGTGAGGTGTGACAGACAGACTGACTGACTGACTGACTGACTGACTGACTGACGGACTTACACTTTGTGCAGGGTTTGATAGTAAATGCGACCTACGGTCGCAATAAGTACTGCCCTGATTTATATATTGTGTGTGTGTGTGTGTGTGTGTGTGTGTGTGTGTGTGTGTGTGTGTGTGTGTGTGTGTGTGTGTGTGTGTGTGTGCGCGCGCAGTGTTTGTGTGTGGAGTGTTTGTGTGTGTGTGTGTGTGTGTGTGTGTGTGTGTGTGTGTGTGTGTGTGTGTGTGCGCGCGTGTGTGTGTGCGCGCGCTATATACAGTATACAAGCAGAAAACTTGGCACTTATCAGCGCCGCGTTATCAGCTCGCCTGGCGTGGAGAGGCTGGGAGAGAGGTGGAGAGAGAGGCTGGTTGATGTCAGCACAAATCACTGTTGTTGTGTGTGATGTTAGGAGATGAGGAGGGAGAGGGAGAGGGAGAGACAACGGCCATAAGTGCTCTCTCTCTCTCTCTCTCTCTCTTTCGCTTTCCTTCTCTGTCTCACGCACGCACGCACACACACACACACGCATTTTCCCCTGACTTAGTCGTACACAAACTTGATTGTCTGGGGAATCTATTGCTCTGTGGTTACTTGTCATGTGTCATGTTAGCTATAGGTCTTTGATAAACATGTGAGCTTTACTGACACTACTGTATGTTCGTCGCAAATGTCCTGAATGGAGGGGAATTCATATGCACTGATGCGCTCGGCTGTCTGAACAGGTTCAACCCCCTGCAATGCGGTCGAGGTCAGTGCAGTTCCCATACCAAGCAATGATGCAACTACAGTAGTGCACTCTGCAGAAAGTCCATAGGACATTTGGGACCCATGCCAAACTTCAATCTTCTGTCGCCTTTGAGATGAAAGAGGTGTTGCCTCCCTCACCACATGGCCAGTGTGTATGACCGAGGCGAGTTTCTCAGTGATATGAATGCCAATTAAGGACTTTTTAAGTCGCTGACAGTCTCCACTGCAGCGCGGTGTCGGTGTAGATGGGTGTGTGCTCTCTGTCTGGCTTCTGTCGTCCACCTCTGTAGTTCTACTTGCGCCATTGTGTCAGTTTCTCAAACTTTCTCCTGTAGGCTGTCGCTGCCTCATTGGCGTTAGTGACCAGGCCTACCGCTGTCATGTCTGTCAGTCCACTTGACGATTGTGTTTCAGCTGTGCGTGGCCACACAGTCGTGGGTGTACAGGGAGTGGAAGTCCAGAGCTGAGCTGCATAGGCTGTGGTTGAGTCCTATAGGTCTTTGAACTTTGTGTCAAGTCTGGAGGGGACCTTATGGGTTTGACTGGCTTGGCTGGCCTGTAATCTATAAACAGCATTCTCACAGGATGTCCTATTCTCAGTGGAAGAAGGCAGTGTGCAGCGTTGTGGCTAAAGTGTCATCTGTGAATCTCAGGCCGGGAGTCAATCACCCACCTAGGCCTCCCTACCTACCCACACAAATACGGACATGCGCACATGTGTGCACTCACACACCTATTCCATTAGCAGATTTCTCACTTGGCACATCACTCCCTATATACACATCGCACTCTCACAGGTTCACTTCAGATTAGACATTACCTGTCAGGTTTTCAGGAAAGAAAATGAAGAACTCTGACAGAAAAGGCCTTATCTGTCTTCCTACCATGGACACACATTAGTAAGTCAGAATACATTCATGTCTGTCATTAGGTCAAACATTCAATGTGGCCCATTATTTTGTTCGCTCTTATCTACAGTCAAACACATGCACACTCGCAGCCTCTGACGTAAGGCCTCCGGCTCCCAATCGGTGTGATCTCTGGCAGCTCTTAATGATTTCTGTTAATTCAACAAGTACAGGACCTCACAGCTCGGCATGTAATTACGAAATTGTCTAACTCCAACAGAGTCTTGACAAACTTAAGCAATACTGAACAATGAACTACTTTTCCCCCTCTTTTTTCTAATACTGTCTGCTTAAACTTTGACATCTCCCATTATCTTGTTCTCAAATACCAAAAATACCACACAAAGATAACATAATATATTAATCTGTGAGTCTCTAGGCAACAGCAAATCTTTCTTTACCCATACTTTCACAACCTCCTGTCAAGTTTATGAGTTTATTTTGGATCCCCATTAGCTGTTACACCTGGCAACAGCTATTCTTCCTGGGGTCCACAGAAAATAATATACATACAAAAAAAGCAAATAACATATGTTTACAAATATCATACAAAAATATATATAATCAGATAAAATACTCTACAGCATAAAAACACGGTTAGTGCATTCAGATAATGTTACATGGTATACAGAGAATTACAATTAATCTGGATGTATGAGAAAATGCTTTAGTCTGTTCTTAAAATGCCTTTTACTGTTAATTGTTGTAATACATACTGGTAGAGAGTTCCAAAAAGTCATTGCTGCCAAGGAAATGAAGAAAAGAAGACTACCTCCTCAGAGATGAACTGCTCGAGTGAAAAGCCTGTCATGTCGGTTCTCATCATTTCTTTTGGCCCCAAGAGGAAGAACCTCTCCATGTTGCTCTGTGCCCCCGTTATGTACGTGTGTGCGTGTCTGTGTGTCACTGCTTTTAGTCATCACATCCCTAAGGAGCTAAACGTCAATTGCATAAAGTATTCTTATGCAAACTCACAGAAGCATTCGTTCACCCTGAGACCTTTCCCATCCAATGTCACAACGTGCAGTTGGTTTCACCCAAATTAGCAGCCCTCAAACTCCTTGGCGAAGTAATGGACTGCAGCGAGTCGCATTTATTTATATAGCCCTGAATCACTTTCTTACAGACTCACAGGGCTTTACAGACCATTTAACAAAGGAAACAAAACAAATGGCAGCCCCTGTCCTTATATAGCCACAAATAGGCGAGGGAAAACTCAAGGGAAACCCAGGAAGGATCACAGAAGAGGGGACCGGGCCGTTCCAGAGCGGACAGGCGTGCAAATAGCTGCTGAGAGGACAATATCAAAATGCAAAATAAAAAAAAGAACAAAATATTACGGGTTAGTAAAGACAAGTGTAGATTTGAATTGGGAACAGAAGTTGTCATGTGTTTCCAATTCAAATCTCCTGCTGAGTCAATCAAATTAAGCTATATGGGAAACTGACCCAGAACAGGAAATGTTTATGCCCCCTTCTGGAAAAGAGAACAATTATGTATAAGTTAGGAGGAGAGGAGGGAGGAGAAGATGGAGAGACAATGGCCATAAGTGCTCTCTCTCTCTCTCTCTCTCTCTCTCTCTCTCTCTCTCTCTCTCTCTCTCTCCTTCCTTCTCTCTTGTGTATATTGCCTTTCCCTCAAGAGTGAAAGGGATACTGCTGTATGACTTTTCCCCATTCTGGACGGGTACACATTAAAGTGTATTACCCCCTCAGGCCGGGAACACATTTTTGTGTGTGGATAAAAGTCTGCTTGGTATCCAAATCCACCTATCAGAGTGTAGCCTCGCGATGCCAAACACTTAGAGATCTCTGCCTACTAACCGTCTGAGGACTTATAAATGCAAGGCGGTTGCTAAAACGGTGGCAAGAACAGTTGGTAACAAACCTGCTATGGAAACCAATCATGTCAATGGACTTTGAGGGACCAAAAGTTACCAAGAGTGGCTTTGTTACCACACGAAATGTAATCTAGCTTGCGTTCGCTGCAAGCCTGCTGCAACAAGTGGGAGGAAAGTCTCTGAGCTATATTTACCTCAAGGGTGCCTTTCTGATGAACTCTAGGCACAGCTGGTGATGGCGAATTGCATAGTGTTGGAACAGGAATAAATTAACTCACACGGAGTAGAGGGGTCCTCGAGGGGCAGCGGTATGGATTCAAACATCACCAACTTATAGACTGAAGCATGCAAGAGGAGTGCTGTGGTATCTACAGTGCAACCATCTCCTGGGCCTTACACCCTAACAGCAGTGTTATTCACCTTGTCACAAGCTTTTAAAAGAGGAAATCAACTCTAGCCAATAGATACAAAAGCAGTGTACGTGACTGTTTTTCTGACAATGTCAGAAGCTGGCAGGAGGGACATATATCCCACTTTACATTACAAAGAAGCTCTGTACTCTTAGCTTTCGCTGAGATTTGAGGGACCAGTAACAGCATCAGAGTTTATAGAAAACCGAACGCACGCACGCACGCCGCACTCACTCACTCACTCACTCACTCACTCACTCACTCACTCATGCACACACGGACGCACGCACGCACACATCATCAGAAAATAGAGAAAGATTTGTATCACCTTCCATGTCTGCTTGAGGGAGAAGTTTGAGGAAGGTCACAAGCCGTTTGTTATTCTGTGGCGAAGAGTAGCTACAGCAGAGCAGATCTCTGCCCGCTGATGGAAACTGACGGCACACCATCAGCGCAACCATCAATCACCTCAGGACCCGCCAACCTTCAGCGCACACTTCTGAAGCATCCGGATCTCCCAGGACTGCTTTAGAGTGAGAGGAGAGGGACCTGCCGCCCCCCAAAAATAACAAGCACTCACACCGTAAAATCATGAGTGTTAATCCATAGTCACAGAGAGTGTGTTTGAAAAGTGGAAGTGCAAAAATTGTCAATTGTTTAAACTTTTAAAGTTAGATCAACGCTGGAACGTTCAAAAATAGTTTACCAGTCACTTCTACAAGTGACTTTGTGTGTTTGTTGCGACCATAGGTCGCATTTACTATGAAAACCTGCAACTCATGTGCATCAGTCAGTCACGCCTCATGTCACGCTCCATATATGGCCAAGACAGAATTCATTTGCAGGTGGGACTCGTGTCACGGCAACCACACTTGCAAATGAATTATGTCCATGTCCCTTTTATGTCATCAATATTAAGCCCATATCTGGGAATTCCCATATACTGTATATGGACATATTTTGCCTGTCTCTGTTGTTCTAGCGCAACCTCTTACTGGTCTGTATGTACAGTATGCGCATGACTTTAAACCGTTCATTTTAACTACAAACTGTTAATGTGGCAGGTGTAGATTTAAGATGCATTTGCCAACTATAGTTCAACACTGCACGCACGCTTGCATACAAGAAGGCTCTGCTCACCGATGGAGTATAGAGGGTATGCGCATGACATCATCATCATACCCAGAAGTTATGCGGGAACGCCTACTGGGTGGCAAAAAACTACTTTCTGCTTTGATGCTGCCCGGCAATGTGGGAGTGGACTGGGAACTTATGGTTTCCTCTGGTGGTCCAGCCTGGGACATGCCCTCGTGGACTGGTTGTTGGAGGGGGTTTGGACAACTTGGGATGCCCAGAAACGAGGCAGGAGGGCTGGCAGAGTGCTGTGCTGTCTCTGCTACAGAATGATCGGCAGCCACCATGTAGTGGCGTACACGTTGCTTCTTGTGACATGACGTGCTTGTTGTATCAGGAGGACAAATGCCTTGAATTTATTTGTGGATGTAACTTTACTGTACTTGAAATATTTATGTCCTTATGCAGTTTCCTTTGTGTGGACATAAATAAATTGTTAAAGTGCGTGCACTGTATACAGTATGATTGCAACATGTAGCTGCAACACAAACCAGAGGCACAGTGCACCACTTAAAGAAACACATACTGGTATACACACACTGTGCACGCACGCACACCCAGAGGCCCCACAGGTTTATTCAATGAGATTATGGCCTGTTTTTACATTGATATTATTGGATGTTTTTACATTGAGATTATGGCCTGTTTTTACATTGATATTATTGGATGTTTTTACATTGATAGACACACACACATTCAGACCCAGAATGTGGGGAATGGATCCATTTCAAATTAACCGGAGAACCCATGAAATTCATGGGTTTCATTGGCCATGTTGAGGACCAACACAGGTGTTCTGATTGGCGTAGAACAGTGATACTCAAACTCAGGCCCGTGGGCCAGTTCCGGCCCGTGGCACAATTTTGACTGTCCCACCAATCAATCAATCAATCAATCAATAAATCAATCAATCAATCAATCAATCAATCAATCAATCAATCGTTCAATAAATCAATCAATCAATTAAAAAGATAAAAATAAACAAAAATCTTAGTCAGAATGAAGTCATCTTATCCTTAGCCTAATTACATTACTATTACATCAATGATCACCCAGGAAGGGGAAACTGTGTGCGCTCATTCAGAGCAGCAGCAAAGATGAGCCTCAGCAAGTGCCGGAAAGTTGATGCAGAGATCCGGCACTTAAACCGTAAATGGACAGAGGCTTTCGCTTTCATTTTACCATCTCATGCAAATTCAATACTACAGTTTAATTTGCCAGAAAACAGGGGTAGTTGTTAAGATCGACAATATAATATAATATAACCAATGAAAGACAAGTCAAGTATCATTAATGTCATTTTATCAACTGGCCCCTGGCCCCTTGCCATTCTTGTAATGTGGCCCGCAGGTTCAGCTATTTGAGTGTCCCGGGCGTATAGAACATTAGTTCTATGCCAGACAAATTGAAACACCTGAGTTGGTCCTCAACATGGCCGTGTAGGACTACAAATGCAAACCATGAATAGGCATAAACCAAACCAAATGGACTAAATTATCCTTCCTGATGAAAATATTTAACTAATCCCTTCCATCATAAAATTGAAACCCCACAGGCACATTTACCTACAAACCTCAAAGAACCGATGACCTAAGGCAGGTGAGTTAATGGAATGAATGGTTAATTATTATCCGTCCTTGACCTAACAATGAAATCAATTATTTGTCAGCGTACATGCATTTATATTCAATGGCTCATGTCATGAAGACTGAATGCTACATTGCCATGCATGGACAATTCATCTTCCCAGCTATGAAACATCATGATGATGAGTAGGCTATTCAAGCATGAACGGGAACAGCGGAAGACCCTTCGCTTCTCATCATCTTTCATAAAATGCAAATGACTTACACTGTCTTTCCATCTCGCTGCCTTGTCAGAGAGGTCAGGAGCCAGAAGTTACATGTGCATTAGTGCTCTGTGTGTTTGTGTGTTGTCATGTGTGTATGTAGGAGTGTGCATACTAGGGCTGCGAATTTTTGGGTATCCCACGATTCGATTCAGAATCGATTCTTGGTGTCACGATTCACGATTTATTCAGATTCTTTCAAATCCAAACAATTCGAATTCAGAAACGATTATTTTCCGATTTAAAAACAATTCTCCGTTCAAAAAGATTCTCTATTCAAAATGATTCTCTATTCAAAATGCTTCTCTATTCAATTCATATCAGGATCTACTCTAGTCTACTGGCATGAAAGTACATTTACGAAGCTTTTATAATTGTAAAGGTTTTATCAACTTATTGCAATTATTGTAAACAAACAAAGGTAAATCCAACATGTTTGATTTTTTCATGCTTGCACACATTCTTTTAACTTGTACAAACACAACATAATATCTAATAAATTATCGTAATAACATTTTTGGAAAATGAGAATCTATTCTGAATCTTTCCATGTTAGAAACACGATTCGAATTCAAATCGTTTTTTTCCTGCATGGGTAACTGGTCCAATATACATCACTGGTACTTTTACTGTGTGTGTGTTTGTGTGTGTGTGTGTGTGTGCATGCATGCGTGCGTGCGTGCGTGCGTGGGGGTGTCTGCGTGCGCGCGCTGTATGCGAGTATAGCTATGTGTCTGTCAGTCCGTCTAAGTGTATGTCTAGCAGGTAGCTGCGCCGGTGTGTGATGATCATTACAGGTGATAAATATTAAAATCCTCCTGTCTGGATGTTGCTGGGGAAACATTTACCAGTGGATAAGCACTCCCGCTATTTACTTTACAAGCCTGGGCGCCCCCGCGCACCAGGAGGGAGGCAGGGGTGGGACGGGGATGAGGGGATCAAGGGTGGGACGGGGATGAGGGGATCCAAGCAAACAGAGGGAGAATAATCAGCATGGAGGAATGCAGGGACGTGCTGGTCATTGGGAAAAGCGGGACAACTCCCGAACGGCCGGTTAATTCCCAGGCCGGTCCAGGCCGGCCATTAGGAAAAAATTAAACTGTTTGCACAAACGTAGTGAAAACAGCAGATCTACAAGCACACAATGCCTCGCGGTGCGAGGCGTTGTGTGCTTGTAGATCGGCTGTTTTCACTAGTTTAAATCATTTTTAAAATGATAAATACAAAACAAACGGTTTGGACATACAAGGTTTCCACCCGACAATGACGATATATAACTCATGTAATTGGCCCACTGGCTTGTCACTTTGCCACAAATCTTTGAGTAGCAGCAGCGCTATAGAGAGAGATCTCTCTCTATAGCGCGCAATGAGGGCCTCTCCAACTCTTTTTCCCGGGCTGAATCAGGGGCCCAGCACGTCCCTGGAGGAATGGCAGCAAGGTGGGCAGAGAGAGACAGATGGGGAGAGAAAATGGGGGGGGGGGGGGGGGGGGGGGAGTAGTGGGGGGGACTCACCGAGGAACCCTGGGAAGAGATTAAATAGATTAAATTATTCCCAGACACGGCACAACCCCGTCGTTCGGAGCCCGATTTAACCGATCTTTAAATTCGATCTCCAAAATTAGATTTTGCGGCGGGGCGAGCAAGAAATTGTTTGATGTTGACCGTGGATACATCATGTGAGTGAGAGTGAGAGAAAGACATGCATGTTTAATTTGGAGCGAGGAGGAGGGTGGGGGAGTGTGTGTGTGTGTGTGTGTGTGTGTGTGTGTGTGTGTGTGTTGTGTGTGTGTGTGTGCAGGAACGTGCAGAGAATGTTAGAGAGGCATGAGGCTGACATTTCTAAAAGGGCCTTTAGGTGGAAATATCGAAAATAGCAGACCTCCAAGTTGACAACGCGTCGCAGCGCGAGACGTTGTGAGCTTGGTGGTCGGATATTTTTGATGCTTGATTTCCACACAGAGAGGGCAATTAAGGGCAAAAATAAGATGCTGCACTCAAGTTCAGGAGAGTTTGGACAGGGAAATTCTCTTGAATGGTATGGCATGGAAAGAGGGCATTTGCATTTTTTTTCACCATAGTAAAAAATGCATTCATGGTCTGGAGAGGGCACTTTTTTACAGATGGATAAAAGGGCGGGGGCTCAAGCCCCCTTTGATGTCTATGTGTGCACGTGCCTGTGTGTGTGTGTGTGTGTGTGTGTGTGTGTGTGTGTGTGTGTGTGTGTGTGTGTGTGTGTGTGTGTGTGTGTGTGTGTGTGTGTGGGGGGGGGGGGGGGGGGGGGGGGGGGGGTAGTGGGGAGTCAAAGTTATGTATGAGGGAAAGAAAGAGGACATGGTGACAGAGTTAAGATTCATTCATACTCCAAGGTGAGGTGAGTAGCTATTCACAGTGCTGTAGACAGTTTTCCAAAGTCAGAAAACTACAACATTACTTCACTTACGCGCGGTGAGTAGCAACTCCTCTCACCCTGACACATCTCTCTGCTTCTACTGACAAACATTTATCTTCATTTATTTTATTTATTCTCTTGTTTTTTTCTTCTTGTTTTTCCAGTTTTTTTTTTCTTTTTTTTTCTTTTCTTCATTATTTTCTCATATCTGCTATAGGCCGATGTATCCTTAAATTTTAAACACTGCAACAACCAATCATTGTAATTACTCCATGTATACTAGGATAGGCATTCATAAGCTTTCAGCTTCAGCCTATTCCTTTTGATCACCTGTAACAATGACAAGTGGATGTATGACCTGATAAATGTATGTGAGTGATCAAATAAACTAAACTAAACTAAACTAAACATCACTCCATTCACTCTGGGTTATCACCCCGTTCACTGACAGTGGTGTAAAGTAACTAAGTACATTTAGTTTTGAGGTATTTGTACTTTACTTGCGTATTTCCAATTTTCAATACTTTTACTTCTACTCCACCACTGTTCACTGATTGGTCTAGAAGTTGGGTGGGCGGTCTCCCTGGTTTTACAATCACTGGTGTTGTGCATCTGAACCAGAGGGAGGCAGGGTCACGGTGACATCACCATGAAGTATGATGGTCTTCACTTGTTATCGCCTATCAATGAGCCATGCTGGGTGAGAGGAAGGGAAACAGAGTGGAGTGAAGGAGACTGGAACCGTGCTGTCCATGGTGCTGAATGTAGAAGAACATTATTCATTTTATTCTACATTTGCAGCTTGTTTGGCGACAGCGACAAGCTGTTTACTGAAGGTTGTGTGTGTGTGTGTGTGTGTGTGTGTGTGTGTGTGTGTGTGTGTGTGTGTGTGTGTGTGTGTGTGTGTGTGTGCGTGCGAGAGTTCTGTACTACGTTTTAATTTCACTGACACAAAGGCTGTGCAAAGTGTCAAATAAATATAAAAATATGCAGCAGCTGTATGGTGGCAAGGACACATATTTTAACAAATTGAAAAATTAAATATAGCGATAAAGTGGCCAAGGCAGAAAAAGCAGGAAAGCAAAAAAGCATCAAGGGAAAGCAAAGAAGAAATCAAAGAAAAAACTAGAAGCAGTGTTCTTCCGAACAGGTCAGGTGGTTTTTTTGGCCTACTGGTGACTCTATAATAGGCCAAAGTGAAAAGGGTACCACGCGTTCTTGGGCCTTTCACGGCAATCGGATGTTGCATGCGGGATTTGAGGCATTTTGTTCCAAAAATGTGTTTTGCAAAGGTTGACCCACTGGTGGCGCTATAACAGGCCAATGTGAGAAGGGTGGCATCTGTTCCTTGGCTTAGTGGGAATGTGTGTGCAAAATATCACACACACAGCAGGCTGTGTTCATGATTTGAGACATTTTGTTCAAAAAGGAGCAATCCTGCAAACCTTGGAATTCAATGTTAGCCAATTAGATAGGATATGATATCGGACAAATCCGTCAGGATTACATCACTGTACAGATACTGTGTACTGATTTGTGTGATTTTCGGATAAAATCTGAAGGAGTAATATCAAATAATGTGTTTTACATACTGTAAGTCGGCCTTCTGGTGGCGCTATAAATGGCAGATGTGAAAAATGCAGGGCACAGGTTTTTCCTTGGCCTCTGGGAAGTGTGCATACAAAGTTTTACACTAATCGGTGGTTATAGGTAAAAGCACAAATTGGTCTCTACACAACATGTATGCAAAAGACTGTATGCAATAGACAAAATACTGTGACACTATTCACCTGGACAGGTTATGATGCTGTACATAGTAAGTAAGCCTTGCCATGAGGCCCATATGACTCAGCTGAGCCATGAGCCTATCTCCTGTTTCTGTAGCGTGAGGCAGCCTGGACATGACGCTAGTATGTCGCAGGGACTTACGCCCAATCCAACCCTTGATGCTGAGTGCCAAGCAGGGAGGCACTGGGTTCCATTTTTTAGAGTCTTTGGTATGACCCGACCGGGGTTCGAACCCCGTTCTCCCAGTCTCAGGGCAGACACTCAAACCACTAGGCCACTGAGCTGGTACATGATATCATTGTAATCCTTGGCCATCACAACATACGGTAGGTGTAGACATCACATTGTTTGTATTATAATGCTTGGTTCAGGAGTTATGATGCAAAATACCTTTAGTAATGGCGGATATTATGTTTGGGGAGAATTCACTTTCATTTTAGCAACACACACACACACACACACACACACACACACACACACACACACACACACACACACACACACACACACACGCACACGCACACAGCGTACAACAACGTGTGTGACGCGTGGCTGGAGACAGTTATAGGCCTATATGTGATTATGAAGAAGTTTACTGAGAGGACGTCTACTGAGGTTTTAGACATATTTTAGTTTGTTCAACACAGGATATTTAAATGTACTGTTTTGTTTTGTTTCGTTTTGTAAAAAAAAGTATAGAATTATGTTCTTATTGCACTATTCTGCTCTTAATTTGATTTAGTTTGCATGGTTATTTTGTGGTACACTACTCATAAGCTTTGTTCTTAATTTGTTGATTCAGTGCTGCACTAAGTGATAGAATGAATAGAATAAAAAAAAAAAACTTAAAGGACAACTTTTTCTTAATGCCTTGCCAAAAGATTGGATCGGGAAAGATCGGCATCGAATCGGAAACAATAATATTTGATCGGGATCGGGATCGGGAGCAAAAAAACGCGATCGGGGCATCCCTAATTCCCTGTGGTACTGTTTTGTAAAAATTTCCGTGAAATCGTCTCGCAATTACCGCTAAAATATAGCGTTGCGTGATCCTGATCAGAGACGGAGCAAAGTTGCCTTCTGAGTGCAGCGTGCGTGCGCACAGCAGCTGCAGTCACAGTTCAGAGCAAGGCTCGCTCCACGCTCATTCACATCCATGTGTTCGGCAGAGCAGCCAGCCTGCTACTGTAGCTGTTGATTCTGCTAACGTTAGCTTCTAGAGATTGTTGACAACGGAGCGGAGCGCTGTTGCCCTGCTGTTTAGTATGTCCAATGTCACCGCGTGTCAGAATCAGAAAGTACAATAGACACGTTATGTTCTTGAAGTTGGGGAAAGGTCCATTACTATACTGAGAGAAAGGAGAGAAAACGCTGTCACTGTGTGTCTAGTGAACGAGAGAGAGGGGCGGTCCGTGTGTGTCTGTGTGTGCAAATGGCCCTACCAAAAACGCTTTTTATCCCTTTTAGTCTGGGCAGAATTTCAGAAAATCTGCTTATTTAAAGTTGCTGAAGGAAAATTGTGCTAATTTAGGTCATACATTTTAATGCCTCAACATTGACCATTTAAAGATGGCGGCCACCACTATACTGAACTATAGTAAAACATATGGGGACATACCGTGAATATCAGGGCTTGTACAGATAACACAAACAACTAACGTCACGTGAGTCAATAAATGTCCAGCAACAGTCATATTAAAACCCAGAAACAACTAGAAGAAGTGCTCTTGCGAGCACAGGTCTCCACCAGGCCACGCGTCCTGGTGGTGCTATAATTGGCCAATGTAAAAAGGGTGGCATGTGTTCTTCACCAATCTTAGACCTTTCATGGCGCCACCATGAGGCTGATTTGAACATTTTGTAGTGTAATTTCTTCCTTGGCCTTTTGCGAATGTGCGTGCACAATTTCATTACAATTGCACGCTGTGTTTGATTTGAGGCATTTTGTTCGAAACGGATCAATCCTGCAAAGTTTGGAGGCCAATCATAGCCAATCAGGATGGAATATTTAATACGGGACAAATCTGTCTTGATCATATGACTGTAGAGATACTGTGTGTGTATACTAGGATAGGCATTCATAAGCTTTCAGCTTCAGCCTATTCCTTTTGATCACCTGTAACAATGACAAGTGGATGTATGACCTGATAAATGTATGTGAGTGATCAAATAAACTAAACTAAACTAAACTAAACATCACTCCATTCACTCTGGGTTATCACCCCGTTCACTGACAGTGGTGTAAAGTAACTAAGTACATTTAGTTTTGAGGTATTTGTACTTTACTTGCGTATTTCCAATTTTCAATACTTTTACTTCTACTCCACCACTGTTCACTGATTGGTCTAGAAGTTGGGTGGGCAGTCTCCCTGGTTTTACAATCACTGGTGTTGTGCATCTGAACCAGAGGGAGGCAGGGTCACGGTGACATCACCATGAAGTATGATGGTCTTCACTTGTTATCGCCTATCAATGAGCCATGCTGGGTGAGAGGAAGGGAAACAGAGTGGAGTGAAGGAGACTGGAACCGTGCTGTCCATGGTGCTGAATGTAGAAGAACATTATTCATTTTATTCTACATTTGCAGCTTGTTTGGCGACAGCGACAAGCTGTTTACTGAAGGTTTGTGTGTGTGTGTGTGTGTGTGTGTGTGTGTGTGTGTGTGTGTGTGTGTGTGTGTGTGTGTGTGCGTGCGAGAGTTCTGTACTACGTTTTAATTTCACTGACACAAAGGCTGTGCAAAGTGTCAAATAAATATAAAAATATGCAGCAGCTGTATGGTGGCAAGGACACATATTTCAACAAATTGAAAAATTAAATATAGCGATAAAGTGGCCAAGGCAGAAAAAGCAGGAAAGCAAAAAAGCATCAAGGGAAAGCAAAGAAGAAATCAAAGAAAAACTAGAAGCAGTGTTCTTCCGAACAGGTCAGGTGGTTTTTTTGGCCTACTGGTGACTCTATAATAGGCCAAAGTGAAAAGGGTACCACGCGTTCTTGGGCCTTTCACGGCAATCGGATGTTGCATGCGGGATTTGAGGCATTTTGTTCCAAAAATGTGTTTTGCAAAGGTTGACCCACTGGTGGCGCTATAACAGGCCAATGTGAGAAGGGTGGCATCTGTTCCTTGGCTTAGTGGGAATGTGTGTGCAAAATATCACACACACAGCAGGCTGTGTTCATGATTTGAGACATTTTGTTCAAAAAGGAGCAATCCTGCAAACCTTGGAATTCAATGTTAGCCAATTAGATAGGATATGATATCGGACAAATCCGTCAGGATTACATCACTGTACAGATACTGTGTACTGATTTGTGTGATTTTCGGATAAAATCTGAAGGAGTAATATCAAAGAATGTGTTTTACATACTGTAAGTCGGCCTTCTGGTGGCGCTATAAATGGCAGATGTGAAAAATGCAGGGCACAGGTTTTTCCTTGGCCTCTGGGAAGTGTGCATACAAAGTTTTACACTAATCGGTGGTTATAGGTAAAAGCACAAATTGGTCTCTACACAACATGTATGCAAAAGACTGTATGCAATAGACAAAATACTGTGACACTATTCACCTGGACAGTTTATGATGCTGTACATAGTAAGTAAGCCTTGCCATGAGGCCCATATGACTCAGCTGAGCCATGAGCCTATCTCCTGTTTCTGTAGCGTGAGGCAGCCTGGACATGACGCTAGTATGTCGCCGGGACTTACGCCCAATCCAACCCTTGATGCTGAGTGCCAAGCAGGGAGGCACTGGGTTTCATTTTTTAGAGTCTTTGGTATGACCCGACCGGGGTTCGAACCCCGTTCTCCCAGTCTCAGGGCAGACACTCAAACCACTAGGCCACTGAGCTGGTACATGATATCATTGTAATCCTTGGCCATCACAACATACGGTAGGTGTAGACATCACATTGTTTGTATTATAATGCTTGGTTCAGGAGTTATGATGCAAAATACCTTTAGTAATGGCGGATATTATGTTTGGGGAGAATTCACTTTCATTTTAGCAACACACACACACACACACACACACACACACACACACACACACACACACACACACACACACACACACACACGCACACGCACACAGCGTACAACAACATGTGTGACGCGTGGCTGGAGACAGTTATAGGCCTATATGTGATTATGAAGAAGTTTACTGAGAGGACGTCTACTGAGGTTTTAGACATATTTTAGTTTGTTCAACACAGGATATTTAAATGTACTGTTTTGTTTTGTTTCGTTTTGTAAAAAAAAGTATAGAATTATGTTCTTATTGCACTATTCTGCTCTTAATTTGATTTAGTTTGCATGGTTATTTTGTGGTACACTACTCATAAGCTTTGTTCTTAATTTGTTGATTCAGTGCTGCACTAAGTGATAGAATGAATAGAATTTAAAAAAAAAACTTAAAGGACAACTTTTTCTTAATGCCTTGCCAAAAGATTGGATCGGGAAAGATCGGCATCGAATCGGAAACAATAATATTTGATCGGGATCGGGATCGGGAGCAAAAAAACGCGATCGGGGCATCCCTAATTCCCTGTGGTACTGTTTTGTAAAGATTTCCGTGAAATCGTCTCGCAATTACCGCTAAAATATAGCGTTGCGTGATCCTGATCAGAGACGGAGCAAAGTTGCCTTCTGAGTGCAGCGTGCGTGCGCACAGCAGCTGCAGTCACAGTTCAGAGCAAGGCTCGCTCCACGCTCATTCACATCCATGTGTTCGGCAGAGCAGCCAGCCTGCTACTGTAGCTGTTGATTCTGCTAACGTTAGCTTCTAGAGATTGTTGACAACGGAGCGGAGCGCTGTTGCCCTGCTGTTCAGTATGTCCAATGTCACCGCGTGTCAGAATCAGAAAGTACAATAGACACGTTATGTTCTTGAAGTTGGGGAAAGGTCCATTACTATACTGAGAGAAAGGAGAGAAAACGCTGTCACTGTGTGTCTAGTGAACGAGAGAGAGGGGCGGTCCGTGTGTGTGTGTGTGTGTGCAAATGGCCCTACCAAAAACGCTTTTTATCCCTTTTAGTCTGGGCAGAATTTCAGAAAATCTGCTTATTTAAAGTTGCTGAAGGAAAATTGTGCTAATTTAGGTCATACATTTTAATGCCTCAACATTGACCATTTAAAGATGGCGGCCACCACTATACTGAACTATAGTAAAACATATGGGGACATACCGTGAATATCAGGGCTTGTACAGATAACACAGACAACTAACGTCACATGAGTCAATAAATGTCCAGCAACAGTCATATTAAAACCCAGAAACAACTAGAAGAAGTGCTCTTGCGAGCACAGGTCTCCACCAGGCCACGCGTCCTGGTGGTGCTATAATGGTGCTATCAATACTGCAATGTAGAAATACTCTGTTAACAATTAAAAGTCTGGAATTCAAAATGTTCTTGAGTAAAAGTATAAACGTGTTGGATTGTTTGTTATCCAAATTTACTTAAAGTACCAAAAGTAGAAAGTACTCATTATGCTGAATGTCCCATTTCACATGTTTTCAAAAGTATAAAAGTACTTTGAAAATAGCAGATCTACAAGCTCGAAATGTGTCGCATCGCGATGCATTGTGAGCTTGTAGGTCAGCTATTTTCAAATGGCTGAAATATATTATGGTTGAAGTGGTTAATGTATGCACAGTTAATAAATATGATGCAATTATGCCAGCATAAACCATTAGCCTTGGATCAAGAATATCATAGATGTATTTTATTTACATTTCTATATCATCTATAAAATACAGCTTTGATAGCCTTGATCCTAGATTAATTAACCCCAAATTAGGAGATCCTGGAAAGGCAGACAGACAGCTGTCAATCTGGGCTGGGGCCCTCACCAGTTAATCAGGCTACAGTTGGTGTTAGGAGTAGGCCTACATGTTATTGAATCAAATGAGTTATTTTTATGGGGAATGATATTTTGAATGGCAAAAGGGACCGGACAGTACAGTTCACTGATACAACCTCTACTGAAAGGATTTAAACAACAGAAAGCTCAATGGCTTGTTTTGCATTGGGGTCCTATGTACTCAATCCATAAAAAAAAATCACACCCGTGTGAACTGAGCGTTGGTCGTGGAGGCTGCGCAACAGCAAAACAAATACTGTATATATATCCATCATCCATCCATCCATCCATGTGTGTGTGTGTGTGTGTGAACAACAGCGCCCCTCCCTTAACATGTGTGGTCAGTCTGGTCACAAAAGGTACTGCCAGGCTACATACAGACACGGACGGACGGACGGAGACAGACAGACCCACACACACGGCCACGTATAGGAGCGTTGTGACCAACGCTCAAAAATCACACCCGTGTGAACTGAGCGGTGGTTTACCCACCACTCCCCCCCTTCCCCCCTGTGTGTGTGTGTGTGTGTGTGTGTGCGTGCGTGTGTGTGTGTGTGTGTGTGTGTGTGTGTGTGTGTGTGTGCCTGGTCTGGCCTGGCCTGAAAACAGCGCCCCTCCCTTAACATGTGTGGTCAGAAAAGGTACTACACCACAGGCTTGAGGCTACATACGGACCCACCCACCCACAAACAAACATACATACCTACACACACGGCCACGCTATGGAGACGGTGTGACCACCGCTCAAAAAAAAAAAAAAAAAAAGAGACGCTGGTATCGAGGATGAACGAGGACGCACATTTTGCGCGCACACGCGTGTCTGGGCCAGTGATCATCAAAATCCACTGGCCCTGAGGGCCAGTAGTACATTTCCCTTAATGTCTACCCCTGCACTAGTAAGACGCCTCATCTGGCCAGTGATGTATATGGGACCAGACCCATATATGGAGACCCCTGGTACCCATATGGAGATCCATGTGGTACGTCCCTTTTATGCCCATACATGGAGATCCCTGTCTGAACCAGCCACACAGATATGGGCTGTCTTCCAGCAAGAGCCGCTGATACAAACGACCTACGGCCTGGTCGCGACTTAGGCCACGACTTGGAGGTCGTAGGTCCCGGTTCTGGAGGTTTTGCGCGATCTCGGTCGTAATTCAGCGACCTGGGAAGTCCGCGATCGAAACTCTACGCTTGCTAAGGGAAGGGACGCGAGTTTAGAAACTCTACGCTTGCTAAGGGAAGGAGCGCCGCGATCGAAACTCTACGCTTGCTAAGGGAAGGGACGCGAGTTTAGAAACTCTACGCTTGCTAAGGGAAGGAGCGCTCGTTTTCAACAGCGTCGGCAGGTTAGCTACTCAGTGTCGGCAGGTTAGGGTTAGGGTTAGGGTTAGGGTTAGGGTTAGGGTTAGAGTTGGGGTTAGGGTTAAGGTTAGGGTTAGAGTTAGAGTTGGGGTTAGGGTTAAGGATAGGTTTTGGTGCACCTCGCGCGGTCCAAGTGACTACAATGGAGCGCTTCCTACCTCCGGTTCAGCCAATCACAAGCTTCAAAAGGTTGAATAGCGCTGCTGCTCTAGAATATTCTGCAAAAAGACCTTTTAAATACGACCGCGGACTTCCCAGGTCGCTGAACAACGGCCCGATCGCGCAACAACGGCCCGGGGACGACCGAGGTGGCGCAACCACGGCCGGGGGTCGCGAAACTAGACCGGCCGCGACCTAACAAGTATGTACCGCGAACTACGACCTCCAGAACCGGGACCTACGACCTCCAGGTCGTGGCCTAGGTCGCGACCAGGCCGTAGGTCGTTCGTATCAGCGGCTGTCTCTCCTGTCTTCCTCCATTATGGGCATTCCCATATGAAGTCCTGTTAGATATGGGCTTAATATTGATGACATAATGGATCTCCATATATGGGCATAAAGGGATTCTGAGAGTGGTTCCCATGACATCATAACATACAATCCCTTTTATGCCCATACATGGAGATCCCTATCTGAACCAGCCACACAGATATGGGCCATGTCTTGGCCATCTGGCCAGTAATGTATATCGATGACTTCAGGGATCTTCATATATGGGCATAAAAGGGATTCTGGGGAATACCCATATATGGACTTTTACATACAGTAGGTGTCACCTGTGATATCACCTGTGATGTCACAATGATGTGTCAGGGGAACCACAGTGTCAGACGTGACCTACAGAGAGATACGCGGACAAGATGCCGATTAGTACATTTAATACACATGTTAGGGAGGGTGATTGAATTTTATTCAAGTTCATGCTCCATATGTTTTGGTCATTCACTAAACTAATGATGATTTCCCAGGGAAAGGAAACAGCTTGATATGAAATCAGTATTGATTACCTTCTTTCTCTTAAATTGCCATGACCCCCCCCCCCAAAAAAAAACAACAACAAAAAAAAGAAAAAAAAACAACATGATTATCAGGTATTATGATTACGAGGAGGAAGATTTTTTTTTCCAAAAAAAGTGTACAGAAACAGTTGAAATTAAGATTTTATGTGGCCACACCCACCAGTTCATTAAATATGCCTGCTTGTCATGGTGGGTGGTGACCCAGCTGAAGTTGATGATTATCTCTGTTTTTGGATCGGCACTTTTGACCCACAAGGTGGCAGCCTCGAGAAAGAAATCCAAAATGCAAAGGGAATACATAATTGCTCATAACAACCACACCAGGGGGTCTAATGAAATACTGTCAACCTCCTAGACACCTGAAAACCAGAAAAAGTACAAAACTATGGCACCACCTCTAAGTATTTATTTATTATGCACACAAATTACTGTATTGTAGGTAAGAGGACCACTTCTGGTACACAAAGAGCTTTGTTACTTACCTTCATGTTATTATTCAGTCTGGTAAAGTCACTTTAACCAATTAACTATAACGTTTTATCTTATGCTGTTTAGTCTACTGTCTGAATGCTTTTCAGTGCCACTAATATGAGTCCTCTGTGCCAATTTACTGTAATCCTGTGTTAAAGCGGTGTTGAACTTGCCAGGTACAGCCCAAGATTCTATCAGTATATCAAGTTTAACATCACTTTTAGTGTAATATTTTTGAGCGGTGCAAACCGCTCCAAGTGGCTGTGCGTGTGTCCGTAGCCTTTTTCCTCAGCGTTTTGCCATAGCAAAATGTGTGTGCGTAGCATGATGTTTGTCTAGTGATGTCATATGTCGTATGTCTGTAGCCTTTTATCCTCAGCGTTTTGCCATAGCAAAATGTGTGTGTGTAGCATAGCCTGTACATCCTAGACTTAAATCCTAGTCTGAAGATGTTATGCAAGCACGACCACCGCTCACTTCACATTGGGTGTGATTTTTTTTTTTTACCTTTTGGGTACCAAAGCGAGTTCCTTGTGTAGGCCTACCCATGTTTGGCAATACATTTTCATTACTACTACTGACTGAACCTTTTGTCTATCACCAGGGAAGTCATTCTCCACGAGAAAGAAAAGAGAAAAGCGTAAATGTTGAAACAAAAAACTATGCTCACGAATCAAACGCACATTAACACAATTACTGCCTTTTAATCTGAAGTTTGCTTGGTGCCTTGGTGCCGCGCCGTTTCCTCCGTAGGCCGCCGCTATTATTTTGAAGGGCCGGAAGGGGGTTGTTTTTTGTTTTTTTGGATTATCACTTGACGGCAACGATTACGTCATCTAGTCACATGTCTCTTTTGAGTAAATGAAGTCTCTTTATGGGCCTCTCAATGGATTTACTATGGAGGACGTTCACTTCGCGTGCACGCCCGATGTGCGTTGTAAACAAATCGCGGACATTACCGATGCGGGCGGGTGCGGAGTGACGTACAGTAAGTAATAATACCTTTACTGTATATAGAGTAAGATTGACAGTCCTCACCGTCAACGGCACCATGGTTTTAACCCTTTCAATGACGGTGAGGATTGTCAACGGCAGCAGAACAGTTAATGGCAGTTGCCCCTCAAGGTACGACTGAGGCCTGTTTTCCATCCTGCTCATCAGGGACGTGGAGAGAATGTTAGAGAGGCAGGGGCTGACATTTCTAAAAGGGCCTTTTGGTGAAAATATCGAAATTAGCAGACCTCCAAGACGAGCTTGGAGGTCTGCTATTTTCAGTACTTAATACCACACTAAACTATAAGCATAATCAAGCCAATACTGGAGATGTGACATAACAGCATGGATTTCTACACAGAGAGGTCAATTCTTTCAACATAAGATCCTGCATTCAAGTTCTGGAGAGTTTGGACAAGACAATTCTCTTGAATGCTGCCTTCACGTATGGCATGGAAAGAGGGCATTTGCATTTCTTTCACCATAGTAAAAACAGCATTCATGGTCTGGAGAGGGCACTTTTTACAGACAGATAAAAGGGCAGGGGCTCAAGCCCCCTTTGAAGTCTATGTGTGCACGTGCCTGCTGCTTATTCAATATCATTCTATGAATGAAAGTCTACGAATATTTGGTGTCTGTTCCTCTCCCTTCGTCTCTCGCCTTCCCTCGTCCCCTTTGGCATTACAAACAGTGGGAGACAGAGAGATGTGATAAGAGAGCGTGGCTCATATCAAAAATCAATGTGTCTGCCTTGGAACCACGGCTTAGTTCACATGGAGACGGGGAAATACAGTTAGGACAGACCCGCACCGCTCTACCGCAGCTCCTAATCAAATGAGCAGGGAGGGAACGCTAGGCGTATAAGTGTGTACAGTAATTCCATAACCACAAAATGAAATCTCATTCCATTTCTGCCTCGGCAACAGCTAATATCGGTTCAGTTGAATGAAAATGAAGTTATTGATTTTCAACAATTCTTCTACTGGTATAAAAATGTGATTGCCATGCTTTTCTACGGGGGAGGGGGGGGGGACAAAAGTTGTCAATGATATTGTATAGCAATGAGGTTGGATATAGCTAGACCCATGGGTGCTTGAGGTGTGTGTATATTAATAACTGAAGAACTATTCTGTATGTATGACATGCTTAGACGCCATGTCAGCAAAGCATCCCATGAGGATGCCGGCAGCTCTGCGTATGCTGTAGCTCTATTGTTCGATTCACTCCACTGAAAAATATATCCCCTAAAACAGTGGTCTTCAATGTTTTCAGGGCAAGGACAGAGCGATGAAGCAGGGACCCCCACAAACTTTTCTTAGATTCCATAGTTTCATTGTTTGACAGCACAATCATCAGTGTATTTTGGATTCATGTTGATTTGTGTTTTCAGATATTTAACCACTTTGAACCATCAATACTTAATAAACTGGACCTTTCACCTCTACATCAAACCTCTTAGTCAAAAATAGCCGATCTACAAGCTCACGACGCCTCGCAGCGCGAGGCATTGTGAGCTTGTAGATCTGCTATTTTAGGCTAAAGTTCTCAGAGTATGGATGCTAGGGTTCAAGTGGTTAATATAAAAAAAGGAGAAAAAGGTTTCTATCACATAAAGATTTGGAGGACCCCCTGTAGTAATTCTGAGGACCCCCTAGGGGTCCCGGACCCCCTGTTGAAGACTGTTGCCCTAAAATATGCTCCTCTCAGACCACCTGCATCTTGCAGTCCCTTACAGTTCACACATCGAAAATAGCTATTTTCATTGCTCGCCTACCAAGCACAACTAAGTGTAAATCAGGCATTACAGAACTCTATTATGATTATACACACTCATCCCCACGCAGTCTAATGCTGGTCCATTCCAATTAAAATAAGCTGTCTGCCTCATACGCAGCAGTCTTAATTGATTTAAATTGACTTGAAATGCGCTAAAGCATGTTAATATGACTACTAGTTGCACTTGACAGTATGTAACCGTGGTCTAAAGCAGCAGCCCTGAAACACTTGCTGTGTACAATTTGTAAGCAACTGCCATGTTGACAAAGCAAATTCCTGTGGCAAATTAATTGTACTCTTGATGAATGAAGTAATTCTGATGCTGGGATTAAAATAACCAGCCCTAATTGAGCCTAATAAATGTAAACGTTGAGAAGTACAGCTTATTATACTTGACACTCTCCTCTGTTTTACGTTGATTACTTAACCAATAAGGAATCATAGCCATGAAAAAAATAACTATTGTAGGTACAGTAATACCGTGATCTGAAGCTCAGCTGTGCATATTCTGTGTTGCTTCATAAGCAATTACGCTGTCCATTTGTATTCGTTTACTGGTGCAGAGCTACATGAGCCACAGTATATCTAATGTGTGTATGTAACTATGCAGGGTAATTAAAGGCTTGTGTATATTGTGTGTTTTTGTATATATTTCATTTGTGTGTGTGTGTGTGTGTGTGTGTGTGTGTGTGTGTGTGTGTGTGTGTGTGTGTGTGTGTGTGTGTGTGTGTGTGTGTGTGTGTTGTTGTCTTGGGTGTTGAGTTGTGTATTTAGTGCAGAGCGGCAAATTAGTTTAGGGATCAATTGATTTCTTGTAGAAGTTGTAGCCTTATGGCATATTTGAGCTGCTGGGAGCTTGTAAGCCTGCAGTGGTTTTAACATGTTTTAATATATATATCTGAATGTGCTTGTGAGAAAGGAAATAAATCGTAATATCCACCAGCTCGTCATCTTTCAGAAATATTGACTACCACTGGAATACTGATGTATTCCTGTTTTAACCATGCTGGTTTGTTTAGGCGTGTAGCTACACCAGCCACTGGCTCCTCTCTTCAACATTTGAGTATGCTTCACAGTATTGGCCAAGACTGACTGGCAGCCATAGATAGATAGATAGATAGATAGATAGATAGATAGATAGATAGATAGATAGATAGATAGATAGATAGATAGATAGATAGATAGATAGATAGATAGATAGATAGATAGATAGATAGATAGATAGATAGATAGATAGATAGATAGATAGATAGATAGATAGATAGATAGATAGATAGATAGATAGATAGATAGATAGATAGATAGATAGATAGATAGATAGATAGATAGATAGATAGATAGATAGATAGATAGATAGATAGATAGATAGATAGATAGATAGATAGATAGATAGATAGATAGATAGATAGATAGATAGATAGATAGATAGAGTCACGATATGAGACAAGTGTTGGACCCAAGTGCAGAACTACGCAGGCAGGCAGGTAGCTCAAGTTGATCAATGATGATTTATTAACAAACTCAGGATACAAGATGGCATTAACGCAGGACATAGGGGCAGGGACACACCATGACAACAAACTATAATCTGGCAAGGGAACACTGAACACAGGGAGGTTTAAATAGACACAACTAACACATGATTGGCTACAGCTAAACAAGACACAGGTGTATACATTTGCTAATCATTGGACAGGTGAGACAAGACAGGTAATGGCAACAAGGCAAAACAGGAACAATGGGATAACACTACACAATAAAGGTACACACCAGACGGTCTGTGATAGATAGATAGATAGATAGATAGATAGATAGATAGATAGATAGATAGATAGATAGATAGATAGATATATAGATAGATAGATACCTTTATTATCCCAAGGGGGAAAATCAGTTGCCCAGAGGCAGCACAGCAGTAGGCCTATAAGGTTATTTACAAAGTTCCGGAGAAGTATGAAAAAGATAAAAGAAAAACGAGAACAGAGTACAGTAAAGAGCAAGGTACATCAAGAAAGGGAACAAATATATATATATATATATATATATATATATATATATATATATATATATATCTTCTGATTAGGGAGTCTTACTTGTATGCTTTCTGGCAAGCTCAGAAATCAGAGAGTAGTGGATGATGTTTATTCCATTTGAGTGCCTGCACTACAGTAGCAGTTGTTAGTTTTGTTCTTCTTCTCAGGCTCATGTTTTGTTCAGAACTATGTTAATATTTAGATAGAAAGTAACAGTTTGACTACTTTAGGCGTCTTTAGGAAAAGATTTATGTTGGCAGTTGCCAGCGGGCACACAGGGCAGATGTGTATATGGCAAATTTGTTTATTCTACCAGATTCATCTCTGACTCACACAGAGAGCAGGAGAACACAATTATGACTCCGCCGATAATGCTCGATTTTGCTGCAGGTCCTGATCTCTCTCTCTCTCTCCCTGTCTTCTATTACTGCAGCTATGTTTTACAAGACAGCCTGGAGTGATTGCTAATTAGTTTCTCTTGCAGAGACAGATATTTGACGGTTTACTGTGATAATGGTCACAATAGGGGACTCTGAAGAGGGTGGTGTTGTCTTTGCAACTTTGTGATGAACATACTCGCAATATAACTTTCTTTTCTTTGAATTGTTTATGATAATAAAATAATTCTATCTTTTCAAATACATCATAACTTTTACAGTATTGTTAGACACACGTTTTGTTTCATTTACTCCATAGTGCTGTCCCTCGCTCTCTTCTACTCTTTCACTTTCCGTGCTTGCATCTTGTCTGAACAAACACCCACACAGTGAGAGATTGTGACAGTGGCTCGCTGTGGCTGGATTTGTTATTTTGAAACATGTTTTTCGAGTTTGAATAAGTGAGGTCAAATCTCCCACACAGAGCTTTCTGTGGGATATCACAGTCATGACATTTGTGCACTTACTCTGTGAAGGAAAACCAAGGGGGGAGGGGGTGGGGGGTGGGGGGGGGGGGGCCTCTAGTAAATCACTGACAAGCTTTCCGAAAATCCATCAAGAACAAAATCACAGTTAGGACCCCTGACTGGCACCCAATAAAAGGGGTCTGCCACTTTCTTTCTTTTTCTTTCTTTCCAGCTGTCCAATGTAAGAGCATTGACTTATTATAGAGCTTTTGGACAGCAAGATTTTAGCCTGCATGTTGTTAAGTGATTGACCGCAATTCACACTATGCTGGTTACTGGTTAGCCCATGCAGGGCTAAGTAAAGCTAACAGCTAGGTTCTGTTGAAGCAAGTAAAATGTAAAATCAGGTTTGGAAACAAGCTAGCCTATTCATGAGTAGTTTAATAATCAAGCATTCAAGAGACAACGGGTGGAAGGTTGACCTGTTTGAAAATGTCTATATTTTTTACTCATCCTGATGTTTTAACCTAGCCTATTCATGACTAGTTTAATTATCAATCATTCAAGAGACAATGGGTGGAAGGTTGACCTGTTTGAAAATGTCTATATTATTTTGTAATCATCCTGATGTTTTAATTGCTATGCTGCAAATCAGAGGTTCCAAAACTATGTCCAGAATTCACTATAAGCTTCATATTAAACTGTATATATGTACAAAGGGGATCTCTCAGACTGATTTAGATGCATGCGTTGCACATGCCAATTTACCTCTGACAATAGCCAATAACATTAACCAACCTGGTATACCCCAATATGATCTACAATAAAAGTAAGCAGCTACAATTGCTTTAACCGTCCATTCTGAGTGTTATACCCTGTATATATATAAAATGTCACAATGCGACATAGCTCTGTTTACACAATGCTGTACCCCCTCCAACTGTATATATGTTCCCCATTTTCAACTGTTGTTATTGTATCTGTGACACTTGCTTTGGCAAACGTATGTTTTCTCACGCCAATAAAGCTCCTTTGAATTGAATGAATTGAATTGAGTGTAGAGCTAGAGACAGAATGAAACAATTATCTTTTTAAATTATTATTACAACAATATTCACAATTCTTTTTAATTATTAAGATGCAGATTTTATCATTATGTTCCACTCACTTCCACACAAATATTTCTAACCACTTAATTGAATGTCGGATAGCCAACATACGAGTTCAGTCACAAAGCATCTCGTTGTGAGCTTGTCGATTTTTGCCAAATGTTCTTCTAGTTTTACTGAATGTTTTATTTTTGCCTTAATGTTCGTTGGGGTGGTCACGCTTGTTCAGCCAAAACACTAAAATAGTAGTAAAATAAACGATAGGAGTGTAAGTTACTCCTTCTAAAACAATGAACTTGATCAAATGAAGCCTAAACAGGAAGCTGCTGGAATGTGCCCCTAAAAAAAGAGAGAGAAAGGGACCATTTGTAAGCTATAGATAGAAACAACAAAGGATAAAATGGGACAGAAAGATAAAAGAAAGGGGTTTTACTTGGTGATGTTGGGAAGGCAGCTTTCTTTTTGAAGAATAAAAGTGAATGCTAGTGTGTGTAAATGATTGTAATTATCTGGCAGATTCTTGTGTCTAGTGTGCCAAATACTGTTATGCTGTTTTTGATGTTATACTGCTTACAAAGCATGACAATTGTGTGTATTGAATGTGTCCCCTTTAGCCACAAGCCACTGCTGCTCCTATTAACTAATCCTTGATCATATTAGTGTTGCAGTGTAGGCTACATGGTTTATATTAGCAGTTGTTAAGAATGGGAATATGATTTTGCATTGACAATTGCTCCTTGTATTGTGAAGGATTCCAATTTAAATCTCCACACTAGGTTAAGAATTAAACAACATATTCTGTCTGGCAATGTGACACACGCATCCTGCACATACACATTCGTACAACTGACACAATCGGTTCGGGACTGATCAAAAACCTACCACTTTTAGATGCAGGTCTCAGCCAAGGTATATTCCATTCATATCTAATGCAAATATGACACAGATAATATCCAAATGTATTAGGCATTTTGCTATTTCAAACTCCAAGTCCTTCACATATATGTGACCAATATCCTACTGTATAAGTGACCTCATTAGAAAGGGAATATAAAGAAGTCCTTCAAGGCACACATTGCACCAATCAGTTGTCCTTTGAATTGTTAGGTTATGGGTTTCAGCATATAGTATGTAGCTCCTGTGACCATTCCCCCTCTTCCATCCTCATGCCTCCCTAACTGGTCCTTTTCGCCTGTCCTCATATATGTACACATTTCATCCTTCAACCTAATCTCTCCCCTCTCTCCTTCTCTGTCTAATCCAATCACACATCCCATGCTTCCCTGTGTGCCCTTACGTTTTGTTTATTTCAACTACATTGCCTCTTAGTAGGGCAGGAGAGAGGGGTCTACCAGCACCCCAGTGACATGTTTTCGAAACCTGTTTTTTTTGGACCGTTATGATGTCTAGTTATGATTTCTGCTTGTTGCCGTCGCCAACTAATGTCCCATGGGTTCATTTTTAACCTTTTCTCACAACTATTCCCGATCTGAACCATACAATGGTCATAACAGAAAATGCCATAACGCTTGATGTAAACAACCTACAGGGACAAATGAACACACTTTTCTATATGATTTTGACCCAGGGAATTCATTAAAGTGGTTATTTTTAACATTTATGCACATCTTGACCCTATTTCAGGACAGAAACGGTGAAAAATAACCCAAAAATGTTCAAAACACGTCTATACTTCTCTTTGTACAGATAAATTAAGGTGTATTCTTTTGATACCACAGGTTTTTTAGGACCCTTATGATGTCTAGTTATGATTTCTGCTTGTTGCCGTGGTCAACTAATGTCCCATGGGGTTCATTTTTAACCTTTTCTCACATATCCCCAATTAGTGTGGGGATTTAGGGGAGCAAATGCTAATTTCGTGCAATTTTGACTTAAAGCGCAAAATTTTGCACAGATGTAGCCCAGGGCTTGCTCTAATGATTTAGCTAGGGCGCCTGAGTCTGCGACCTTCGGGGTCTCCACAGCGGTCAAATCAAGTTGGGCTTCCATTGACTTTCTATACAGGAGGAAAATACCCAGAAAAAGATTTTTTTTCTGGGTATTTAAGGAGGATCTGAGGGGTCTAACTAGGGGTTTGTCATGATGCTGAATCCATTGCAGGCATTTGTTTTGCACAAAAAACATTCTGTGGGCTAGAAATGGCCTCAGAAAACAATACACGTATGGGTGAGTATTCATGTTAGTCGGAGGCCTTAGGGTTTTTTTTTCTTGTGCTAATCAGTCTAAAAGTTCAAAATTTTGCACAGATGTAGCTCAGGGCATGTTCTAATGATTTAGCTAGGGCGCCCGAGTCTGCGACCTTCGGGGTCGCCACAGCACCCACACAACTCTGAAAAGTGATGACTCATCACTTTTCATCACTAAAGTCGATGGGAGCCCAACTTGATTTGGCCGCTGTGGCAACCCCGAATGTCGCAGACTCGGGCGCCCTAGTTAAATCATTAGAGCATGCCCTGAGCTACATCTGTGCAAAATCTTGAACTTTTAGACTGATTAGCACGAGAAAAAAAAACCCTAAGGCCTCCGACTAACATTAATACTCACCCATACGTGTATTGTTTTCTAAGGCCATTTCTAGCCCACTGAATGTTTTTTGTGTAAAACAAATGCCTGCAATGGATTCAGCATCATGACAAACCCCTAGTTAGACCCCTCAGATCCTCCTTAAATACCCAGAAAAAAAATCTTTTTCTGGGTATTTTCTTCTTGTATAGAAAGTCAATGGAAGCCCAACTTGATTTGACCGCTGTGGAGACCCCGAAGGTCGCAGACTCGGGCGGCCAAGCTAAATCATTAGAGCAAGCCCTGGGCTACATCTGTGCAAAATTTCGCGCTTTAAGTCAAAATTGCACGAATTTAGCATTTGCTCCCCTAAATCCCCACACTAATTGTGGATATGTGAGAAAAGGTTAAAAATTAACCCCATGGGACATTAGTTGACCACGGCAACAAGCAGAAATCATAACTAGACATCATAAGGGTCCTAAAAAACCTGTGGTATCAAAAGAATACACCTTAATTCATCTGTACAAAGAGAAGTATAGACGTGTTTTGAACATTTTTGGGTTATTATTCGCCGTTTCTGTCCTGAAATAGGGTCAAGATGTGCTTAAATGTAAAAAATAACCACTTTAATGAATTCCCTGGGTCAAAATCATATAGAAAAGTGTGTTCATTTGTCCCTGTAGGTTGTTTACATCAAGCGTTATGGCATTTTCTGTTATGACCATTGTATGGTTCAGATTGGGAATAGTTGTGAGAAAAGGTTAAAAATGAACCCCATGGGACATTAGTTGGCGATGGCAACAAGCAGAAATCATAACTAGACATCATAACGGTCCAAAAAAAACAGGTTTCGAAAACATGTCATTGGGGTGCTGGTAGACCCCTCTCTCCTGCCCTACTATCTTCTCTTGGTCAAACTCCCTGTTTGAGCATACCTTCCGTCTGCAAGTCATTTAAACATTTCTTTTTTAAATTGTTCTTCTCAAATTGCTTGCTCCATTCCATCACTGACTATTTGAGCCTCTCTCGCTATCCTCTTTCTCTCCGGTTCACTCACTTAGTTCACTAGTAAAGACCACACCATCAAACAGAGACACACTTGGGTTGTATTTATTAAAATGTATTTGGAGAACATGGAGGCATGGAAATACGTTTGGAGGTAGAATGGGGAAAAGAAGAGGCCAGGGAGGTGCCTCGGGACAGGAAGGTGGCAACAACACCTGCTAAGTAAAGCGGCGACAACGCTTTGGTTAGGTGACAGGAAGGTGGCAACAACACCTGCTAAGTAAAGCGGCGACAACGCTTTGGTTAGGTGACAGGAAGGTCGGCGAGCGCCTTGGCTTAGTCGAGGGGAAGGCGGAACGCCTTTGCTTAGACGAGGGGAAGGCGGAACGCCTTTGCTTGGGTGACAGGGAGAAGGCGGAAACGCCTTTGCTTAGGTGACAGGACGGCGGCGGAACGCCGTGACTGTAGTGAGTGAATGGTTGCTGTTGTGGATGGGGGGATTGGCCGGGTTGGAGAGGAGTGAATGGTTTGATGGATGGTGGAATGAACCCAGTGAGTTAACGGGAGGGATTGTGATGTTTTAGCGAGGACGGGCATTGCTGAGTGGAGCGGAGAAGGCGGGGGGGGCTGAGTGCTCGGGGCACGAGCCCTGGGTAGTTTGGCTCTGGGGCTCTGGACAGCCTGTGTCTGGACGGCTTGTCTCTGGACAGCTTATGGCTGGGCCCGAACAGAGTCCCCCCTTTTGGAACTGGTATCTGTGGAAGGATGCAAATGAATGTTAGTTATCTGAGAAGGATGCGTGAGAAGGTTAGTTACTGTAGATAGGGAGGAGAATGGGGTGGAGGCGGGATGCGAGAAACTGAGCAGGGAAGTGCTGTGAGCACGGCCAGGTTTAAATACAGCGCTTGATTAACCTGGTAGGAGGAGATAAGGGAGGAGGTGTTATCAGTTAGACCTGTAGCAAGCGAGGTGGGGAGGAGAAAAGCAGGTTAGATTGGAGATGATTAGGGAAGAGAGAAGGTGGTTATCCGGTGTGGTCTATTCTCCTGAACCTTTGTTGTTCCAACATCATTTCACTAGTAAAGACCACACCATCAAACAGAGACACACTTGGGTTGTATTTATTAAAATGTATTTGGAGAACATGGAGGCATGGAAATACGTTTGGAGGTAGAATGGGGAAAAGAAGAGGCCAGGGAGGTGCCTCGGGACAGGAAGGTGGCAACAACACCTGCTAAGTAAAGCGGCGACAACGCTTTGGTTAGGTGACAGGAAGGTGGCAACAACACCTGCTAAGTAAAGCGGCGACAACGCTTTGGTTAGGTGACAGGAAGGTCGGCGAGCGCCTTGGCTTAGTCGAGGGGAAGGCGGAACGCCTTTGCTTAGACGAGGGGAAGGCGGAACGCCTTTGCTTGGGTGACAGGGAGAAGGCGGAAACGCCTTTGCTTAGGTGACAGGACGGCGGCGGAACGCCGTGACTGTAGTGAGTGAATGGTTGCTGTTGTGGATGGGGGGATTGGCCGGGTTGGAGAGGAGTGAATGGTTTGATGGATGGTGGAATGAACCCAGTGAGTTAACGGGAGGGATTGTGATGTTTTAGCGAGGACGGGCATTGCTGAGTGGAGCGGAGAAGGCGGGGGGGGCTGAGTGCTCGGGGCACGAGCCCTGGGTAGTTTGGCTCTGGGGCTCTGGACAGCCTGTGTCTGGACGGCTTGTCTCTGGACAGCTTATGGCTGGGCCCGAACAGAGTCCCCAAAAAGGAGCCGTGATTTATGGACGAGCACTGAGTGAGCTTGGCGGAGGTCGTGGGCATTAGAGCGAATGTACGTGTGAATGGGGAGTGAGGAGGAACTGCCTTGTTAATTATCTCTACGGTGGTTTGGTTGACTGAGTGGATGAGGACAGAGCGGCTGGTCCATTCTGAACCCCAAGGGAAGCCGCTACAATGAATAGTGCTCCGTTCGTCGGCTGCTTAAGGGTTTTGGTGGGGTTGTGTGGGGGCATGCGACAAGGGAATGGGCTCCGCCGCAAGAGGAGCACACGTGCAACAATTTACATGCGGACGATTTACAGCCCTGGTCATTAAAATTGTTGCACAGCATTTTTGACCCGACGAAGAGCACGGGGCGGCCTCGACGGTCCCTGTCCTGGGAGGAGGCTGGGGAGGTGGTGGGACTTTGGGTTGGGGACCTAGCTGGGGGGGTCATGGGCTGTGGGAATTGTGTGTGGGTCTGTGGTACCTGGTGGGACGATGGCCGGGTGGATGAAGTGGGGGCTGTGGGGCGGGAGGTGGCGAGGACGCAAGCTGAGGTGGGGTGGGCCGGGCAGCTGCACAGTTCGCAGGCGACGGCAGTTCTGCCGGCAAAGAGCCGGCAGTACATCTCGGAGTCCAGTGCGCCCCAGTAGGTCAGCTGGTTTGACTGCTGGAGTCGAGCTGCCGCCGTCGCTGCGAACTGCCTGTGGTAGTGATAAAAGAGGGCCCCCGGGAAGCGTAAGGCTAGGTCGATGATTATCTGCAAATAATCATTCAGCTCCTGCCTGCGGTGGGGGAAAACGGAACAAATGACGTTCCGGTAGAGGGAGAAAGCCAGGGCAAACTCTGTGGGGGAGAGAATGGTGGGGTTAGAGGAGGAATTGAGATCGCGGAGGGTGATGGACACCCCTCCGCAGTCTACGGTCCTGGCCTGGTGGGAAAAAGCAGAGGGTTTGATTAGTGCGGCTAAATCCACGTCCATACCCTGGAGGATCTGGTGGCGAAGGGTGTTTGACACCGGCATCGGGTTGGCGGAGATGGCCGACGGGGGTACGGGTACAGGCAGGGCTGTGGAGAGAGAATATGTGAATTGAGGTATGGGGGTGTGGACTTGAGCCTGGGCTATGGGTTGGTAGAATGGCTGGGAAGGGAGGGGCAGAGCAGACTGCGTGGGTATGGGAGGAAAGGTGGCTTGGTTATACGTGGAGGGGAGGGGGAGGGGCATTTGGACCTGGGCTTGGTTATACATGGATGGGAGGGGGAGGGGCATTTGGATCTGTGGGTTGAGGTGGGCGGCCTGGTTGGCCGTGGCAGGAAGGCGGAGGATGGGAAATGGAGCCTGTGGTAGGGTGTGTGGGAGCTGATTGGCCGTGGGGGGGGGAGGGGGGGCTGTTTGGCCCTGTGTGGATTGTATCATTGCTTGGTTGTGAGAGGGGGGGGGTGGGGGGGGGGCTGTTTGGCCCTGTGTGGGTTGAAACATTGTTTGGTTGTGAGAGGGGTGGGGGGGGTGGGGGGGTGCTAGAATTTGATTAGGTGGGATGAGGGTTTGATTAGCCTGGGGTGGGATGGTGGATGATTGGCCAGGGTTTTGTGCATACAAAGCAAGCAAGTGAAGCAGTGGATTGGCATATGTGGATGGTGATGGTGGAATCACTGTAGTAGTTACTGATGGGGTGGCGATAGTAGTGGCTGTGGTGGTAACAATGGGGGAGGACACGCGAGCTGGGGTGGTTTTACGAGCGCGTTTTCTGGGAGGAGGGGGGGGGGGGGGGGGAGGGGGAGTGTGTCGTGACTGGGATTCCCCGGGGCTTCCCTCTGACGCGCCTCTAGGTCCCGCATCATCATTGCGCGACGGACCAGGCGTGGAGGGGCAACACATAGCCGTACAAAACAATTCATAAAGGACGGGCTTAGATGCGGTACGGGGAAATACTATGTTACAGCTAGTCAGGGCATTCTGTAAGCCACGTACGGTCCAATCATTAATGGCTAGTGGAGGATTGACTGACCTGGAGCGTGGCACGGAGGTGGCAGATCGTGTGCTTGAGTAGGGGCCGGTGCCGGCGGTGGCAACGGGGCTGTGGGTGGAGCGCTGGGAAGCCGGTGGTGGCGGTGGCGTGGTTGTGGCGGCGGTGACGTTTCTCTGCCTGTCCAAAACCTGCCTGCGATCTGCCGTGGGGGGGATCTCGTCTTCTGAGGCGAGCAGGTCCATGGGTTCTTCCATGCTTATGGAGAACGACGATGGTGTCAATGAGACGAGTAGACTTCACTATTTAGACGCGAAGTTATACTTGTTTGTGAGCAAGTTGTCTGTTTGTTTAATCGTAGATTTGTACGTGTGTACTTTGTCTTTCTAGACGCGATTTGTACAAGTGTCTGTTTAGACGCGAGTTTGTACTTGTTGCGAGTCCCTCTGCATGCGAGAAACTGAGCAGGGAAGTGCTGTGAGCACGGCCAGGTTTAAATACAGCGCTTGATTAACCTGGTAGGAGGAGATAAGGGAGGAGGTGTTATCAGTTAGACCTGTAGCAAGCGAGGTGGGGAGGAGAAAAGCAGGTTAGATTGGAGATGATTAGGGAAGAGAGAAGGTGGTTATCCGGTGTGGTCTATTCTCCTGAACCTTTGTTGTTCCAACATCATTGAAATGTGCCTAAGCACCAGTGATAACTGAAAACCTGCAAGTTAACATTCAAAGCAGTAGGGATGGCAGTGCACTTTTCTATAGTGAAATATCCAGAATACAAAGCTGTGAAAATGGAATGGCAGCTATAAACATTTTACACTGCATGCATTTGGTAAATGCAGTGTTTACACCAGCCTTCATGCTTAAAGGACCATATACCAGTATTTTTGGCTGGCACCCATGTACCTACTGTAATAACTATCACAGGCTACTCAATATTACTGACAGCATTTTTTTCCAAGCGAGATTTCTAGACTTTGGAACAAGAAGACATTATTTTACAATCAGCTGATAGGGGTCAGGCATAATTGGCTTAGATTTATGGAGATTTAAGTTTTAGCCTCTGAAACTCATATTTCTTGGAATGGCACAATATAGAGTAGACAGTAATAGTGGGGCTGTTGAAAGGCATCTCTGTAGAAAGCCTAATTGTGATGTTGTGGATGCATTCCGTCTCACGGAGCCCAATTGAGGTGATGGAGGGAAGGCGCCTTGCTATTGATTGAAGACCGAGAAGGTTAGCGCAATCAATCTGAACTATCACAACATAGAGGGAAACGTATAACGGAGACAAAGCGGGTGGGGAACACACACACACACACACACACACACACACACACACACACACACACACACACACACACACACACATACACACAGAGCACACACAGAGCACACACAGAGCACACACAGAGCACAAACGCACACGCGCAGGTAAACTGGTGCATGTTTAATCGTCCTCCTACATTTACCTGCGTGATTCTGGGTGTGAGATGTTAGCGAGTGGAGTAGAGATTTAAAGGGATATAATATAGTTCACCCCCCCAAAAAATATATGTATATATTTTTATACTCACCTCATGGAAACTTGAATTCATGGATATTTTGTCCATGTCGCATGGCAATAATTTGATGACCAGCAGTGGCTCGCTATGGAGACACAAATAGCCTGCTTATTTGTTCCCTCATGGAGACACAAAAGTATCAAATTATTGGCTTAGGAATGCGACAAAAACAAACAAAAAAAAATGGGTAAATCGATAGAAAAAAAGTAATTCCTTTAATGCTGGAGTCTGGCCCGAAAGCAATTGAGGAGATGTGTCCACACTACTGTCTGCAAACTAGGACTTACCGGTAGTACCTTCCCCAGTTGTTTGATTTTGGTTGAGCACCGTTTCTTTGGAGTCAAAAGACTAGACGCCATCTATACAGAAACCATATGAAGCATAACCAGAGCTGGCCATGGAACTATGAGACAAGCTAAGGATAAAGGATTAACCAATGCTAATTCCTGTTCCTTGTGCAAAGTCGAGAGTAGGCCTATGCCAGACCAGTGGGTTTCATGTCCAAACATTTGCCATTTGATCTATGTTGAACAGATGTGAATGCTGTGGAAACAGTGAACGCATGTTTGTGATAGTGTCTGCATGCGCGCATGGGTGCATGCATGTGTAGGCTGCTCCTGGACTTTAGGAAGTGTTGAAGCCCTTTGACGAGGGGAGTCATCGTATAGCATCACTTTCTGAGCTTGAAGAGGAGATCCAGTGGTAAACTGAACACCAACTCAGGTGTTGCTAGGCAGACTACTGAGTGAGTGGGATCTAAAGTTCAGAACTCAGAGCCAGGGGCGTCACACCAAATTCTGGGCCCTGGGTACAAGGATTCACTGCGGGTCCCCCCATGAATGTTAACTATTGAAAAATAGCAGATATACAAGCTCACAGCGTGGCACCGAGTGCCGCGCTGTGAGCTTGTAGATCTGCTATTTTTGAAAAATCTTGAAAATGTGTGCCAAGAAAACTATATGTTTCCATGTCAGTGATGCTCAAACTTTTTCATGTGAAGGACCCCCCCATCTCAAAATATTTAGTTCCAGGGACCCCCCCAGAAGCAAACTTTGAGTTACAAATGTTCACTTAAAAAATACATATATTCAAAGATTTGCGCACATTTTCACGACTTTTCAAAAATAGCAGATCTACAAGCTCACAGCGCGGCACTCGGTGCCGCGCTGTGTGCTTGTATATCTGCTATTTTTCAATAGCTAAAGTTACTAGGGCCCCTCCACCTTGGGCCCTAGTAACTCAGTCCCACTTTCCTACCCCTTGTGACGCCCCTGCTCAGAGCTGAGTTCTACCGTATACACGCTATACGCATGTATATTATAGTCCTCTAAGAACCTTGTTCACTTCAGTTCAGCAAGCACCGGACAAAGCAAAAAAACAAGGTTTGACGTTGTTTGCAGTATGTGGCAGGCTTAAAACCCTCAGAGGGCTGAGTGATTCAGTAACAGCTCTGAATACCCACTAACATCCATTGGCACCTGTAAGGCTTCCCACAGACAGTGGGAAGTTGTGTGAGAGTTGTGTGGGGGAGGCGGGGGGCAGAGACAGCGCAATGCATTGCGGATGGAAGTCTAGTGGTTTGAAGTCTAGTGAGAGTCCTGTGGTTGCACAGAGCACCATCCAACAAGCACACAACATGCACTAGACTTCAAACCACTAGACTTCCATCCGGAATGCATTGTGCTGTCTCTGCCCCCCGCCTCCCCCATACAACTCTCACACAACTTAGTGCGTTCCAGTGTGAGTGCAGCCTAAGACACCGCATGGAATCCCTAGTAAATCTGTTAGTTTAAGCACTGTCAATCAGAGAGTGTACAACTGTAACAACATGGACACAGATAAGCAATAATCATGTTCTATAAACAGAGATGAGAAGCGAGGAGAGAGGGAGTAGGGATTAGTAAGTAATTAATAGTATAGCCTACACTTAATTACCGATATGTCTTCAAATACCTCTCATCCTGTAAGAATATTGTGAAACCATTGCCGTCTGGCTTTCTTTATCTATCTCTGCTCGATGGACAGTTGTTAACGCTCGTCAATATCTCTAGATCTCCAACACACGGACTCACGGATCGCAGCTGTCACTGTCTTAATTTAATTGCATGTTTAAATAAAGAAAATAACTGAGAATGGGTGGGTCAAGGAATTACAGCATTAAGATGATTTTTTTCAGCCTAGCACAGACGTTTCATATTATTAATACTCGCCCACTTTTACTTTTCCTCCGCAGAACATGTGTTAGTTAAATAACGTGTCGTGCACACTTAAAGGGAATGGGAGAAAACGCTCTGATTGGTCTAATTTGTTATGCCCAAAACAGCATGCGGCCACAGATAAGCTAAGTAGGGCTAGGTGGGATGTAGACTGGGGAGAGATGGAAAGATTCAATGATGACAATTATCCATAGATGGCTTATACTTGACTGCTCTTGTCTCTGTATTACAGGTCTTTGATAACCAACAGAAGATGAGGAGTGTGCAGGCAGTGCAGAATGACAGGCAGATGTAGTCACATAACACAGTCCAAACTGTGTCCCCCA